>NW_024080911.1:514745-830320 GCF_003009895.1 Hyaena hyaena
TTCTTTTCTTCCTTCCTTCCTTCCTTCCTTCCTTCCTTCCTTCCTTCCTTCCTTCCATCCTTCCTGCTAATTTCTTAGTGTTCTCCTCATTCCTTCACCTCAGTACAGACATGCCTGGTCTTCTGTCAGGGGAAAGACGATGCAGAAGCCAAGGGAAAATAAGAACATGTCAGTTAAACAGCTATACTTTCCCCAGGAGAAACATTCTGTGAGTGAAAAGAAAGGGATCCATGTGGATGTGAGCAGAGGGAAAGAGCTGTACAGGAAAGTCCATGCTGGGAGAACACACTTCCTTTCAAATGTTGCTGAATCTTCAAAGCACCACATTCAAAGAGGCCAAAAGATGTTCCCTCTGTTGAGTGAGGCTGAGGCATCTGCTCTCAACTTGCTACCTGGGTCATAAGCTATTTGTGGAAAACAAATGGAATGCACTTTCATTTATAGTTTTCCTCTGTATGGACTTTCTCTGATACACAGGGAGGGAGATTGGTAAAGTTATCTGTGAAGTGAGGAAGTTTACTCTTCGTGGGAGGCCCCTGGGAGTCTAGCTGCTTTAAGGTAAACTAGCATTAAAGACCTTTTGTCAGTAAGCGTTCTATCCAGAGCTAGACTCGGGACTATCCAAGTGCAGAGTTGAGTGGGTCTTTACATGTATATTAATGCCTCCAGTGGAGAATATTATTTTACATTTGAGGCTAAACATTTCTTTCCATAGATTTTACAGTTTCCAGAGTCCTTAAATTAAACAGTGATGTACAGGGACATCTGGGTGGCTCAGTCAGTTGAGCATCTGACTTCAGCTCAGGTCATGATCTCGTGGCTTGTGAGTCTGAACCCTGCATCAGGTTCTGTGCTGACAGCTCAGAGCCTGGAGCATGCCTCAGATTCTGTCTGTGTCTCTCTCTGCCCCTCCCTCCCTCAGGCTCTGTCTCTCTTTCTCTCTCTCAAGTATAAATAAACATTAAATAAATTTTAAAAACCCAGTGATGTACACTTAGTGTTCCCCACCCACTATGATATAATTCGATCCTGAGTTACTTTCTCATCTTTATTGATGAGAAAAGTGAGGCTCAGAATACTATTTGTTTAAAATGATACAGCAAGTTAGTAGCAACATCAATGCCACTATCACCAATAATACCTACCTCACCAAAATGAACACAGATTTTGTGGGGTCCAGAGCTTAATTCTGTATAAATAAATATAGAAATGTACAATATTCTACTTTGTACATTTTATAAACACATTTATAAACAATTATATGAACACATTTCTGAGGCTCCCCTTGGGACCATGGATGGGGCTTAGGCAAGTGAAAGTCGCAGAGTGCATGCTTCACTATCTTGACAGTAAACCATTTCTGCTGCCGCAGAGGAATGTGCTAGCAAGAGACCTGCACCTGGTGCAACACACATACTCATTAACTAGTAGTCATTATCGTTCTCTCTGGCTTTATGTCGTCTCTACAGTGACCCATAAATACGTGTTTCTAGATGAGAGCAGTGGGTCATGCTAGACTTCACTGCTGTCTTCAGAACAGCTGCACCCACCCCACTGTCCCTCACTGCTCTCCTTCCCTCCTTGGGACTGTCATCCTTCCCCAGAGTCTGCCCTGTCTGACCAATGGTGCAAGTCCTATGACTTCTTTACAGAGTGAACATGGCTGCCCCTCACAATACTCAGTACCTGGTTCACATAAGGGCCTAAGCCCCCCATTTCATTCTTTAGAATCTCCCTTCATTTTTAGAAACTTGTATTATTTTATCATCTCATTTCCAAAGGTCACAATTTGTTTTTCCTCTGGTTCTCTTTTTGCAGCTTTAAACAATGGCTTTTCGGTTTTTTTTTTTTGAGAACCCCATGGAATCTTTGTAAACACCCATCTGCCTTTTCCACGTGTAGTACAACTGTCGTTTGAAACACATACTGGGCTCGTGCAGGATGCAGAGTGGGCAGCTGACCAGGTGTCAGCAGACCCAAGTTCCAATATTGACCTTGTTCCTATCTTCTTATCTGACCATGTATCATGCACTTACTTTTCTGTATTCTGGAAATAATAATCACAGTATATCATGTTAGGAGGAAACTTTAGGCAGTGGTTTCCTTTTAGGCTGCATTGGAAAAACATGGTGCACTTTTTCACAGTGCAGATTCCCAGGTTCGGTCTTGGACCTTGAGAATCACAAGAAGGAAGGAAGAGATAGTCACTACCGTGATCCCCAATGTATCACCAACAACCAAAAAAAGAAAAAAAAAAAAAAAAGAAGCAGATGAAGGTTCCAATACGCCACAGATAAAGAAGGAATTCAGGGACTATTTCTTTTCTTTTCTTCCCTCTTTTACAGAGGAGATAGCTCAATACCAACACTTTGAGAAAGGGGAGCAGAGGGCTTAACAATCCCTTTTCATCTCAACTTAAGTAATTATCCTCAAATATCAAGTAATTTGAAGTGTGCTCTATCAGCCATGCACAGCTTTGATGGGCACCTTGGGGACTCCAGTTAGCCAAGTAACCCAATGACCTGCCTCCTTCCTGAGCTTCCCATGGTGATAGCAGCAAGATTCCTGAATGCAGCAAGCCACCCCAGAGGCAGAGAGGGTCTCTGAGATCTTTGGAATGCCATGGGCAGTGTCCTCACACATATCGGGACACAAGTGAGGCAGGGATCTGTGTGGCGCCTACTCTGAAATGCCACAGCTGAGCCTGTGAAAGATCCAAGAGTAGATCAGATTCCCAAGTCCTCAGCTGGCAGGTCTGTAGGAAAATCAGATTCCTGTGAGTCCTTAGAGGTCATGGGAGGGTGACTGCTCCTGGTCAGAGACAGAGTGGCTCAGGAAGGAAGTGAATAGGGCAGAAAAGGGAATGAAATGTGACCAGAAGAAACTGACTCCAGTTATTATTTTTCTAGTGTGGCAATCCTAGCTTGGGTATGTGTTTGTGAGTCTTGCACAGAGACTGGTCTTTAGTTTCAACAAACATATTCACCTACCAAGGACAACACACACACACACACACACACACACACACACACATCCCCATTGTGTAAATGACTCAGCTGTCAGTCCCAAAACTCACCAAAAGTAGCAGAAGCAACTAAAAACTGCATGTGCGTGCACACACACACACACAAACACACACATGCACTTGCATCACACTCTCCTGGCAGAACCTCAAATTCTAACGAATTATTAACCTTTTACTAGACTCACAGCCTTTAGAACTCAGCACTATAGGTCACTTATATTTATATTTCTCCAAGCATAGTACTTGCATCCTGTGGCAAATGTTTGTAGGATAAATTAATAGAGGAAGCAACAACTATTAGATAGATTACGTTTAGTATTGAAAGGACAATATGATAAAAGCTTTCAGAATCATATTGGATTGGAGCAAAATAACAATGTTCATCACATTTTTAAATGGAGAACTCTAGGCATCTATGAGACTTGAGAGCTCTTAGTTGAAGGCTGGTCAGCTTAGTAAAATCCATGATATGCATTAAATCCAAGAAAGATACATATATTGATCAAAAGTTATAAAGTCATTTGTGTTGTATAACATAACAATGATCACATGGTACTGTTATTAGTTGCATAAAATTGTCTCTTCCACTAAACAGTGACTACTTGAAGGCAATAGACCTGTATCACTCATGTCTACAGCCCTGATGCATGGCAATATGTGTCAGATATACTGTAGGGATGATTATGTTCTGATTAAAGTGCATTATAATGTAAATATTGACAAAAAACCTATTGGAAGTGTATGTTCACTACAACAGCACATATGTACCTCTTCCGCTTGACCTTGTAAATGAAATGGTTTGCAGCTGAAGGGGAATAGAATGTGTACAGAGATTTTCCAGTGTTTATTTTTACATTGAACATCAACTAGGCCCCAAGGCTAATGCTATTGACCTGTAACACGCATAGAGATATGGCCAAGCAACTGGTCACTTGGTCAGTGAGCTAAAGGCCAGGAGGATCCTGTCCTCAATGGGACACTGCCATCTGCTGTATGCCCCAGGTTAGACAGCCAAGGGATGTAGCTCAAGGTCAGGAATAGTGGGGAAGCAGAGCTAACCCTTCAACACACATATTGCAAAGCTGCTATGTAGACAAGAATGATCACCTATTGGTGGGATCTTGGAGTCAAAGCTTCATATCAAAGAATTAGATAGAAAGGTTATTCCCAAGAAAGAAGGGAGAAAAAATTCCTCAATGTCTGCAATAGATTGATTGAACATTACACATCGGTGATCTCATTTAATTCTCCAGTCATCTAACAGGTAAATATTAAAATGGTTATATCACATGTAAGGAAATGGAAAACCAGAGAAGTTAAGTAACTTGCCTGAGGTCACATAGGTAGAACTAATAATCAAGCTACTGCTCTTTTCTCTCTATCTTGCTGCTTCTGTGACTTTTCCATTTTATAAATAGCCTCTTAAGAGGAGGGATGGTTCTTCCTTTTTTGTCCAAATGTGATTTTACATAGAGCTAAATAGTTCTCAATGATCGGCAATCTACTGCAATAGAGAAGTACACCCATAATTCCTTACTGCTTGTAGCTTAATATCTGGGTGAAGAGAGAAAATCACAAATTAAAGTGAATTAACACTTAAAAGTCAGTGCAATATCAAGGCCAAAAATACTAGTATAAACATAACATAAGTAGACATTTGATATTGATTTATGAAGAAATGCAGGGGTTAAGGAAAATTCAGTAATTATAATCCTGTCTTGATTTAGCATTTTGATATTTCGTACATTATGTATTTTTTTGCATTAATTTTGACTTTTTTTGCTTTCCAAATGTATTTTTGAGCTTTATAATTGACAGGAGCACCTGGGTGGCTCAGTTGGTTGAGCGTCCAACTTTGGCTCAGGTCATGATCTCATAGTCTGTGAGTTTGAGCTCTACATCATGCTCACACCTGTCAGCACTGAGGTGGCTTTGGATTCTCTGTTCCCCACTCTCTCTGCCTCTCCCACCACTTATGCTCTCTCAAAAAATAAATAACATTTTAAAAAGAAAGAGATAATTAGCATATAAGATTATGTAAGTTTAAGGTGTACAGTGTGTTGATTTGATACACTTGTATACTGCAAAATAATTACCACCATAGGATTAACTAACACTTCAATCAGGTCACACACCATCTCTTATTTTTTATGATGAGAACATTCTAATATCTACTCTCTTAGCAACTTTCAAGTATATGCTATAGTATTATTAATTATAATCACTATATTGTACATTAGATCCTTAGAAGCTATTCATCTTAAAACTGTAAATTTGTACCCTTTGGACAACATCTCTGAATTTTCCCCTCCCTTGACATTTGGAAACCACCATTCTAGTCTCTTTTTCTATGAGTTTGGCTTTTTTAGAGTCTACATGCAATATAAGTAATTTCATATGGTATTTGTTTTTGTCTGATTTATTTCTCTTAACATAATTTTCTCAGTTCTATCTATGTCACAAATAACAGGATTTCCTTCTTTCTCAGGACTGAATAACATTCCATTGTGTCTACTCATATGTGTGTATATTATATTATATTATATTATATTATATTATATTATATTGACTATGTCTTCTTTATCCATTCATCCATTGACAGACAGGTGGTTTCCATATTTTGTCTATTGTACGTAACTGCAATGAACATGAAAGGGTAGATACCTCTCTGAGATCATGGTTTAAATTCTTTTGGATATTTGGCCAGAAGTGGGATTGCTGATCATAGTTCCATTTTAACTTTTTGAGAAACTTGGATACTATTTCCCATAGCAGCTGTACTGTACTTTTTATTTTTTTAATACCATTGTGAAATATTATTTATCTTGAGTGCTGATTTTTTTTTGAGTCTCCTTAAGTTTTGTGCCAGGAAAGAGACCCTAACTAATCCTGACTTTGAAGGATTTATAACTAAAGGTTGGAAATAGTCTAGAAATAAAATCTTACTTCAGCATAATGTCTGTCAAAGAGATATTGTCTTGCTCACTATTACCACAAGGCATCTTGTTTTCTTATGTGAAAAAAAGTTATATTATTATAACAATCATTAATGATAAAATATCAGTAGAAGCATGATAATTATGATGAAGTCTATATACTTTGACGTTTGTATATATTTTATATGAATAGCGCCTGCTTTATCTACATTTAAGTTTAACTAGAAAATTAAATGAGCTATTAGATATAACATCTCAATTTCAAAGCACAATATGTACGTGTTAAAGCTGTTAATCAGAGAATGATGGATACTCGTTTTGATGGGCACCTCAGGAGATTTTGTGTGTGTGTACATAGTGTTAATGCAGAAAAAAAATGCGTTTGCTTCTGATATGTGAATTAAACCATAAATATCACAAGGGAAATAATGTTTTCTACCAACATGTTACAAATTTAGATTAACTGAAGTGTTAGCCCCTAGGTTTTCACTAAAAACAGGTTGGTGGTGAAAAGTCACATTAAATAAGACTAACTCCTTTCTAATGGGAGATATTTGGGGGGCACCTCTCATGTAGCAGGAAGTAAGAACATCTTTAAGCCACAAGCCATTCCAAAAAGGACCTTGTGGAGATATAGACACAGATTTAAAATACTTTCAAACAGTATAATATCACTAGAAAAATTCCCTATTGACATTTGAGGATTTTCCCCAGAGGATGTGAATCATAAAACTGAAGAGACACTGTCAAGATTTTGTGTATGAAGTTAAGTCTTAGTCCTGCTCAGCTCAACTCCTATTAATTATATTTCAACTCATAGCAAGCAGAAATTAAGAAGGATGTGTCATGGTAAGTAATTCACTCGCATTCCCTGATGCAATGTCACAATCTACATCTTTCTTCTGAGAAGATTTAGTTGAAACCTCCATCCTGCACCTCCTGGTAAGAATACCATTTAATGTTCCATTAGCAAAGCAGAGCCTTTGTAAGTCATAATAAAGGAAATTCTCAGAAGAACTGAAAGAAGACTTGAGGGAGGGCCCTGTTTTCATATCAATCTCGTGGTTAAGTTGGAGTCTGGGTAAAATTGTACAAATTCCTTTGTAATTTATCTGGCAGAATAAGATTTCAGTCAGACAAGGTACTTACAATTGAGAAACCAGCTTCTCTCCAGCCATAAAGCATGCTAATTGGAAAGCTGTGGGCAGAATTCCTGCCAAAAAGCAGAGAATCTTCTCAAATATTAATGATGTCCTCCTGCCAAACTTTTGGATGCTGTCATGAATCTGGTGGCTTACAGCTTTATGTCACTGATCATGTCTTTGATCTTGCTGTTGGTATACCCCAAAGAAGTAATACTGTCCAGTGCTGAGGCCATAAGAACCAGTGTGGAAGTGCCTATGAGTTGGGAAGGAAAACTGTTGTCTATGCAAGTGGACACATCCCATAAAGGTGACATGAATTACAAACTGAAGCAGACAATTATGAATATGTTTAGGAGTCATAGTAAGCTTCATAAGGAATTTGAATTGTCTTAAACTCATAGAATATGGCTGGCATCACTAGCAAATGTAGAAAAGAACAGGAACAATGGTAATGATCGTAACAGAGAAAATTATCATCCAGGAGAAGCAAGAAGTCTTCCAAGTCTGTTGGGAAAATCTTTTAAGAGAAGGATAACATTGGCTATAAGGTGCTGCTAACTGATCATATACACAGCATATGGGATGTTCAAGTGCTCCTAACTTATTTTTGAGAAGCTTAACAAAATTAATGCTGTTTCTCCAGATGCCTAATTCACTCCACAGAAGTGGTCTCCATCTTGAATCTCGACCAGAAGTTGATTTGGAAGCTGGCAAACATGCACCCTTGGCAACTGAGAACATCAGCAATGAGAGAAGAGTCTGCAACCTTCCCCTCTGCCCAGGAAGAGGTCAGAACCTTGGCACACCACTTTGGGAAGATTGCCAACTTTGGGTTTTAAACAGCACATTTAAATGTTTTATCTGAACTGCCTATTACTTTACAGCTAAGCGCCTCTCCATTCAGCCAAAGTGGTCAGATAGACACTTGATGAGTATTTGGATTGTTATGCCAAAGTCATTTTTGGCCTTCATTTTTGGATACTTGTGAGAGCAATTGTCAACTCAGTTCCTTGAATAATTGATTGCAAACAGGGTTCCTGTAGATGGGAACTTGAAGTTCTTATGAAGGCATTCCAATTGCAGAAATTTCCATGTGGAATAATGGTATAAGAAAAGTATAATAAATCCTCACATTTATATAGTACTTTATAGTTTAATGTAATAGTTAAGAGCACAGGCATTGGAATCAGGCTGAAGTGGGTTTTTGAGTTATGTTAACTCCTATAAAAATCAGTTGCTGATACTCAGATTCCATAGTTTCTTAAGGCCTTTGCTACTTCCTAGCTGTATGGCTTCAAGCAAATCCAACCTCTCCAATGACCGTGTTGGTAAAATGGGGATAATAACATCTATGTAACAGGCTTGATTTGAGAATTCAAAAATATGCTATATGTAATATAATATATATACATATAATTTTATATTACAGCTCCTAGCAAGTAAGTGATCAATTGTAGATGACAAATCTATTTTATATATTTTTAAAATATTTTTAGGGGCACCTGAATGGCTCCATAGGTTGAGCTCCGACTTCGGTTCAGGTCATGATCTCGCAGTTCATGAGTTCGAGCCCCGTATCGGGCTCTGTGCTGAGCGCTCAGAGCCTGGAGCCTGCCTCAGATTCTGTGTCTCCCTCTCTCTGTGATCCTCCCCCACTCATGCTCTGTCTCTCTCTCTCTCAAAAATAAATAAAAACTTTAAAAAATATTTTTAATCAATTAATTAATTTTGAGAGAGGGAGAGACAGAGAAAGCATGAGAGGGGGAGGGGCAGAGAGAGAGAATTCCAAGCAGGCTCCTTGCTGTCAGACCAGAGCCTGATGAGGGGCTTGATCTCATGAAGCCTGAGATCATGACCTGAGCTGAAATAGAGAGTTGGATGCTTTAACAACTGAGCCACCTAGGTGCCCCAAATCTATTCTATATAGTATGAAAACCTATAGAGTCAGGGATAAAGTTTTATGAAGGTGGTCCAGGCAAACTTGTCAAGGGAGCCAGGCTTTTTAAGCTATCCTGAGCTTAAATAAACAAACCAACATGTAAATGGACTATGGTGTCTATGAGGGACACCTATATATCCCAGCTATTGGAGCATGAACAATAATTCAAGCTGAAGACTGCAGTTAAGTATTCCCTACTGTATTTTCTATGACAAACTATGGGATAATGGTGTCAGGTAAACCTAATTTGCATCCTAATTTGGCCATTTACTGACTGTGTGATCTTGGAAAAATAATTTAACTTTTCTAACCTTAATTTATAAAATGCAAGTAGTAATAGTTCCTAGCTCACAGGGCTGAGAAAATTCAATGGGACAATGCTTATAAAGTGTTCAGCATTGAGCCTGCATATGGTAACAATACAGTAAATATTAACTACAATTATTACATGTAGATAAGAAAAGAGGACAGGAAGCAAAACAAAAATTTGTTGAGCACCAACTTCATGTAGGACACTCTGCCAGATCCTTTATGTATGTTTTTCTTTTTTATCCTCATAGCTTCTTTGGAAGATGGGTGGTGTGGTTCTCATCTTTATAAACAGGGATCTGGGACTCTGAAAATTAAACAGTTAAACAGAGAGAGGTTAAACATATCAGCTGTTCACACCTTGCTTTAAAGAAACACGTGCTGAGTACCTACCCTTTGCCAGACATAGTACTAGGTACTATGAACACCCCATCTCCTGTCTTCATAGTGTTTATTCTCTACGAGTGGAAAGAGCTGAGTCCAAAGAGGTACAGGGAGTGTGAGAGTATGGAACATATGGATCATGAGAACCTTGTAGGTCACTATGAGAATCTTACCTTTGACTTAGGACCTCTGTACCTGCTTTAAAGTTATGTTAGTTTTCTCAACATCTTTTTTTTTTCCTTAAAGAATCTTTTTATTGGCTTTAATGTTAAGATTCTGGCTCAGGGTCTCTAACTTAGAACATTATGGTATTAGAGGACCATAGCGGAGATTCACCATGCAGAAAGCTCTGTGTACATTCCTGGGCAGGCAACAGTGCTATACTGGGTGCCCTACCACCATGGGAGTTGTCTCACTCAAGACGTTCAACAGTCTCCTATGCCACTTCAGCTATACCAAATGATGGTCAGAATAAACCACAGGAAAGATGGAGGTGAGACTTGACCTTGACTCTTTGATACAATTTCTTGTCTCATAATTCTCAACATTCCATTCATGATTTTAGACTTCTCTGTGCTTTGTGCACTGGGACACCTCATATGGTGCCACTGCGTTCACTAGACCTAAGATTAGCAATTAGCATCTCCTATGGACATTCAACCTCCATGATGGAAAATCAATAAATCATGTTCAATAAAGAAATAGAGAATAGTTGAATAAATAAGTGGTTGAATAAATATATCCTCCCTACTATCAAGCAAAACTTACATGCCTTGTGCAATTTCTTTACTGAACAGACTATTTAGATACACCAATTTACTCAATAGTGTCCACAAAGACACAACTCCTAATGTCTTCGCTTTATACAAGACACATACTGTTAGGCATTCTAAAAAATGCTTCAACCTAAAGGGATGATGCTGCTCAGAATGGAAATTATAGGCATCATGGAAGGCTGGTCAAAAAAATGAATTTTTCTGAACATGAATATATCTTTAAGTCAGTTTTGGAATTTGACCATAAAATTCCCCTTACAGGTACTTTCAAAAATGTTCTCTAAGACAAGACTATTTCCTGTATTCCCTGAGTCTATAAAATAAGAATACCTTGAACATGAAATCAATGGCTTGTTGTTAGGTCCATGCTAGTTGCCAATTTAGAATACTCCCTAGTAAGTGTATAAAAAGTTAATAAGAAGAACATTCAAATTGGCACACAAAGTGGGGGTTCTTGGGATATATCCAGACAGGACCATGTTCTGAGGTTTTCTTCTTTGAAATGGAGGAAAAGACTACTTGAATAATTGACTGGTCATATGTGGCAAGATAGTGTTGCTCTCTCAGCTTTATACATTAAACATGAGTGGCAGTAAAAGTAACTAAAATAAATGTTTGTCAGAGAGGGAGGTAAACCATAAGAGACTCTGCAATACAGAGAACTAACTGAGGGTTGCCAGAGGGAAGGGGAGTGGGGGGGATGGGCTAAGTGGGTGACGGGCATTAAGGAGGGCAGTTGTTGGGATGAGCACTGGGTGTCATATTAAGTGATGAATTACTGGGTTCTACTCCTGAAACCAATACTACACTGTATGTTAACTAACTTGAATTTAAATAAATAAATAAACAAATAAATAAATAAATAAAATATATGTTTCTATTCAACACACATGTGTATGTGCATAGGTATATGGAAGACTCTTTTTGCTGCCATGAAAAAGACTGATTTTTCAATATGAGTAAGTGACCTTCACTGTACCCTCCAGGTCACTTGTTTTCCCAAGCACCTGAACATTCCTTCACTTGCTAAAAACACCCAGCATTAATCCAATGCCTCTCATTAAGCATGGTGAATGTTCCTTTTGACATAGTAAAACTAAAGCTAGTATAATTTGTGCATGCCAACGGGTAGACTTTCTTGCTGCAGGGGATTTCCCTGCTGCATATGGAAGGTGCTAACTTGTGTCCCCTTGCCAAGAGGTGATGATCACGCACTGTATACAAATGCATAAACAATTTTATGGAGTGTGACACTCCCTGTGGGTCCCTAGAGCTATTAACCAGAGTCCTCCGTTTTCCAGGCTTGAGTTTCCATGAATTGAGGAAATGTAACATCCTTCTCAACACAAGCATCGAGTCCTACATCTGCTGTGACTGCAAAAAACGAAGCATAATCCATGAAATATCCTTTTAAAGAATACTCAGCATAACCATTAGCATAACAGAGAGTAAATGTGGTTTCGCTAACTCTCTTTCTTTCCCTCTCCCTCTCTTAATAGAAATATATAGATATAAAGATATAGATATAGATTTAGACATTCAGGAAGTTTTTATGCAATGTGAAATTTGCCTTCCTCCAAACTGCAGAATCATTGCTGAAGATTTGGGCATTAATGGTAATTCTGATTTGTATCTAAAATAGTCCTGTAACCTGCTAAATCTCAACCTTTCTATAAGAAAAAAGAAAAGGAAGAACTACTTTCACCTTGTACCCCAAACCAGTTAAGGGATAAAACCAATAATGTGAAAGTACTTGGAAACATGCAGCACATTTCAGATCTGAGGGGTTGGAGGATTCGAATGTAAGAATGTAAATGTCTACAGCATATTTGCATGAGTTTCAACTTAGTAGAACCTTTAAAGAGAAATGTGTTCATCTCCACCCATAATTCTTAAAATTACTTTAAATTCTGCAGCTTGGTACTTGGTGCATTATACATGAGGTAGGACTAGTTTCACAGCTGGACTTTATAGCATGGCAGTACTTAGAATATTTTTGTGGATAATGTAGTCCTCTTAAAGGTTTCTCTCTTTAAATTCTGAAAAAAAAAAAAGATGATCAAAATATGAGTTTTCCATTTCCAAAGAATACTAAATTGGTTTAGGACATACTTCAAGTGATGCCAAATGTCCTAGATTCCCTTTTACACTTACAATGAGACCTCTGCAGATCAAAAGTCCAGTTCATGCTTAGGCTAACATGAGGAGTCCAGAAGTAAAATCCTAAAGGATGATGTGAGAGGACAATTTAGTTCCTCCTTCAGAAGAAGGTGTTAAAACATTTGGAAAAGTTGGAAACATTTCTGTAAGTAAACCCTGATTCAGCCAAATGACAGCTTGAGATTCACAACTCAGTGACAGTGGGGAGGCCAGTTCCAGGATGATAACCCTACGACACTTCATGAGAAAAAGGTTTTCCCCATATAATCCTCTCAAAGATCTGTTTGTAGGTGATATCATTTCTATTTTTCAAATAAGAAAACCCAGGCTCAAACAGCTATATGATTACAATCTTATATATTAATTTTAATTTCTATCCATTCTTGTACCAGAAAGAACTGAAAGAAGCCAAATAGATATAAATAGCCATGTCCCCATCATTTTGCAAATGATAAATTGAACGCGCTTCTTACTAGTCAGTGTCTCTGCCTCTAGCTTCTTACCCCTCTAAGGCAGATAAGCAGACCATTTCACAACCATCTTCAATGACCATATTGCAAATTATTTTAGGTTTGCTGGTTATACTAACTTTGTTCCAATCATTCAATCTGCTTTTGTAGCATGAAACAGCAATTGACAATACATAACCAAATAGACATGACTTTGTTCCAATAAAGATTTATTTACAAAAACAAAGCCAGCAAGCCAGACTTGGACTATAGCTTATCCACTCTTGATCTGTGGTCTCTTGCAAATGTCGTGAGTTCTTTCCTTCCAAATTCCATTTGAAGCTCACTTCCACCAAATGTCTTCTGAGCAGCATCAGCCGATAATCAGCCCAATATGCCCAGCAACTCCACGTTCTTACACATTTTATAAACATTTTATGTGAGTTTATCTGGGTATTGCTTTATTGTCTGCTTTACAAAATATTTTAAAATTTGTTTTCTCTCTTTTAAGGTTGTATCTTTAAAGACATAGGGCCTATCTTCTCAGGCCCAAAAAGTCTCAGGAATCTTACTGAGATTTCTCATGTAATATATCCATGATGCTGATAAGTACTCAATAAATGTGGCTGAATACTGAAAGGGAATAAAATAATTCAAATTTATTGAAAATTAAAAAACTAAAGATATAAAACTTGTGTGGGAAAGAAAATAGAAATTCTTCTTTAGAAATCTGAAAATAATGGAATGCAAATGTGGTCATTGACATTTTCTTTAAAAATCCTATGTTGGGGCAGAAAGTCTACAAATATTATTTTCTTTTGGAGGAGATTGTTCTTTGTCCAAGAATAATAGTCACTGTGTCATTGCATTATGGTGCACCATCATTACTACTCTCCATGTAAAACCCTAATGAGAAGACAACTGCTGGTCAAGTTGTTCTGTTTTAGGTTGTCTCTCAGTTTGGAAACATTTTTGACCTTCATTAAATGCCAATATAATACACTGAATCATATAAATAAAAAATGTACTTGGGCCAGTTTAGCTAAAGTTCTTGGTATCTGTCAATTTGATTCTACTTCAATTTCAATAACTTTATTGTCATGACAAGGTAAACATGAGCTCAAGGCTTGCCAAAGTCAATAAATCAACACTTGGGTCTGGAGATAGCTTGTGTATGGTTCTTTTTCACAATTTTGAATGAGAGGTAGACCAACTGGCACATATTTAGAAAAGCTCTTTTGACCTTGTATAAAAATAAAGCATCAGGATTAATACTCACCTGTAGACCAACGTAAAGAAACGGTCTTTTTTGTTGAACATGCTTTCACAGGCCAAATCAGATAAAGATCAAGATTTTGTTTCCAATGTGAACCCTATGCAATAGAACTAGGAAGAATATATTTTGTGCATGTCACACTTAAAAGTTATGAGCATTCCTGTGATTGTTATTGCCATAGCATAGACCAGAATTGTGGAGACATTTCTTTCTTTCTTTTTTTTATGTTTATTTATTTTTTTTTGAGAGAGGGGAAACTGGAATAGGGGCAGAGAGAGGAGGACAGCAAATCTGACGTGGGCTCTGCACTGATAGGTTGACAGCAGCAAGCCCAATGTAGGGCTCAGTCCCCCTAACCACAAGATCATGACCTGAGCTGAAGTTGGCCACTCAACAGGCTAAGCCACCCAGGTGCCCAAAGCAGACATTTTCTTAAAGAGCCAGATAGTAATACTTCAAACTTGTGAATCTTTAGCTTCTATCACAACTACTCAACTCTGCCATCATGGTAGGAAAGTACCCATAAATTTTAAAAAATGTTTTTATTTATTTCTGAGAGAGAGAGAGAGAGAGAGCAGGGGAGGGTCAGGGAGAGAGGGAGACACAGAATCTGAAGCAGGCTCCAGGCTCTGAGCTAGCTGTCAGCACAGAGCCCGCTGCGGGGCTCGAACCCACAAACCGCGAGATCATGACCTGAACTGAAGTCGGAGGCTTAACCGACTGAGCCACCCAGGTGCCCAAAAGAAAGTACCCACAGAGAAAATTTTTAAAAATGAACAACGATGTGTTTCAATAAAAATATATTTACAAAAATTTGCAACTGACCCACAAGCTATAGTTTGTGAACTCCTAGTATAGACTTTCAATCAGAAGTTGGTCTAAGAACTTGACAAATATTTCACTCTTTATTGCCTGAACCACATTTTGAACTCCTATACATTTCTCTCCATTCACTTTGGTAACATGAAAAACACTTATAATTTATTTGGCCAATGTCTGGCTTGCTCATGTCTGTGTCCCTACTGTCTATCACAGTATCTGGTACATAGTAGGTATACCACAAATATTTGTGGGAAAATAGTTCCTGGGTATATGTACTAGTATATAACCTAGAAGTAAGGTATGTCACTCGAGACTAAAATTGTGCCCGGTCATGCTGGGACTACATAATGGATCTGTTTTTATTTGCATCCAGAAACATTCCTAGGATAAATAGAATTGTGTGATTTTCCTAGACTCTTTGTTTTGCACCCCTTTGAGGGTTTAGCCATGAGTTGAAGAAAAAAAGTAGATATTAGCAACTAATCTAATACTTAAAGGATCTATATAGTTCAATACCAATTGTTCATAATATAGTTATAACCATGAATAGGAAAGCAGAGTAAGCAAAACATTCTACCATATTTCATCATGAACCAAGAATCAACAATGTGATATATTTTTTCTCTCTAATTCCACTTTTGGTATTGTCTTCAGTTAATTCTTCTATTGAACACATACTCTGTTGCAAGCAAAGATCTAGACTTTGAAGAGAATAGAGAATCATCATGTGGAAGGAATGCAATGAATTAACAAGTGATAGACATTATTAGTGTTCACCAACTATTTCCATCTCTCTTCCAGGACACATGGTAGGATTTAGGCATGATTATGTGATTTGCCTTAATGCAGGAAATGTGAGCAGAAGTGGCATATGTCATTTATTGGCAGAGACACTAAGATACAGTGTGCAATTTATGCAATTCACCATACTTTTGGTGGATATGTTTGTCAAAGGAAAGCCCCTTTGGCTATCCCAGAATGACTACAGAAGAAAAAGCTTTCCTGTCTGACTATGTAGGACATGCAGTTTGAGGAAGAAATAAACTGTTTTGCACTACTTGAATTTGGGATTATTTTGTTCCAGCAGTATAGCCTAACCTAAACCTAACTGATACAGGATCATTTTTAATATTTCTTCATATCTAGGCCATCTTCCCTATTCACTACAACAGTAATCCTCTGATGTTCCAGGAGCCTGGAAAAAAAAAAAAAAATATATATATATAAAAGAAGTCTTTGATGTACTGGGGGGCCTTTGATGAGTGAAATGAACATGGATGGAAATAATGGAGGGTGTTTCCCTTCCCTGCAAATCACAACATGTATTTAATATTAATATAGTTTTTAAAAAGAACTACTATATAGTATGATTAGAGCTTCAAAAATGCTTTTGTCATATGACAAACTATTTAACAAAGTTGTGTAAATAATGATTATCATCATTTTGGTTTTTCAAGTTTATTTATTTATTTGGAGAGAGACAGTATGACCAAGGGAAGAGCAGAGAGGGAGGGAGAGAATCCCAAGAAGGCCCTGCACTGTCAGAACCATGTCATGAACCATGAGATTATGACCTGAGCCGAATTCAAGAGTTGAACACTAATGGACTGAGCCACCCATGTGCCCCTGATTATCCTCATTTTAAAGAGAAGATGTAACATGAGCAACCAGGGTTACACAACTACTAAATATCATAAACTAGACTCAATTACAAGGGATTTTAATAACAATATTTTGTTCTCACACTTATTCACACCATATGTATTTATTACATACTTGCTATGTTTAAGTACTGGGCTCATTTATAATTTAGGTATGTGGGTCCTTCTCTACGTCTATAGAAGAATAAATCTCAATGATAGCAGGTAGAATGGATTGCCTTGTGCAGAATTTCAATATCTAGAAACCTCAGTTATGAGAAGCTTTCCACATTGCTGGGGTCTTATGATCCTACAACTCCTAACAGAGGATATATAGAGGGTGCTCATAATCCTTGCTGATAAATATAATCCAGGAGCTTATCATGGTCATAAAGTGCCACCTAATAGTGTAATAAGCACAGGATCATTTTGGTGCAAAGTTGGTGTTAAGGACTGAATTGTGTCCCCCTCAAATTCCTACATTGAAGTCTGAACCTTCAGGACCTCAGAATGTGCCCATATATTGGAGATAGGGTTTTTTAAAGAGCTAATTAAGTTAAATTGAGGTCATTAGAGTGACCCTAATCCAATATAATTGGTGTCCTTATAAGAAAGGAAATTGCAACACAGATGCACTTAGAGGAAAGACCGAGTGAAGACACAGGGAGAAGATGGCCATCTACAGGCTAAGGAGAAAGGCCTCGGAAGACACCAACTCTGCCAACACCTTGATCTCAGACTTCTAAGTCTCCAAAACTATGAGAAAATGAATTTCTGTTGTTTAAGCCACCCAGTCTGTGGTACTTTGTCATAGCAGCTCCAGCAGACTAAGACAATTTAACTGCTCAACTAACACAGTTGAACTCAATGATATGCATTCTAATTCATAATAAAATTATTTATTTACATGCCAAAGTACTTACTTAAGGTAACACTCATGGGGCTGAAGAGGCTGGAATATAATCAAACAGTATCAAAGGGCTCCATGAATATTCATTTGGCTCTAAGCACAATCTTGATACTGACATGTAATGATGCATCACTCCTTTCACTTACACATGTAATTTTTATGAATCTTGGTCTACAATTCTATATGTGAAAGAAATTTACCTTTATTCTTAAATTGAAATGAATCTCTCTACCCCATTTGGTTGTGATAGAATAAAATGAATTTCAGCCCAGCTGAGGCTCCTGTATCCTTTCCTAGAATTGTATCAATTTCTCAGAGACTTAAGAGGTATTTAATGATGGGCATGCTTACACACTACCACATGTAAGGGAAGATCATTTCTCAACATGATCATTTTCATCTGTTATAAATATTGCTGCTATGGTGTACCTCCCTCTTTGCTTTAGGGTCTTCTGGGTCTGAAAACGTTTTAGCTAATTTTGAATCATCTAGCATTCAGAAATCCCTCCAATATTATTGGGTCACGCTGTTTCTTGAAAGCTGTGAGCCCCTTCACTTTTTCTGTCCCTCTTGGATCACTAGATTCCTTCAATTACTGGTTTTGCCCTTTGCTACTGTGGTGAGCTGATTGACACTTCCAGTTCATGCACAATACTTATTTTTTTCCTTATCTATGTTAAATAATTTTTCTTTTGATTTAGGAGTGGAACTATGACCAAAAAGAGGCTATACTTCATTCCATCCTTGCAACCAAATGAAGTTATGTGACTAAACCTTGGCCAATTAAGATACCAGATCTTAATACATTGTTGGATGGGACTTTGAAAGGGGGCCTATTCTTTTGCTCTTCTTTTTACTTCCTTTTTCAAAATATGAATGTGATGGCTCGTGAAGTCATTTTGGGGCATAACGAACATGATAAGAATGGTAATAAAGAAACTGGTTACCTGATGATCAGGGAGCTACTATAACTGGATTTCTTGAGTAAACAAACAAATAAAAATCTCTTATTTGTCTGAGTCTTCCTTATTATGATGTTTTGTTATCGACACACGAACCAAATTCTACTTGATCCCTGTTATTTCAGGAATTAACTCTTAGACTAACCATAAAATGATTGTTATACTCTTGAGATCTTGCCTTATTTTGGGTCTACTTGGGAATGGAACACTAATCCATTATTCTCTCAGATTCTTTCTAAACACATCTTGTTGTTGTTGTTGCTGCTGCTGCTGTTGTTTTTGTTGTTCTAAATCTGTTCCTCCTAAGGTCTGATCCCTGAAAGATTGAGTAGTTATTGGCCATTTTCTCAAGGAAATACTGGCATCTAATTCTTCATTCCTTCCTCTGCAATCAACCTTCTCTGTCTACAACCAATGTTATCATTTTCTATTCAACAGGTTGTAGTACTTAAGAGCATAGGATCTAAAGCCAGATTGCTTAAGGTTGAATACTGGATCTGCCATGTAGTGTATGTGTGAACTTGGAATGTCCCTCTGTGCCTTAGTTTTCCCATCTATAAAATAAGCAGTACACAATTCATACAGAAATTGTAAGACAACTCTTGTAAAATACTTAGAAGAGTGTCTGCAATATAGCAAGTGTCCAACATATTTTAGCTATCATCATCATCATTTTTGAGATACAAATTCGTATTTACACCTCATCAGGTATATCATCAAATGTATTGTGTTTCTTAAAAACTTTCCAATTGCTTAGAGGCACTTAACTTGAAATAAACAAAGAAACAACTTACTCCCTGTTGAACACTTCCTCTTGGAAACAATGAGCATAGAACAGGATACCTGACTAATTATACAAAAGGTCACTGTATATAAGCAAACATGGAGGGAAAAAACTATTTCACATTTAAAATAATATTTACTTCATACTAATAATTTCTTTTAAAACATATTATTTAGGGGCCACCTGGGTGGCTTAGTCGGTTAAGCGTCCGACTTTCGCTTAGGTCATGATCTCGCAGTTCGTGGGTTCGAGCCCCGCATCCGGCTCTGTGCTGACTGCCAGCTCAGAGCCTGGAGCCTGTTTCAGTCTGTGACTCCCTCTCTCTCTGACCCTCCCCTGCTCATGCTGTCTCTCTATCTCCTAGAAATAAATAAAACATTAAAAAAATAAAACATATTATTTAGCAAATCTATTGATAAAGCCATTGCATGAACCAACCATCTATAGTGTTGTAAAAAGAGCCTAGAATTTTGTTGGATCACCAACTGTGCCAGTTTGCCCAGGATTGACAGGATGAAAAACTAAAAGGATACAAGGATTCAGTGTTAAAATGGAAAGCCCTGGGAAACTGACCACCATAGGTTTATATGAAACAGATCTGGGATTGAAGCCTGGCACCTCCATTTCCTAATGGAGGAAGCTAGTATAATTCTCCTCTTCATGCCATTCTATACCCAAACTACTATACTTCACCTGTTTGGTTTTCAGTTTGTTCATCTGGAAAATGGGAATAATATTATAATATACCTTGTGCAAAGAATTTGGTATAGAGAAATGATAATTATTTTTAATAAATATTATTTCCCTCCTCTCTACATGATACTTGAAGACTACATTTCCACAGTAATAAACCCAAGGAATTCAGGGCAGAACTCACTATCCAGGCATCTTCAGTCATGTATGACCTGAATGAAACTTTTAACAAAAACAAATGGCATACTGCACTTTCAACAGTGATATGCAGAAGCCTTCTATAAAAGACCCTATTTTAAAACCAATGAAAAGAAACTCCATCACTCTAGTTGAATGAATATAGTCATCAGCAACTGAAAATGGAAATTAGTTAGCAGAGGGTCCCTGGAAACCTGTGGAGAAATGACTTAATAATCACGGTGACTGAGACAGAGGTTTCCTTTTTTACCATAGCAAATAAAAAGAAATGTGAAAAATATACTTCCTCGGGCTTTTAGAAATAGCTTATTTAAAACTAACTTATTTATAATAGATACTTACAATTGAAAAGTGACTAGGGAAAAAATAATCTGAATTCAGAAGAGGATGTTGAACCACCTCTTACAGATGCCAGTGCATCTATTTTAATAAGCATAAACATTCAGTTACTCATTATGGTCATGAGGTGAAATTTCCTTCTTAATCAACTATTCTTCACACTGACAAAATACTTTATCTGCCACCAATTTTCCTAAGAAAGACAGTTTTCTATATCATTCATTCCCATGTCCTTTCTTTGATCTGATATGAAGCCCAAATTGGATAAAAATTTACTCTACCTGGTAGACCCTCTCCTCACCCCAAGCTGCTGAGTGCCTAATCCATACATGGAAAGGAGACCTTTCTCTGCAAATTGAACTGAACAACTAATACAGAACATATTTGAAAAGAAACATGCCAAGTCATCTTAGAACAATATAGTGGGTCTCTAGTCAATAAAACCAAACTGTCAATTGTAGGTAAAAATGATAAAGAAAGAATGAATCTGCCAGAGGAAAAATTGGTCAACTCTGGGAGCAAAGACAAGGGAGTCAGAGAGTCAGTCCTTGGAAATGACCATATATGAACCTTCAAAGTCAGAGCATTTGGTTTGGCCAATGTAAACAGTTCTCTTCTTGAGTATGATGAAATTAAACACTGGTTTTCTTATAGTGCTAGAATCCAGCTTCTGGAGAAAATATTTTCATCATACTAAAGACACTCATATTGACTTTATTGGCCGCTTGTCGCTTAAAAAATTTTTTTTTTTATCTTGTTGTAGTAGTCTGCTCAGGCTGCCATACAGATTACCACAGTCTGGGTGGCTTACACAACAGAAATTTATTTTCTGAATTCTGGAGACTGATAGTCCAAGATCAAGGTACCGGAAGGATTGGTTTTTGGTGAGACCTCTCTTGCTGGTTTACAGGCGGCTACCTTCTCACTGTGTCCTCACATGGCCTTTTATTTCTGTGCACACAGTCTTGGTATTTTTTTCCTCTTTTTATAATGACACTTCATTTGACCTTTATCTCCTCTTAATGGCTTTATTTCCAAATATGGTCACATTGGGAGTTAGACTTTCAACATATGAATTAAGGAGAACATAATTCATTTCACGTGTTATGAAGTGTGGTGTCTGTGTGAGTTGGCCAAAATCTATTTTTTAGGTCAATTTATTTCTATAACACCAAATAATTGAGAGGACTTCCAATAATTTGATATTAGTTAGATACTTTTGATTGCGTTAATATTTTCAAGGTACTGTCCACAGACCATGTTCATCAAAAATAATTGGGAAATTTGTTTAAAAAATTAAATTTCTTGACCTCATTCAAAACCTGCTGAATCAGAATCTCTGGGACTGAGAGAAGAGAATTATCATTTTTAATTACTTTCCTAGGCATTTATAAAAATATATTTCAAAATATGGAAAACTAACTATGGACAGGTTATTCTAAGTTTGGTTAGTTTTTGGTTTCAAGATATTAGTTAAAAAAATAGTTCCTGGGACTCAAAATAGAAATATGAATCATAGGCTACAGCTCGGGGATATCTAGATTTTTATTAAGACTTCCAGAATGCACCCTGTACAAAATAAGCTTCTTATCATGGTGTACCATACCCCTTAAAATCTTATAATCGGCCCCTGGTTACCTCTGAGTTTTAGAGTTCAAAAGGTCAGCTTCTCTTCATATCTCAAAAGGAGGAGGGGTCTAAACCCATAAAAACAAAATCTGATTATTCGTTCTTTCAATATGACATGTTCTGACAATCTTCCAATTGTCCTATATGGTTAAATTATAGGAATAGAAGAAATGGAGGGTGAGTCTTATCATAGACTTGTGGCCAGCATATCGTATCAAGACAGATTTTTCATACTTTTTCTGTCTAGTAGGAGATAATCATATATTTACCAGTGGGTTTAAGCAGCTATGCAACAACCTAGCCTTAACCTTAGGTGACCTTACCTTGAACATTTGCAGAGCCTAAGTAGAGACTTACATACCAAATGCCTAAATGTTTAAAAGTTTTATGTAAAACTCACAAGCCGTTAAATAAAGTATATTTAGTGCCCTGGTGTGAGAATAAATGTTTAACAGTTGGGTCTCTGAGGGGGGCTGGGAACAGGTGGGGATGCTGATTTATAGCACTCACTGATTTCTGAGGTGTAAATATTTCAGTTTCCAGCATCCAACATGATATCACTGAACATGGGTCTTGGATAAGATAATAGCAGTCAGTTCACCTGACACTTTGTAAGCAGCTCTACCACACCACTGAATTCATCTTCCTTCCTTAATGGACATACATTCGTCATAACCTCTAAGTCCAGGTTCTGATTTCTAGATCATAGACTTCTGAGAATTCTACACCAGAAATGGGCCTCTTCCACCACTGGCCTCTGACAACATATCTCATATCCAGAAACAACCTATCTCTTCTTTTACCACTCCTGGGTCCATCTTTTACAGCAAGAGACCCCACATGTTTACATATTGACAACCCCGTCATATCTCTATTCTTTATCCACACAGATCTATGCAGCCCCATTTCCCTTGGACACCTCTTGGGAATAGTACTCATGCATCCAAAGACTTGGAACCTCTTGGAAGGAAAATCCCAGGATTTGAGGTACCTATAATTTTTGGCAGTGGGAGTAGTCGTATAAGGGCTCTAGTGTGGTCATGATGTTACCTAAGTCCTATGGATTTCTCACTCCATAGAGAAGAATACGGCCCTGGGACAGCCAGAGAAGAGGTCCTTAAAGGTTGGAACCTAGGGAAACCTGAATCTGCCTGAATCTGAGACTGACTGAGACTAAAGCCCTAAGAGCAATAAATTTCAGGCATTATTCCCTAAATCTCCAGGCATAAATGGTTTTTGCAATATTGATTAATAAACCTGAGCATCTAATTTCCCAGTTAAAAGTTTTTGTGAGTCACTTTCCAATTATGAGAGCAGCAGCAACATTAGGTAGCCAGGAATTCCTTAGTGTGTGACAGGAGAACTTTGGAGAGGAAACTGAGATTCTTGTATGTTCCAGAGTAGCCTTGTCTAGTCTTGGGAATGATTTCTAATACCCTCTCTAGTTTTATCCCACCCATTTTTTAAAAATATATTTAATGATTTACTTATTTCTGAGAGAGGGAGAGAGAGACATCATGAGCAGGGGAGGGTCAGAGAAAGAGGGAGATACAGAATCTGAAACAGGCTCCAGGCTCTGAGCGAGCCATCAGCACAGAGCCTGACATGGGGCTCAAACTCATGAACCGTGTGATCATGACTTGAGCTGAAGTCAGACACTTAACCAACTGAGCCACCCCATCCTACCCATTTTTAAACCTTCACTTTCTTCCTGCTGTCCTCTGTGTAAGTAACCTCTGCAGATGCCAGGCTATTCCTTAGTACTCTGCCTTTACTAGAAATGTTGTTCTAGCTGAATGCTTCCTATCTCCCCTGCCTCTGGTCTGTGCCACACTGTTGCCTGGGTGATGATCATTCAGCTTTTCAGATACTATGCAGGTCCCATCCCAAGGGCATTTCTCAAAAAATAAAAAAACAACAACTTTTTTAATTTTTTTTTTTTTTTTGAGAGAGAGACAGGGAGAGAACATGAGCAGAGAGGGGCACAGAGAGAGGAATACACAGAGTCCAAAGCAGGCTCCAGGCTCCTAACTCTCAGCACAGGGGCTGGAATTCGCAAAATGTGAGACCATGACCTGAGCCAAAGTTGGACACTTAACCAACTGAGCCACCGGGTGCCCTGAGAACTTCTCAAATGTTTGCATCAAATACCCTTAACCCAGAGCATACTGACCATAGTTCTAAAGACCTAAAATGCAGATCCATGAAGGAAAAATTCTTTTTTTTAAGATATCTTATTTTATGTTTTAAATAATCAGCATCAACAAAAAATCACACCATCATGGTGGTTGTTACAGTCTTATGTTTCTGTCTTATGCATTTGGTGGCTTCTAGGGTCCATGAGGAAAAATTTTCTTACTCCTTTTGTAACATCAGTATTTAGCAGTGTCTGGTACACTGTAAGATTCGATAACTATCAAATGAATAAATAAATAAGTGATTGAACATTTAAAGAGGAAGGAAAGAAAGAGGAAAGCAAGGAAAGAAAGAAAGCATAAAATAATGGAAAGAAGAAAGTTAGAGACTATATGAATGAATAAATTAAAGGATCTCAGAAAACAATTTCTTATAGTTTGAAGATAATTCCCATAAGGACTTTTGTAAAATACCAGGAATACTTTAATCTTGCAATCTAAATAATTAGAATCTATAACATTCTATTTCTGTATGTTGTTGAATAGCAAAGTATTAAATGGTATAAAGGTTTGTGGACAGGATGCTTTCAGTATTATTTGACACTGTCAGAAAAGCAAAGTTATGGCATAGGCTGCTGGACAAAAGTCCAAACATTCACAGATGCCAATCTTTGGGGATCCCAATTTGTGAAAAGACTATTGTATAAAACATAAGGTGTCCTACCGAAGAAATAAAAACTTAGTGCTCACTTTTTTACCACTAAATATCACTGAAAAATCTTGTCAGAGACTGTTTTATTAGTACTTCTGTTTTAAAACATGCTCTTAATGGCATTGGTACAACTTGACAAATTACTAACTACGTAGCAGACACATGGAAGCTAGGAAAACTTAAACTGACAAAGGACTGACCCTTAGATAATCAAAAGTCTGTACAAATAGTTTAAATAAAGCCATGGGTAATGAAAGACTAATGTAGGTACTGAATAGCCATTTTCTCTCAATGGAAATATACATATTGTTGATATTTTTAACGATAAGTTTAACATGCACTCATAAAATAGTCAATAAGAAATAGTTTTGAGTAGTTCCTTCTACATTTTTCTGTGGACACACTGCAAGTTATGTATGTATTCAATTTTCTTATGTTATTTTTATGTTATGTTATTATATACTGCATATACTGTTATTTAACCTACTGTTTTCACCCAACAATATGCCACCGATATACTTTCCCGTCAATAAATGCAAACTCATGCAACCAGTATCAATAACTGTGTAGTATTTTACCCACAATCTATCAAAGTACCCTTATCTTGATGGATATCTAAAAATTCCCCATTTTATTTCCCTTTTTTTTTACCTTGAAACTGATGAATATTTGTATTCTATTCACATCTCTCTGTACTAGCCCAGTTTAGATAAATCTCTAAGAGTTGAACCCTTATGACATGTAAAATTTGACTTAACATTTAATATTTTTTAAAAAATGTGTGATAATGTGATGTCACCAGGAAATCTTGTATTCTACCTCCGGGATATATCCTGAATAAGACTCCTTATCACCAGCTCTGCCATTTTCACCCTCACCTAAGCCTTCATTATCTCTTTCCTGTTGCAATTGCTGCCTTCTACTTTTGCCTCCATGCCATGTATTCCCGACATAGAAGGCAGAGACATTCTTTAAAATTATGAGTCAGATCATGTAATTTCCCAGATTATGTAAAAATCTCCAATGGTTTCTCCTCTCACTTAAAATATAACCTAGTTTCCTTACTCTGAAAAATCTCTGAAGGACCCCTGTCTACATCCCTGCTTAAATCCTTAACTCTCTCTCATGCCATTCTTCCTGGACTTCTTTTTTTCACTGGACTCACTGGTCTCACTGGACTTCTTTTTTTCTCTACAGGAAGTTAAATCTGTCCCTCCTTTTTGTCTTTGCACCTGCTCTTCTCTTAGCCATCAACGATCTTATCCTTCCTTTGAAGATGGCTCAATCCACTTGGCAATTCAGATCTTCATGTCAGCTTCTTAGAAAAGTCTTCTCTGACCATTCATAAAAACAACCTTCTGGTCGCTCTCTAAGATGTTATATATTCTGTGTCTCAGTTAAGCATTTATCACTGTGTGAAATTATTGTTTATTTTCTTATTTACTTGTTTAAATGCTAGCTCTCCCTCGATGGAGCAACATTTCTATAAGAGCAGAAGTGTTTGTCTGTGTATCCTTTCAATACCTGGAAGGTAGTAGGAGTTCAATATTTTTAAACTGAATTCATGTTGCTTCTGGAGTTTCTTCTTAAACTTAAGAGGTACACTGCAGTGAAGGAGTATAGTCTCGAAAATAAGTGCTTATTAAAAACAAATCAGACCGGTCGTGGAATGAAATTGTCATCATGAAAACATTTGTCTGGAAAGAGTAAGTACAAGGTAGCTAAGCACATATTAACTGTTACACTTTGTGAGCATAGGGCAGCCTTTATAATTGGATCCAGATTTTTCAAAACTCTGCTTCAAATCATAAGGCATTAAGGAACACAAATAAGAGCCTGTAGTCCAAACTTTGGCACATCGATGACATGGTTCCTTTTATGGTGGTGGCATGAAGGTTTTGTGCAACTTTGGATTTAAGATACTGCAGCTCAGAATTATTCCATTAGGTTCAAGTGAATTGGGCAGCTTTATATGCTCCAGTGATATTCCTGATTTGAAGAAACACTCTGGGGGCATTCCTCAGAAATATCGAGGATCTCTTTGTTAAGAAGATTAAGGAGATTGTTAAGATTTGCACATCTATATTTTTCTTTACTAAAAGATTGTATGCTCTTTCAAGGCTAGAACCATGTCATATATTTCTGGTAACAAAAAAAAAAAAATAATTGAATTAAGTACATTGCAATTCTTTATTCCTTGGCATTCACATTCTAATGATCAACCAGACATGTTGTTTTCTGTATTGTGTGTTATTATCAATCAGCACGCTATCAGATCATCAATAAAATAGTCTAAGAACTGCTCTGTGGAAGGATCTAGAGAGGTGGGTCACTAATGTGGGACTAACCTCTTTGTTTTAACACCCACATGAATGATCTAAATGCCACAAGGAAATCCAGCCCAGTATGATGTCTCGATAGTTCTGTTCTCTTTGGTTTATCAGAGACCCTGAGCTTGGGCATGGCTCCAGCCATGGGAGTAACTCATCCTAGTATCTATTAAGCTATGAGATGTGAGTCCTTGTCTAACTTTCCCGCTTGAAGGCATCCGTTTATGCTTATTTTCATCCTTCAATTGATGGATTGATATAGAAACTTAAATACGTCATTTGTTTTTCCATCCATTCCCTTTGTAGCAGTTGTGGATTCACTTCTGTAGCCAGATTGAGTCCAGGGTGATTTTAAAGTCTAATAAAGCAAAGAAAATCTCTTCTCCCGGTTGTATTTTTTTACGTGTTTGTTAATATGCAGCAATCGGGGGAGAGATGAAGTCTGTGGCTCATTTTCAAGGGAGGAATCCAATTTGGATTTTATAGATGTTGCTGTCACTGGTCCGACATTGCTTTATTCTTTCACCAAGGATGAAGCATCAGGGTTTACTGCTGTTGCCGCTAATGGAGATCTCTCTGGCTGTTTGGGTTGAGAGCATTTCCGTTTTTATGTATTGGAGTAATTAGCCCTCCTGACCATATCTCAGGAAGTGTCTGGATTGGAGGATTAGGATAAACATCTTCAGTCAGGCTTTCTGAGTGTGATCAATGTGGGGCGTTAGCATCTCATTTGATGGGTTTTTATCAAGGCTATGGGGTTTCCTAGCTCCCTCTTTGAAAGGGAGCGCTTTCATTTCTTGAATCACCAGGGCCAAGCTTAAATAACTGGGACAAAGTTAAAGATACTCTTTCAAGCAATTTGTAAGTCCAGGGCCCTGCTTAATCATGGCCTCTGCCTAGGCCCTTTTCTAAGCACCCATAGAGGGGTATGAACTCTCCTCCCCTTTGCTTCATAGAACTATGATTCTTAGGGAGTCCCAAAAACACCATTTACCAAATTCAACTTCTGTGCATCTCTTAGAATTGACTAGCCTGTTGGTTTTTTAAGGAGAGACACCATGCCCTTTGTTCCATGTATTTCTTTCTACAAGATATTTATGGATTATTGGCTAGTTGTTAGATAATCTTCAAGGTGCTGAGGTAATAGTAATAAGCATAGTAGATAAGGCCCATGCTTTTATACAACTTTTAGGTAAGCAAAAAGGTAATAAACAAATTAGGGAGAAAATAGTTATAGTAGTGACAATTACTTTGAGGAAAATAAACCAAGTTCTTATAATAAAAGGTATCTATGACAGGACAGAGGGTGGTGGCAACATTGGATTTGAGATTTAAAAGACAGTAAGATCTACATGGAGAGAATTATGAACATCCCACCCCTTTACTACCTCTGTGACCTTAAGAAAATTACTTGTTCTTTCAGAGTCTCCTTCACCAGTTACTATTTGAGGATAAGAGCAATAGGTTGTAGAAAGTAAATAAGTTAATGCATATAAATCACAATGCCTTACACATAAAAGCACTCAATAACTGCTGCTATATCATCATTATTAATATTATTTCCCCTCTTGAAATACCTAGATTTTATTCTGCTTTCATAGTAAAATCATTGTCATGTTTTTTCAGCATGACATGCACTTGAATTCCAAATGAGGTTTAGCATAGTGAGTGCTGAATAGTTCATTTCATATCTTATATTTTTTTTCCTGAAACCTCTAAGTAACTTAGATGAGCTCCTCCATGGCTACCTGGTCTACATTTTCCATTGAAGAGAATATAAAATGCAGGACATGGATCTTGGCTTCAAGAATATTGCCATTGGTTGAGGGTTTTATGAAGTTTGTTTGTAGCTCTTTTTCTGGAATGCATCAAATAAGTTCCTCTCTTTTGATTGGCAATGCTGTACCAGTTCTTCTTTCATGAAGAATGATAATGTTGGTGAAGAAATCTGAAGAAAAAAAAAAAAAAGAACAGTAATAGTCAATCATATGAGATTGGTCAAACAAATTATAAGCATGAATACTTCTATCAATAAAAATCAAGCTGAATAACAAATCATGATATGATCAATTTTATAAAAGTAAAGTATATTATAAAAAATTATGGGACAAAATGTTTCAAATATTAACACTGAGTATACATAATGAGATGGTAGGATTATGGATTACTTTAATTTCTTTCTTTGAACTTTTCTACATTGAACATCTCAATGAAAAGATTCATTTGTTTTGTAATCCAATAAAGTGAATTAATTATTAGCAAGATTGAAGAAATAAGGATATTCACAATCACTACGAAATAAGTTCAAAGAAAATGACAGATTATGTAATTTAGCAGGATATATTCCTAGACTAAAATATAGACCACATTTTCAGTTAAGCCCTGATATCTTCCACGGTGTTAAGACAATGGACCCTGTTTTGAAGAAACAAAGAGAGTATCCTCTAGTTCTTGTCTGGGCTTTTCCCAACCCAACATCCTAGAGATAGGAAATGATTTGACTGTGCACTTGTCACAGAGGCCCTACTAATTTCTCTGCACTGCACTGTCTATACTTATGTCATCAAAATAGACTTGAATATGATGAGACATGAGAACGTTCCATTTCCTTTGTTTTGTCCTACTCTTCACTGCCCTTCAAACCTTTCCAGCTATACTCAGAGTGTACTTCTGTTCTGTTCTGTTCTAATACATAAATTGTTCTTATCAGCCCTTGGACTCCATGAAGCCTGAGACATGGTCTAACTGAATTTCATATCCATGGTGCCTATACAGTACCTGACCTATTACTGCTCTGCAAACTGTTGTAGAATTTATTGAGTTGCTGCCTTTTGCTCCCCAGTTCTCATTAGACATCGTAAGTGTGGGTGCTGTTAAATTCTTAAACTCTAGACTCCAAAGAACCTGAAAAACAGTTGTTCATTTCCTTAAGGGAACCTTTATATTGTACTAGCAATTCAAGGAGTGCTCTGCTTTTCTTTCTTCTCCTGCTTAGAAAGTCCTAGCAATGAAAAGCTTTCGAAAGCAGCTCCATGTCTGGCAAAATCTTTGTTTTCTGACCTGGAACAGAAATTAAACTCTCAACGAAAGAGCAATTCTCTACCTGCAGCCAGAGTACAGAGCTTTAATGTAAATGACAATTGCAGGAGATCTTAAAAGGGAGATTGGAGGGGAGAGTGATGTCATGTGACAGGATTCCTACTCTGTCTCAGCCCTTCTCTCTGGCTTTTAGATGAGTTGAATGACAGGTAAAGCACAGGGCTGGGGCTGCCAGGAAAAATAAATGTGGGTAATTTTAATCATTTGTTCAAGTCTTTAAATATCCTGTATAGCTTTCAGGCACAAAGCAATCTTCCTATAGAGAAACAAACCCAGGATGTGGTTACAGTACAGTTCTACCCCTTTGTGTTAAAGTGCCTTAATGATCTGGAAAAAAAATAGATTTGCATGAATGCTACTTATGGAAAGCACTTAACACAACAGTTACTCAAGACAAACTTCAGCACAAGTAGATGTAACTGATATGATGAGTCATCCTATGTGGTTTAAAGCCACCACAAGTGAATGTCTTTTAATTCAGCCTTCATGAGCCCAGAACATCTTTTATAAGACTTTGAGAATATCCATGGCATTGACAAAATGCATTTAGCTATTTAGCTATTAGATTGAATCATAAGATTGAAGGACAGTCTGATTTAAAAATTATTCAGGTGAATGGCATATAGATGCCAAAGCTTCTATTCAAATCAGCTTAGATCTTTTCTTTCGCTTTCCTGGTCTCATATCATAAGTTATACACATACACACAGGGTGACATCATCTTAAGATCTGAGTAATATAGTCAGTTTAGAAATGTAATTGGCAGCAATATCTTCCCATGTGAGCACATTAGTGATGCTTACATAATCTCCTGGCATCAAGTCATTCTCTGGAGTAAGAAGTATGGTTTTCTGTTTCAGATGCATGCCTTTAGTTTGGGAAAAGCTTTGATCTTTGAAGAAAGTACAGTGTAAGATGTTTATTACTATGCTGGCTATGTCTTTGATGCTTATCTTAAAACTATTTGGAGATATCCTAGAATATCTAAACCATGACTGAGAAAACATGGCCTGATTGTCATTACTAGGCCATGGCAGTTGTTACTAATTGCTCATGGTGTTCCTTTCTGTTGGCATCAAACAGGATCAAAATCCTTCTCAGTAGAGTGCTCTAGGAAGACATAGCAAGTCAACTATAATGATCATGAGCAATAAAATCTACTTTTTATTCACAGCTTATATCAGATAACCTAAAAATCAAGGCTGTTATTCTGAGGTATCCATCCCTACCTGAATGAGCATTTGGTAACATCAGGTTCTGCAATAGCAATTATTAATACAGGTTTTCATTTTATATTGCCTATTACTTTATTTTTTCTAGTATTTCAATGCATTGTCTCCATACCATATATCATACACTCTTTTTATTTTGCATTCCTTGTAGAACCCAGGACAATATGGAGCCACTGTAGTACAATCAATAAACATTGGTTGACCAATTAATTCATATGGTGGTTATTTGTCTAAAAGCTGTATTGGCTTAAAAGAATTTTTTTTACCAAGAGTCAGAACATTTGAGTTCTATTCCCTTTTACACCTGCAAATAGCTGTGGTTTGGAACAAGCCTTTCAAATTCTCTGGATCTCAGTTTCCCTGTTTAGGAAAATGGAGTGATGAATTAAACATTTGGAAAAAACCTCTTCCATTGGAAAATACATTAATTCTTCTGAAGGGGTGACTATTCCAGCATTTTTAAAGGGAAAAGATACAGAAAAGATCTATTTTCAAAAGTATAACTCTTTTCTTTTTCTTTCCACTTTTATTCTCCCTATCTCCCACATTTGTTCTCTCAATTTTACATTGACTAGAGAGCCCTAATTTGGAGTAGATCTTGCCTCTGAGAAATGGCAAAAACATCCCTCTTCTATGCACACTCCATCCAACACAGACACACATGATAACGAATAAAGAAATTCCCTTGAGTCACCAATTCGCTAAAATTTGGATTTACTACCAAAAGAAAGTATTAGAGACCCAATAATCCCACTGGAATCACATCCAGAGAAAACCTCCCCATTCCTCAAATCATTTCCTACCGCGTTTGCATATGCTATCCACTTTCCTAGAAACACCCTTCACCAGGCAAATTCCTGTGCCTTTTTCAAGAAGACCAAGTCAAAATGCCAGCTCCTCAATGAAGACTATAATTCCACGTGGCAATTGGACCCTCTGCCCTTAGTGTTTTAACTGTGCCTCTGCGGGAGCAGTTGTATATTATAATTATTAAAACATCTTTTTAAATGTTTGTTTCTCTTCACAACTTAAAACAGTCATAATTTAGGTGCATCAAGTTTATTTTACGAGGATATATTAGACATGTTCCTGTAAGATTCTGCAGCGCACCTATCTCACATTCCAAGGTAAGTCCCAGGATGTGGTGGCGTTGTTGACCTTTTTCAATTCCTATGAAAACTGGTCTTTGACAATTATGTATTTCGAGTCCAGAATCTTCCTCATGAATCTCCCTAAAGTTTTCAGTCTATCTTAAAAATGAAGCTTATCAAAGAAGATGGTGAACAAGAAGGCTTTAGGTCCTGTGATATAAATTATTTTTAAAGAATAGATTATCATATTTTAAAACTAAAATCATAATTTCCATCAAGTTACTTTCCTAATTATCTGTATATATTGCTAAAGGAACTGTAGTCTAAATTCTCACAACCCTGTTCTTGGTTTTATAGTCTTCGTAAGAATACTGACTTAGACAAGTAACTGACTGGCATTTGACAATTCCCAAAGGATTTACTTTCAAAGTATGGCATTTTGCATTAATTTTCTCATCTTTAAATTTACCTCAGATGTCTATCTTCACATGGGTATGAGTCTCTGTGTATGGATTTCCTATTAACAGTACATTGGATCATAGGCTTAAAGCATCAATTAGAAACTGGCCAAAAATAGCAAATGCACTTGCCAAATTGTTAGAAAATGACTTTTTTCCTTCTTTACTTCCACCAACAGCTCTTCCTAGACAAATCATCATTCTTGGTGATCTCTGACAACAGACCTTTCTATGTCTGATTCTGTCATTTACTTGGTAGACGTGTTGACTGCAGCAAACAATCCCCTATCATCAAGTTTTCCAGATGTTTGCACAGCGGGTTCAGTGTTTTTAAACTATCTAAATGACGGTCCCAAATGACAAATGTTCATTTTCAAAATTAAAGCTTATTACGAATTACCTGCCAAGTACAATGTGTCAGGAGAGATTGAATGAATTAGAATTTTTGTCCATTGAGAATGAATGAATAAGAAAAAGCATAAATGAGGCAAGCTATTACACATCCTGGAGGTACATAGAAAGAATTTTAAATAACAGTAATTTACCAAAAGCTGTTGCATTAATACTTAAGACTTACTTTTTAAAAAGGCCCATCCCTACCTTTTGTCATGAGTCAGGCTTCAAATTTTTTTAATGAAAAAAAAAATGGCTAGGAAAGAGAAGGGTAATCTCTAATGTAAACCTGTGCTTCACTTTTTGGTCATCATCTTCACAGGCTCAGCTTTGACATATTGGGAAGAAAGAGTATGCATGATATAGCCATCAAAGACTAAGCTCAGTTCCCTCTTTACAGCCTTCTGGTGGTGTGGTCCACTCCTGCTGGTCATTTATCCTTGACCTCCACTTTGCTCATCTATAATGTGGGAATAATAATACTCAAACAGGTAGTGGTAAAGGTTAAATAAATGAAAATAGTATTTAGTACTATATACAGTACTAATAACATGTATATACTATTATAGTAGTCTAAAGTACTATAAATATATAATGATGTCAGAATAATGTTAACTACCATATATTAATGATGTACTATGTGCAAATACTATGTAAAGCTTCATATGTATTCAGTCTTTCAATTTTTACTATTTGTTTAAGATAGGTAATATAATCTGCATTTTATAGATGAGAAAACTGAGTCTTGTATAGAAGTTAAGTAAATGGCCTAAGTAACTGCTAACTTGGGTTAGACAGGATTGGAAACAAAATGGCTCAGTCCCAAAACATGCATGTAACCTCTGTGCTGTGCTACTGATCTTTAATCATTAAAGCCTAATGTCTGGTGATGCTACTTTGGCTCAAAATATTTTGGTGCTACCATTTAAAATTGCCTTCAGATGCAAATACATTGAGGCATGAAAAGCAAGATGCCTGGGGACTCTATAGACAACTTTTTTTTTTTTTTTTTAAACCCCAAAGAGCATCACCCAGCCTGATCATCTGCATTCAAGGCAGGAAGGCAATGAATAACCATGGCCAAGAGTTCTATCTTTTAGAAGACTCTACAAGATTGAAATTCCTTTTCAAGATGGATGTAGATCTCTTTTTCTCACATCCCCATAGCTCTGGGAATAACATCAAATGTTACTCTAACCACATGATATTTTAACTGTTTACCTACATATACAAGCTCTAAGTAGCCAGAATGTTTTAATTACTGTATCTCAGAACCAAGAATAGAAGTTGCATAATAATGTTTGAAGAACTGAACAATGCACATTTCTTGTTGCCTAGGAAAATTTTGGTCCCAGATAAATATGACACCAGGCTGACCACAGAGTAAGAGATTGTTTCATAGGACAAAATAGAACATCTAGATTTTCCATCTTTAAAATTATAATCAGCAGCAGGAAGCAAAGCAATACCACTGCCCCTGTTATAGGAATCTAAAGGCTTTTTATAGAATGCACAGCAGCAAATGTTATCGCTATGCTTGAAAAAACCATTTTCATTATCAGATGCCTTTTTTCCCCAATTGATTATGACTTTTCCTTTAAAAAATGCATTTAAGCAAAAATTTTCTATGCTTGATTTAGCCCAAGGGAAAATCTGGGGGGACTAAGAAGGGAGAGAGTAGTCTGAACAAAATTCCTTCTGCCTTTAAGCTATGCACACATGGACAAAATATATCACACTCTACTTCCATCTTTTTAAAGAAAAATTCCTATTACTTAGAGAGAGCCTAACAATGAAAAATCCAGCTTTGTGGTATTGTAGTTTTACTGTTTAAGACAATGAACAGACAAGGGTAAGTTTTGGTTTTTGTTTTAAAGCTATAACGTTCTTAAAGTCATTTCTTCTTGGTTTAAAGGAGTTGCATTGGACTGAAGTTTCTTCAGCATACTTCTGACAATGTACCAGTTCATGTTAGAAACCTTCAAGGTGAAAGTCATTGGAGTTAAGGCTAGTGTTTAGTTAAGACAAACTGAATTAATGGGGCCCACTCAAGGTGGACTATGAATGTATTTCTATGTCTGGTTTAGCTTAATGTGTCTCTTACCATGAAGGGAGGGCTAGAGATAAGGATTTTTTAAGCTGATAAAAAGCTCTTTAAGATTCTTCAGAAAAAAATTACATAGATGAGAAATCTGAGGTTAAACCCAATATGCTAAACAAAGAGGTTGTACTACTTTAGAGCAAACACTAAGACGTGTTCTAGTGAAGCTGGTGATTTAAAAGTCTAGGACAAAACAGCCCTTTCATTTCATAGAAAGAAAAGACAAATAATTTTAGAACAACATTTTGATTTAGCAGCTGTAAGGGACCTTTGCATTTAAATTTCGATATATAAATCCCAATTTTGCCATGCAAAATTAATAATGGATTTCTCTAAAGCCAAACTCTCTTCAACCTCCGCTGTAATTCTCTTAAGAAAGCATTAAATGAAAGCATTTCACTTTATTTGAAAATCAATGGCACTTCAGCGACGCATGCATCTCCCAAGTATTATGGAGTCAAGAATCATACAGCTCCCCTCGTAAGACATGGGGGCCTGGATTTGGCAATAATAACTTCATACAACATATGAGTCTTTGAAAAAATTAATATAAAATGAAAAGATTGAAAATCCAATATGACCATGCTCAAATTCTCTTTGAAATGTCAACCCAAATGCATCATAATATAATTAATGTTAATGATATGGTAATAATAGGAATAAAGATAGTAATAAGTAGAAATAATATTTAATTACTGATTATTATAGACCAGACATCTGGTAAATACTTTATAAGTATCATCTCATTTGATTTTTTCAAGAATTATGTGACTGGATGCTATTAGCTATATTTTTAGAGTAGACTTGAATAAGGAAGATCTACCTGTGAAGATATAAGATATATTTAGGAAGGATTAAAAGATTTCATTGTAGGGGCGCCTGGGTGGCTTAGTTGGTTAAGCATCCGACTTTCCCTTAGGTCATGATCTCGCGGTTCATGGGTTCGAGCCCCGCATCGGGCTCTGTGCTGACTGCCAGCTTAGAGCCTGGAGCCTGTTTCAGTCTGTGACTCCTCTCTCTCTGACCCTCCCCTGCTCGTGCTGTCTCTCTCTCTCTCTCCTAGAAATAAATTAAAAAAAAAAAAGACTTCATTGTACATTAATCTGTGACCACTTGGAAAATGAATCAAAAGATATTATAAACTCCATCTATTTGAAAAGTTTGCTTTCCTTTTACTCACTGATAAAACCATATTTATCTTTTACTGTTGTGATTATAAGGATAGAAACAATATAGCCCCTGCCCTCCAGAAACTCACAGTCTTAGAGGGAGATGAAATATGCACTGAAAATCCAAATATAATTTATGGTGGTTTATGGTAAGACAATGTAAAAGGAAAAAAAACAACAACAATTCTTAGAGTTTGGGGTTGAGTTAGAGGAGAGAGGGATCCTCAAAGGAAGAAGCAGCTCTGCTGGGTTTGGAAGGTGGGCAAAGTTTCAACAGTCCGATGAATATGAGACCCAGGAGAAATAGTGATGTGCAATGTCTTCAAAAATATTTTCAGGACGCCAATGTTGCTGGAATTTTTGACATATGAATGAGCAATAATGTTGACTCGATTACATAAGATCTTTACTGTCATTCTAAGGTGTTTAAATTGTATTTAGAATTCAGTAGAGAGTTTTGGGGCACCTGAGTGGCTTAGTTGATTAAGTGTCTGACTTTGGCTCAGGTCATGATCTCGCAGTTCATGAGTTTGAGACCCACATCAGGCTCTGTGCTGACCCCTCATAGCCTGGAGCCTACTTCAGATTCTGTGTCTCCCTCTCTCTCTGCCCTCCCCCTCTTGTGCTCTGTCTCTGTCTCTCTCAAAAATAAGTAAACATTTAAAACCTTTTTTAAAAAAGAATTCAGTAGAGAGTTTCATAGTGGAAGTCTAATATGGTCAGATCTCTTTTAGGGAAGATTAGTCTAGCAATACATTACATTCATTTATTCATTTTTTTGTTGTTGTTGTTACTCCATTGATGAATAATAATTTTCTTGTTATCATATGCCAAGACCTACATGAGGCAATGGGAATATAATGGTAAAAATGACTCACTCTGTGCTTTCAAAGAATTTATAATAAAGTTAAACATAAAAATGAATAGTGTCACCACTACTATAAGAGAAGAAGTACAGGATAGCACATAGGAGGAATACCTTTTCTAGTTTGGGTATAAACAATAATAGCAACAAACTTCGAATTGTGTGTATTGCATGTGTGTGTATATGTGTGTAGGTTTATTGGGTAGGAAGGTCAATACAGGAAAAGGCTCCCAGGGGAAAATGTGTTTTGGGAACTTGATGTAGGGTTATTTGCCTTCCAACCACATATTCTTAATAACCTATTATGTGCACAGGGTTCCTGATGTTTCATCCTGCAGAGAGGGTCTGACCGTCAGTCAACTTCCAAGAGAACCAATGAAGCATTATGAACAAGGACTTTATGAAAACAAATTTTGTTGAATTGAATTGGCTCTCTTCATAGACCTGGAAATCATCTGGCCTGACTTTTAAAAATATACCAAATATGAATAATTCAGTCAAGCCTGAAATCAGCACCTTGAATGAGTATGGCTTTTAGTGCTCATTCATTGACTCAATTATTTTGTAATTATTTGTTGCTTATCAGAACCATGGAACCCACTGTACTAAGCATTTGCCTTATGTAATGATTTCATCATAATTAATCACTTCCCTAAATATCCTAATTTTCCTGTACCTCCTTATAATACATGTACAGTTTGTTTCTGTTGCTGGGTGCTGTGTATGTAAGTATCCTCAAGTAGACTATAGCATTTTGAAGGAAGGAATTGAGTTCTCATTTCTGTGTTCCATTTAGCCAATGGCACAGATATAATAGGGATTCTGTAAATGTTTGCTGAATGAACCAATGAATGGATAGATAGACAGATGGATGATGGATGGAAGAATGGATAGAGACAGACTTGAATATGAAATCTTCCCTGCCCTCATGAATCCTATAATCTAATGCTGATCATGTATGCATAGTTAATTAGAAATATTTTTCAATATTCAAATTATGATCTCTTTTCAATTTCTGTTTACTATTGTAGTGCCACAATCTTTCCATGATCCTAAAGATACCATCAAAGAGCTCCATAGGATATTTAGAGTTTAAATATTTATCTCTTCCAAGTTAACTGAAGTTTGATTTTTAAGTCCCCTAAAGTACTGATTCCTGAGTTTTCCCTTAATTTTATTAAAAAGGTAGTCCCAAATCCCCCACTAAACCATTTTAACATGCTGTTCTTTTCCTTCAAGTTAAATAGAATTGAAGTGGATAAGAACAGAATTGGAATTTAAAGAAAGTCTGCAGTCATCATTAATCTGAGAGCAAAACAGAAGTATGCCTTTGCATTAGCATCATTTCCAACTATTCTGTGGTCCTATTTGATGTCATTTTCCCAAAAGTCTTCCCATATTTTCTTCTTTCTTTTCAACACATTCAGCATATCTTTTTTTGACTACTTCATGCCATGGACATTGGTCTGGTTGACCAGGCATAACAGGTTCAAAAACTCCAATGGAATTATCTATGTAGACATTTGTTGCTCAATAACTTGTTTTGAGAAAATAAGATATTTCTTACTTTTGCATGCACTTATTAGAGAAATGCAACTTTATATTTCATTTGAGTAAACTGATTCAATAAAACAGTGTTTTCTCCCTTAAAATCAGGGTGTGTTAATTATATAATATACTCTACAAGTTAAGAAAGTGCATGCTGTAACATGAAGGAGATGACAGAGATGGAAATTATAGTTGGAGAAACCAAATTCTGAATCCCAAATACTCTACTACTATGTTTGATATGAGAAAAATCCCTTAATCTTAATACGTCTCAGATCCATTTTATGTAAAATGATAACAATAGTAACCTTACTATATTGTTACTATGTCACTGTGAGAAGTGTGAAACACAATGGATATCAAAATACTATACATTGTTCTAGTATGTGGAGAACTATCATTGGTGGTGATTACTGTACAGAGGTAGTAGACTAAGCCATCTACCTGCAGTTTCTCATTTAATATTTTCCCAAACTCTATGAAGCAGATTCTACTTTAATCATTATTTTTAAATGAGGAAATTGATACATAAAGAAGGTAAAATTTGATGTAGATCATAGAGCTATGTGGGAGACCCAGGATTCAAACCCCAGAGCTAAAAGGAACCAAGTGTGAGATACAAGGGTTGTGTGATCTGATAGCAGAATATAGAATGTTTACCTCTGACGCCAACCTATTCCCAGGAGTAAGATGTATGCAGACTAAGGCTTAGAATGGGTCAAAATTCAGGAGCTAAGGGAGGAGAGAAACTCAACCAAAGTTTGATTAGCAAATATTTTGTTCTAATTGATCATTGGGAATAAGCATTCAACTAATTATCTATGGGGCAAAGAATAAGACATTAGATCCTATATCTAGCCCCGCCAAGGTAAACAAAGGGGTATTCATAGGTCTTATGCAAATCATATTGGAAATGGTGACTCTTTCAGTAAGCCATTTCTCAGAGCACAAAAGAGTGGAGAGATTTCTTAACCTTTACTGTTTTCCAGAATCATAAGACTCAGGTAAAGTTCAACATTGTACTTCCCATTGGTTAGACATGGTGAAGATAAGATTAGTTTTGGAAGCCATATGTTGAAGGTGATGGGGTCGCCAGATGACCTTGTGATCTCCCTTCCCTGGAGTGTTAATTGAGTCAGGGAGTTTTAGAGAATTTTTGTTACAGCAGCTTAGATAGTAGCCTAAATAGTAACGTTCTCCATTTTAAAATCCACCACCTTTGTGATTTCAATTAATTCACTTCACCTCATGAAACTTAGTTTCCCTGCCTGCTAAATAATGGAATCGTACTAGACAAATCCTTGAAGAGTCTTCTAGCTTTTACTTTCAAAACTTCTTGAAGATATAAAGATTTGTCCAAGTGCCCCATGGTTTGACATGTGGAATTAAAGGCTGAAGCACACTTTACTCTTCCTCCCAATACTTAGGCAGCATCAGTGTAGGAGCCACTTTGGAATATTCCGGCTTTGGATGTCATATAACCTTTTCATAAGCAATTCAGAATAATGCCATCAAGGCTGCTTTTGTCTTCCATTCTGCCAATCAATCACATGTCCTTCCTAAGCCTGCAGTACCCTGTTTGCACTGCCTTGCATAAATGGGGTGATTCTTTTCTAACCCTTCTGATTTTCTACATTTTCTTTCCATTGTCCCTCTGAAATTTTTTCTGTGTCATGCAAACTCAGTTTTTGGTGTTGTTTCATGTGTTCCTGAAGGCCAAGTTTGTTTCCTACTTAATATACAAGAAGCATTCTTAGAGCTCACCTCTTTTGAAAAAGCCCACAAAGCTCACCAGTGCCCAGCTGATGACTTACTTTAGGATCTGTCATTTCTCTGCATTGGGATCTTAGCATGTAAGCTAGTTGAGGCACAACTCTATGGGCCTTATTTATCACCCAGTGCCTTGGACGTAGCACTGTAATAGATGTAAAATTTACCCAATTACCAAACCTTTAGGAAAAAAAGGTATAATGTTACTGATAGGTGGGCTTTGTATTATAAATATGAGTAACAGCCTAAAGTGAGATTTCAATGAAATAAAAGTAAGTTACAACTTCAATTAAGCAGAGCACCCAAATTTTCTATTATTTTTGTTCAAATTGGAAAACATCAAGTACAATTTTCGGTATAATTTTGGTGGATAGTGGATGATAGGGTTTCAGAATGGTGGTAGTAGAGGTAGAGCCCATGGCCAAGAAGAAATTCTTGAGATATCTTTGGTGCAAAAGGTGATTTTATTAAAGACAGGGACAGGACCTGCGAATAAGAAGAACTACCCCAGACCACACCAAGGAGGGACTGATTATATATTTGGGAGTTGGGGGAGATAAAATCAAGGGAAATTTCCAAAGGGACTTTCATACACTAAAGAAGACTCACAGGATATGGAGGCCTAGCAATTGTCAAGCTAAGGTTGTTTTTCCCTCTAGCAAAGTATTAACCTTAAGACAATAGGGAGTTCCTGGAGAAATGCTCGACTCTGCCTCCCTCAAGTATTTGTCAATGGGCTTCAGGTTATAAGGAAATTTAATTTTATCTACCATTTCCTTCTGCATGTGTTTCCCACATCATTGGACATATGCCAAAGAGAGTAGAAGAGATACAGAACCCATCTTAAAGACCTAAACCCAAAGACCTGAAGGTCATAGTGCTTTTGGACACAGTGCCTGTGTAATCTTGAAAATGTTACCTTACCTCTCTCACCTTAGTTTCCTTGATGATAAACTAGGGACAATGATTACCTTAAAGGACATCAGAAGGGAATGAATAAAATAATGTATGGAAAATACCTTTGGCTCTGTAGATATATGGTAGACATCCAAGAATGTTGGAGTTGTTGTTAATGTCATACAGTTAATTAACATTGACTTACCCAATGGGACATAAAGATTCACTAGTGAGAGCTTTTGTTTATAAACCCAGAAGGTAGGGGATAGAATCTTGAAGCTCTGAATGTGGACCACTCTGTGGATTTTTAAGACAAGTGCTCCCTGTGGAAAGAGAAAAAACAGAAATTTGAAGAGTCATGTCTACAAACAGCTCTAATATTGGGTAATTAAAATAGTCTACCATCTTTTCATCTCAGTCATTATCAACCTTTTCATTCCTTTTCCTGTTCCACTCATATCACTGGATTCTTAACTATTCTTTCCTTCCTATTTACCACTTACTAGACTCCATGAAGGTTGACACGTTTGGGTCATGTTTTCAGATGTAAATGATCCTCCTTTATCTACAAGGAACTCTGTGAGGAAACAACTAGACCAAAAAAAAAAAAAAAGAAAGAAAGAAAAGAAAAGAAAAAAAAATAAAGAAAAGGAAAACAATAAAATCAAAGTCCTAAAGAGAGGAAAACATTAGAAAATAGAGAAAGGTACAAAAAGAGAGGCCAGAGATAAAATTTGTACAGATGGAGTAGTTTTAATGTGACAAAGAGAAAGGAGAATGGCTTTTGCTTGCTCATTTGGTCAAAGAAGATAATTTGGATGATTGAGTTGCATGGTTTGGAGTTATACAGAACGCATATTTATTGGATAATTGAAATCTCTCTCACTTACTTTGAGCTAATAGAGTCTGTCCTTAAAGCTCAATGCTGTCAAATACTGGAGTTATATAACTAAAAAAAAAGAAACAATAATCTTAGGGAAAAAATGATTCATTAAACAAAGTAAGAACTTTATCCTTAGGAAGTTCATAAGTATATTTGGCTGGCCATCGCTATATGGGAACTTTTTGAATGTTGGTGGCAGTAATGGGACAGAAATTAATCAGTTGGGGCTGGTTCTAAGGAATGGCTTCAGCCCCTAAGTGGTCTGCCAAGTTTCTGTTAAACATCTCACATTATTGAGGATACAAGTCAAAATCACTTATCAGCAGTTCTTCTAAATAGCAAGGAACATGTATCAAAGAGGCCATGAAGGAATTTCTAATGAGAAAAAATGCTCTTACTTTTTGAGAAATTAACTGCTCCAATAAATTGCAAAGATAAAGTAGGAAAAGTTATCACAATAATGTCTGTTGTAATAAAACTAAACTGTACAGCTGATAACAGTTAAAACGCCAGAAGGTAAGTTAATGAAATACCATTCTCCTAAAAGCCCCTTTGGTCCTTACTCTGAAATATAATTCTGACACTCACATATAAAGGATATGGTGGAAACTACATGGAGATACTGTATATGTACATGTTCTACAGATTCATTGCTTATGAACTTTTGAATACATATAAAGTTTAAAAAGCAAAGTATATTAAATGAAACTTTCAGGAAGGTGAAATAAAATAATCCTAGGACCTAAAATTGATTCTTAAAGTGTAAAAGAGATGGAAGTCTGTGGAGAGAGAAATCAGTCTGAATTGCTAGCTGGCATTGGAAAATTTCTATCAAAGATCACGTGAACAGAGCAAAGGTGGAGTCACTGAAATTTCCCTAACATCTTCTGTGGATTCATGAAAGTAGGAAATGCCTAAAGCTTCTGTTATGATTTTCCACCAATTCCTAGGCAAAGTGAAAATTTGTAGTAGTGAGAAGGAATTCTTAAGGATAATGAGAGAGTGGAAAAGAAAACAAACAGAAATAGCAAACATAAAAATTGGAAGGTAGGGGCGCCTGGGTGGCTTAGTCGGTTAAGCATCCGACTTATGATTAGGTCATGATCTCGCTGTTCTTGGGTTCGAGACCCGCGTCGGGCTCTGTGCTGACTGCCAGCTCAGAGCCTGGAGCCTGTTTCAGAGTCTGTGACTCCCTCTCTCTCTGACCCTCCCCTGCTCACACTGTCTCTCTCTCTCTCTCTCCTAGAAATAAATTAAAAAAAAAAAAAGAAAAAAGAAAAGAAATTGGAAGGTAATCTTAAGTAGGAAAACTTGGGGTAGTAGCTTTGCTGTTTATTACTGAACTTCTCTCATACATAACAATTATCAAAATGGCCATAAATGGTGAAAACCTGTGTGTGTGTGTGTGTGTGTGTGTGTGTGTGTGTGTGTATAGAAAGAGAGAAAGAAAGACAAAGAAGACAAGTGAGTGAGCAAGGGATGTGGAGAAAGGGAGGGCGAAAATGGGAGGGAGAATAAGACAAAAGACCAAAGTTGCAAAAGCCTTAGAAAGCCAAAGATACTATATGCACACATGCTCAGATACCAGGCTGAAAATGTCAGAACTCAGGGCCAGCTTCTTGCCACGTGGTGAAACCCAAATGGTTCTGGGCACCTTTCAAACAAACAGCAGAAGAACAATAAACAGAGTTATTTTCAGTTACCATGAGTTCAAAGGAGCCAGGCAAGGACCCTATACACTTAACCCACATCCTGACTAATTAAGTAAAAACAACAACAAAAACAGTGGACAATTACACGAGAAATAAAAGAAATTGAAAGCCACCAAAGCTCTGTAAGTAAAGGCATGAAGAAATAGTACAAACCATGACAGAAACAAACCTCTCTCCTTTGAGCCATCTGTGCCGCTCATCAGCTGGTAATAAGATGACACTGGGTAGCAACAGAAATAATCCAAGGAAGGGCTTTAAGAAGGCATGGCAATATGAATAGATTTTTTTTCTGGGTTCCTGGTTTTTGTTTATGGATAATTATAATTTGGCAGTGTTCAGAGGCCCATCCCATGAATGGGTCTTCTGTGTATTACTTAAGCCACAGCTCACAAAGGAGCTGCTTCAGTTTTCCACCATACTGGCTAAATGTTGTAGAAGGAGAAAACCTCCAAGTGATGTGTAAATTTTAAATTATAAGCCGACTTAAAGTTACAGAAAATTCTCCAACCAGAATTCCAGATAAGTGTACTTAATATGTTTACCTGTCTTGTGAAGGCAATTTTGTTTATCTTAACATATTTGAAATAAGTCTTGCTTTCAAGTTATAGCCATTTGATCTTACTCTATTTTAGACTTTACTTTCATATTCCCAAATACATACTTATATATCCTTGTGTTTGTTGAAATCTTAAAGATATAGAAAGTGAATAATCTTGGCTTTAATATACCTAAGAACAGGCTATTCTGAGAATAAGGAGATATTTTGTGGAAAGGGCATGGAAAATTATAAGCTGGTTAAACTACCCTCATCTATATCAAGTCAGATCTATCTTCAAATACAGCTTATCTTTTTGTTAAAAATGAATTCTCAGAATATCAATGTATCAATGGATAGTCTTTGGGTACATGCAACAGAAACAAATTCTGATTAATTTGAGCAAAACTGGAAATTTATTAGGAAGAAGATAGAATTGTTTGGTGATTCAAAGGAATAGTTGAAGAAACACACCAGCAAGGGGCCGATAAGGCAGTTCCAGGAATCCAGGCAACAAGAATTAATGGGCAGTTGGTTCAAAATGCTATCCTTGGGATGAGTGAAACCTGACCATTTTCAATCTCTGGATTGCTCAATTTAATTTTCAAATTCCTGGAAGAGAACTTAGTTATGGCCTGCTTTGAATCATTTATGTACTCTTTGTGAATGAGAAAGCTGAGCCACATGGTTGGTCAGTTTACCAAAACTAGCTAATGAGGGAACTTGAGCTTCTGTTACCAGAAGAAAAGGAAACTGATGTCAGGAAGACAAAAAGCAATCCTAGGCTTAAGTACATTCATGGTAAGAGATTAAAGATATAATATTATGAAAAACTCAACATGATTAATAGATCAGAAACAATTAATGCTTTGTTAAAATTTAATTTATTTCTACTCTATTCAAAATAATGAAGAAAATTACATTCTGTCCATTAATATTGAAACAATATTTATTATAGATATATTATGTAGTAGGCATGTATTATATGTATTATCTCATTAAATTATCACTTGAAATTCCTATTAGAACTAACATTTCTTTTTTGTGCTTATGAAAGGATCAGAAAGTTAGGCTAACTTCTTTATTGTCACTACACAAGTAATTTTGGTCCCTTTTTTGGTTATATTTTTATTATTTGTGCAGAGTATCTTCACTGAATTGTTTCAATGCCATTGCACTGTAACACTAAAATAAAGAAATAAAATCAGGATAATAACTCAAAATCAAACAAATCAACAAACCGAAATCCTTATGACACTGCCTTTTTTTTAATTTTTTTTTATAGTTTATTTATTTTTGAGACAGAGAGAGACAGAGCATGAGTGGGGGAGGGGCAGAGAGAGAGGAAGACACAATCTGAAACAGGCTCCAGGCTCTGAGTTGTCAGCACAGAGCCTGATGCGGGGCTCGAACCCATGATCCATAAGATCTGACCTAAGCCGAAGTCGGACGCTTAACCAACTGAGCCACCCAGGCACCCCGACACTGTCTTTAAGATTAGTGCTGAAACTACATCTGTAGATTTAGAACCTTGTATACAGTATGATACCTGTGCAGATTGAACGTATACCACCACTCTTTCTCATAATCTCACTAAAAGGAAAAGAAAGGAAAGGTATAAAATCACCAGGGGAAGGACCAGTAATCCAGATAGGACAACAAATTTTTGGAACATAGAAAGCAAAAGAAGAGTTAACAAGACAAAGTAGAATACTAATATATTTTCTTAATCTGAGTTTCCATTTATTATAAGATGCACCATTAGTTTGTTTCATTGAGAGAGAAAAAAATCACTGCCAAATATAATTATAAATTTATGATTATGAATGTCTACTTATCTATTGTTATGTAATAAACTATTCCAAATTTAGAAGCTTAGATCAACAATAATAATTTCATTATTAGCTCTCACAGTTCTAGGGACTGCTATACCTAGCTGGATCAGGAAATCTCATGTAATTGAGACCACATACTTGCTAGGTCCGGCATCATCTCAAAGGCTTCTTCACTTACATGGATGATGATTACTGTTAGCTGTCATCTGGGACTTTAAGTGGGCCTATTGCCTGGAACACGTATATGCAGCCTATACATGTAGCCGGGCCTTCCTCAGAGCATAATAGCTATTTACAAGAACAAATATCCCAGGAGCACCTGGGTGACTCAGTCGTTTAAGCGTCTAACTTCGGCTCAGGTCATGATCTCATGGTTCTTGAGTTCAGGCCCCACGTCGGGCTCTGTGCTGAACTCAGAGCCTGGAGCTTGCTTCAGATTCTGTGTTTCCCCGTCTCTCTACCCCTCCCCCACTCACGCCTCTGTCTCTCTTTCTCTCAAAAGTAAATAAACATTAAAAAAAAAAAAGAACAAATATCTCAAGAAAAACAGCTGGGCAGAATCATATTGCTATTTAGGACCTATCTTCAAGACACATAGCCTCACTTTTACTCCACACTATTAAACAAGGAAGCCACAAATGTTCAAACAGTTTCAGTGGCAAAAGATGTATATTTGTTACCTTGATGGAAGAATAGTAAGGTCTCTATCAAAAAGAGCATGTTGGATGAAGATATTATTTCAGCTATCTTTAGAAAAGACAATCTTCCATAATGCAATTTAATGTAATGTGGTACCCCACATTCAAAAATATTAAAATGAGAAAAAATATTTCATCTTAGAATCAATAAATATGATAATTACCTACAATTGAAACATCAAATAAAAAACAAGAAAGTCCATGTTGTAGAACCTTAGAAAGTTTAGAAATTTGAAGCATCAGCTATATTAAAGTGTTTCTTTAAGATCTGTAACTCGTTGAAAGTTTGAATAAAGAGCAGTTTCCTCATCCACCATAGCTGGGTTAGCATCCCTCTCACTCTTGGCAGGAGATAACTTGCTATGTGGGGAAATTAAGCCAAATTCTCAAGGTCTGGCAAATAAGAAGCACATTATTGAAACCAGAGGTATTTTTAAAAAGTCTACACATAGAACATAAGATCCTCATCTTTCTTTTTGTTAGTTCCAAGAACTTTGGCAAGGAAATTTATTCTTCATCCTTTTCCCTCTACTTTTACAGATTATGGATTGGAGGACTTTTCTTCTGGAAATATGAGGATGGTTTCTAAGCAAGTAATGGCTTAGAGAGTGCACAGAAAGCTATGCAGAAATGGACATTTAAGTATGTTGGGACAAAGAGTGCTATGATGCCGACACAGTCACTCGATAGTGAAGTCATGCACACAGAGCTTCCAATCATCTCTTCAGTGCTTTAATTCTAAGTATGAGTCAGTAGTCAAGAACCATCAGACAAATAGGAGAAGGCTTAGCATGAAAAAAGGAGATTGATGCAAATAACAGAGGGAACTTGCCATAAGTAGGGACAAGCAGAGATCAGAATACATCTTAAAACATACAAATTTTCAACCTTGAAGATTTTAAGAAGATATTATTTTCCTGAAATGAGGACAGACTTATACAAAAAGGAAATTTTAAAAAAGAGACAAGGGAATAATTAGAGAACAATAAACGACAGTACAGGATAGTTTCAATTAAAAATTCAACAGAAATCTTTTCTTATTACTATAATACATATGCTTAACATATGTCCCTAATCAAATTTTAGGTGTGCAATACAGTATTATTATCTAGAGGCACAATGTTATACAACAAGTGTCTAGAACTTATTTATACTTCATAATTGAAAGTTTATACACATTAATTAGCAACTCCCAATTTCTTTCTCCCCCAACCTGGCAACCACCATTCTATTTTTTTAATTCTATGAGTGTGACTATTTTAGATACCTTGTATAAGTGGAATCATGAAGTATTTATTCTTCTGTGATGGCTTTATTTCACTTCACATAGTGTTTTCAAAGTCCATCCACATTGTCATATATTATAGGATTCCCTTCTTTTTAAAGGCAGAATAATATTCCATATATATGTGTGTGTGTTTACATACACACATATATGTACGTATCACATTTTCTTTATCCATTTATCCACTAATGGATATGTAGTTTATTTCTACATCTCAGTTATTATGAATAGTGCTATAGTGAACATGAGAAGGTTAATATCTCTTTGAGATCCTGATTTCAATTCCTCTGGAAAAATACCTAAAAGTGGCATTTCTGTACCATATGGCAATTCTACTCTTAGTTTTCTGAGGAGCTTCCATACTGGTTTCCTTAGTAGGAGCATCATTTTGCATTCCCCACACAGTGCTCAAGGGTTCTGATTTCACTAATACTTGCTGTCATTTTTAAATAATAATCATACTAACAGGTGTAAAGTGATAATCTCCTTGTGGTTTTGATTTGCATTTCCCAGGTGATTAGTGTCACTGACTATTTTTTTTTAATATATCTTTTGGCCTCAACAGAAATCTTCAAGAAAATAGAATAAAAAGGCTCAGATTTTCCAAAAATAGGTAAGAAAGGAGATTCTTAAATGATAGATGATAAACCAGTAGGTCCATCATCTGACTAATATAAACGCCAGGAAAAAAGAAGAGGAGAAATTTGAAAAAACGAAATCACCAAAGAAATAATGCAAGGAAATTTCTGATAATTAAAGTCCAACTTCAATTCTGTGCAGAATAATGAGGGGAAGAAAACCCACACTAAAGCTTATTATCATAAAATTTCTCAAACTAAAATAAATTAAATTAAGATCCATAAAACTCCCATGGAGAAAACAAACAAGCTCTCTCTAAAGGATGGAGAAACAGAATGGCAATTGACATCTCAAAACCAGAAACTAAACAACAGTAAAATAATGCTTTACAAATCTTGAAAATAATGTGTTTTTCTTCTTCAACAGAGATTTCTATCTCTAGCCAACTATCAATCAAATTTGAGAGTACACAATTTTCAACGGTAAGTTTCAGACTATCATCAGTCACCCTCGTTTTAGGCAACTATTCTAGCATCTCAAATTATGTTCCATAAAAACAAGAAGGTACCTGAGAAAGAAAATCCTGAATCAAGGAAAGCGTGGACCCTCCATGAAGAGAGGAGAGCAGCATAGCAGGTGTGAGATGCAATTTGAGAAAGGGATAGTAGAATGTGGCCTTTCGGAATAATGTCTCCAGGGGAATGGAGAAACAAACAGATGACATAATGTTTTAGAACACATAGAGAAGAGGTTTTGAAAGTGCTTTGATATTTTTTGAAGAAAAATTAATGATAAGGACATAGAGAGTTAAACAAAAGTTAATTCAAGAAAATTATTTAAATCTAGAAAAAAAAACCAAAATATTGCACAAGAAAGGTAATTGAAATATAGTGCTTGACTTGGCTCAGGAGTAAAAAATAATTACTTAGCAACTATAATGTAAACACTGAAAATTGCTTTATCTGAACAATTTTGATAAAATTGTATTGGAAGACGGAAAAAATGCAAAGTAGATGGTGGGGACATTTGGGTGTTGTCTTCCTATTTCATAATAGCAAGGCAATAAATAATGTCTAAAGTTAATAAATCAAAAAAGGGGAATATTACCATGCCATTGGAATTATGAGTGAAGAGGAAAAGGAAAAATGTTGCTGTCTTTCATTTAAAGTCTTGCAGCACCACTTAACTTTTAAAAATGATGCATAGGTATTATGTTGATAAAAATAATTTTTAAAAAGATAAGAGAATTTCAAATTACAGAAATAGAGTCTATATCCTGACTCCTCTACTTATTACCTATTTGCTTGCAAGCAAGGTGTTTTTCTTTTATAGCCTCAGTTTGGGACATATGAAATGAGGAAAACAATAGAAGTTACTGTGTGTAACACTTTGTTACAAGAAACACTTGAATGTATTATTGAATTTAATCATCACAGAGTTCCCATGACTTTTCACACTCTTATGATCCCATTTTATAGATGGGAAAAGAGGGACACAGGAAGGTTAAGTAAATTGTCAATTTAATATTATAAATCATTGATGAAAATGGAATTTGAACTTAGGTACCAAAATACCAGAAATAGCCCCAACTTTTGTCATTGTAAAGTTAATATAGAATTTAAATGAGAGCACATAGCACCGAGCTTGCAGGAGTAAATGTCCAATAAATATTTGTATGTGAATGAGTAAATGTTCACTTAACAACTTCATTAAATGCATAAAATGCATAAGATCCATTTTATAATGCTGATGTATTGAACTCACATAGTAGTTATCCATGGATTGCCAGAGCTTTAGTGTATCATTGGGCCACTTAGATTGAAATATATATATCCCTGCAACCACCAAAGGATTTGCAAGTAAATTAATTATACTATAGGCATGTGGATGGCTCAGTTGGTTGAGTGTGCGACCTTGGCTAAGGTCATGATCTCTCAGTCTGTGAGTTAGAGCTAGCATGGGGCTCTGTGCTGACTGCTCAGAGCCTGGAAACTGCTTCAGATTCTGTGTCTCCCTCTCTGACTGTCCCCCACTCACACTCTGTCTCTCGATCTCTCAAAAATAAATAAACATTACAAAAAAAATTATATTATAATGGTGGTTTACTACTAATTTATATAACTACGCTAGTTAGAAAATGTTTGTAGATCATGAGGGACATTTTTTTATTATGACACCTGGGCAGGTAAAGAAATTTCTACTGTTAAATACTAGCCAGGAAATTATATTGTTCAAATTTAATTGAAACCTTCAAGAAAGTTTCAAGAAGGAAACCTTCCTCTGTCAGTTCTTTCTTCTCGTCTTTGTACTGGATCAATTTTCCTATCAATTATGCTAATGTGCATCAGACGTGCCACCCAAAAGTGAGGATGTCTACAACTGGAGGTCTGTTAAGGAATATGAATGGATTTTTTATCACTATGATTAGGTTAGCTTAGCCTTTTACAACATTTTCATTGATCTTTGAAGAAGAAGGTTATCAAATTTAGTTCAGATTTTATTTCTCTCTATAGTTAATTATTATATATGTAAAATAAAAGTTCTGTAATCGAGTGTTTAAAATCCTAAATGCCTCAAAGAAGTTTCAAAGAATAGCAAAAAAAGTAATTAATTAATTTAATTAAAGGCTTTTAAAGCTATAAAACAAATAAGATACATTTTATTAACTACATATAGAATTAAAGTTCAAGAAATGTGTGGGTGTTCTTTTAGGTTTTAAAAAGAAGTGCTGGAAAGATGTTTGTGCACTGCTAAGAGTTGTGTGATGCACCAGATTTACAAAGTGTAAGTTGAAACACAAAACTGTCAATGTTAAATTCCATGTTTTATGTCATGTTGCCTGCTGTTTAAAATGTTTTTTTTTTTCTAGGAGAGAGAGAGAGAGAGAGACAGCGTGAGCAGGGGAGGGTCAGAGAGAGAGGGAGTCACAGACTGAAACAGGCTCCAGGCTCTGAGCTGGCAGTCAGCACAGAGCCCGACGCGGGGCTCGAACCCACGAACCGCGAGATCATGACCTAAGCGAAAGTCGGACGCTTAACCGACTAAGCCACCCAGGCGCCCCTGTTGCCTGCTGTTTAAAAACAACAAAACAATACACAAAAAAACAAAAATTCTTACTAAATATTAGTTATGCAATCAAATGATTGAAGATTAATAAATTTGAATATTAAATAAAGAACACTATCACTGACTATTCATATATGTCCCCATGATACCTATTCAAAAATCCCAGGAGTTTAAAACAGCAATCTGGGTTTTTAAAAGGTTTCCATTACTATCATACAAACTAATTTCTCATTACTGTTTATGACTATCAAACTCTAAGAATTGATTTTATTTTTATATGAGCCTCAAAAGAATTAGTTTTAAATGAAGAAAATACAACTATGAAATAAACCATGGTTTTAAAGGGATAGACTGTAGAAAAACTGTTTTGTTTTTATGAGATTATCCACATTGCCTGAAGTTTCTTGGGAACATATCTCAGTATTTTTTTTATAAGATGCACATTTTAGTGTATGTTCATTCTTACTTCTTTTAGGCAAAAGAAATAAAACCTGGAATTTCAGCATAATTAATACATTAGGGGTACTAAACTTGAAGTAGTTTTTGGTTTACTTCTTGCTGGTTATAAATGACTACTAGATGCTAATAAAAGATTTGGTTGATTAGTCAGCAACTTTCAGAAATATATTATGAGTCAGTTTTTTTTTAACATATTGAATCTCTTTTCCATCCTTAGTAATGCAAACATTATCAATTATTATAAGCCATCTTTTAAAAATTATTTTGGCATTTAAAATTTAGTAGAGGGTTGTTAAAAGAAGGTAGATTGTTGGGTTTTTTAATTTTTTTTAATTAATTAATTATTTTTCTTAAATAATCTATTGTCAAGTTGGTTTACATATAACACCCAGTGCTCATCCCAACAAGTGCCCTTCCCCATGCCCATCACCCCCCTTCCCCTTTCTCCCACCCCCATCAGCCCTCAGTTTGTTCTCAGCATTCAAGAGTCTCTCATGGTTTGCCTCCCTCTCTCTCCCCAACTATTTTTCTCCTTCTCTGGCTTCATCCTCCATTAGCTTCCTCCTACTTCACCTATATGTGCAAACATATGGTATCTGTCCTTCTCTGCCTGACTTACTTCGCTCAGCATAACACCCTCTAGTTCCTCCATGTTGCTACAAATGGCCAGATTTCATTCTTTCTCATCACCATGGAGTACTCCATTGTATAAATATGCCACATCTTCTTGTCCATCAGTTGATGGACACTTAGGTTCTTTCCATGTTTTGGCCTTTGTTGAGAGTGCTGCCATGATCATTGGGGTACATGTGCCCCTATGCAACCACACTCCTGTATCCCTTGGATAAATTCCTAGCAGTGCTATTTTTGGGTCATAGGGGAGTACTATTGTTAATTTTTTGAGGAACCTCCACACTGTTTTCCAGAGGGGCTGCACCAGTTTACATTCCCACCAACAGTGTAGGAGGGTGCCCGTTTCTCCACATGCTCGCCAGCATCTGTAGTCTTCTGATTTGTTCATTTTAGCCAGTCTGACCCGTGTGAGGTAGTATCTCAGTGTGGTTTTGATTTGTATGTCCCTGATCTTGAGGGATGCTGAGCATTGTTTCAAGAAGGTAGATTGTTAACCTGGATCATTCAGATTAAAAATCAGTCCCAACATCAGCATGCATTTGTGACTATACCTACCAAGAAACCAAAAAGGGATAACTTCCAAGTGTTTTCAAGATGTATCTGCTTTGAGAGAACATGATATGAAAAAGTATTTGTAGGATGTCCATCCCTTTGGGATATGATAATTTGGACATGGTTGATCACCTTGAATGGCTTCAGAGAACTGAACACTAATAAAACATTAAAGCATGTGATCCTTGGGACAAATGATTATACAAAAGAAAAATTGGGCTCTGGAAAAAGTCCAAAAAGATGGTATTTGAATTTGGTTCTGAGCCCTTCCAAAGGTCACCATTGCTAGTGTTTGGGAACATCTCTTAATAGGAAAATTAATTGATTTAAAAAGGATAGGTTTAAGGTTCTATCCTAACATCAAGCAGGTTGCTTGGGAATTCAGACTATAGATCAGGTTGTAGCTTGATAAATTGGTGAGATTATTCATTTGAGAGATATGCAGAGGCAGACCAGGGAAGCAGGAAGATTGCGTCATGGCGCTCCACAGCGTGCCTTCATAATTTGTATACAAGTCGGTGCAAGAGCACTGAATCAAGAAAACTTAATTTTGACAGGTCTGATATATAGTCTATTTTGGTTAACCAAAAGGAACACATACATTTACTACATTAGAGAAATTTCCATTATTTTTCTCTCAGCCATGAAAATCGATTTTGATGTGATTACACTCAGAGGCTGCTTGATATGTCTCTGACAGCACAAAATGGATAGAGACAGTGGGTGGTAGAGAATGTGGGAAACTGTGGCTAAGGGGACTCTGGCTAAGTGAAAATCGTAAGATTCAAATATCAATTAGGATAATTTGTGTGAAAACAGACCTAAGGTAAAATAATGATGACTATGCTATATTTGAATGGTAAGGGAAAAAATATTTCAGTACATCAAGTAACAAAGGGTTTTCATCATTTCATTTTTATTATAAGCTTTATCTAGAGAAATGCAGGGATATCACTAATTGTAACCAGAGAATATTTTATTTCTTGAATAAAATGAGCCCTTATTACATGCGAGGCATTTATTTAAGAAATCTTTATTGAGGTTTATATTTGATAAAGAAAGAAGTGAGAATTAGAGATTTTGTGGTTGTAACTGGAAAGTTCATTTCTGTTTCTTTTCAGAGCCCCTTTCTTATTTTTCGTAAAACTATCTTTACTTTCATTCGTTTGTTCATTCTATAATATTTATCCAGCACCCAAAGGCAAGTCACTTGACTAAGTATCTGGTACACAAGAATAAAGTAGACAGTACTTGTCTTCATGGAGTATATAGTCTAACTGGGAATGCATACAAGTAAAGAGAAATTACTATGAAGTGTGGTAAGTGTTGTAATAAAAGATTAAGTCCAGCCATGGAAGATGAATAAAGTCTATTTAAGGGAGCAGTTAGCTAGCAAAGGGATGGGTTTAGTGATCTGTAAGGAGGGCGATATCAGGAAGAGGGAATAGCTTATTCAGAGGTCAAAAGGCAAGAGTGTGCATTCATAATACAAGAAAACAAGATGAAGTGTTTATATTGACTGTAGTGAGGAATGTGAGAGGCCGGGTGGGATGCTGGTAAAAAGTAAGACCAGAATGTAAGCAATGGTCATTTAATCAGACCACAGAAAAAAACTTGTGTCTGAAAGAGAGAATGTTAGATGGCTTTAACTAGTAAATATATATGTTTTAGACTTGCACTTTACTAAGCAGACTCTAATTGCATGGAAGAAAATGTATTGGATGTAAACCAGATTGGGAATAGGAAGTTAGGAGATTATTAAAACAATCCCAGTGGGAGATGGTGGTAATCTTTACAGGAATATGAGCAGTAGGTATGGGGAGAAATAGTAGATGTTAGAGGGTCGTGGCTTTTGACTTTTTGTTTGTTTATTTGTTTGGAAAATGAATTGATATAAATATATAGCTGATTGGATCTGGGGATTACGGAAGAAAGAGTAAGAATGACTGTAGCAAAACAACTAAAGTCTGCAATGAATATATTTGAGGCATCTGAAGTTTTCCAGGAGGAGAGACAGTTCCTAAGTTCTCCATTTCTTCTTAATAAAAAGAAAGAAAGACAGAAACACAGGAATCAAGGAAGGAAGAAAGGAAGATACAAAGAAACAAAGAGCATATATAAACTGGAACTGAAGAGCATATATAAACTTTTAGGCTAAGGCGAAAAGACCAGGAGGAAACCAGATCTGCTGGAAGGTCAATGATTTTGGTCCCGAGGAATCAGCAATAGCAGTAATGACATCAGGAAATTTTAAGAAGTTGGGAAGAGGGACTTGAGTCCCTAGTATTGAGCGGAGGTCCTCAGAAAGGGCTGAAATGCTCAGATTTCTGGATTCCATTGGCTATTAGCTCCAACACTTCCCAAGCCTTTAATTTATGCTCATAGGTCTGTCACTGATTAAGTTCAAGCAACAAACACATAACTCAACAAAAGAATGCAATTCCTTATGTCTGAGCATCAGCAGAAAGGCAAAAACAAGAACTTAAAGCAAAAATCCCTGCAGCTGATGGAAATTTCATACAGTGAATATAGAACTGCATGTACTTGAGACATAATCAGCTATACACTTCAGTCTTAAATGTTCTCGATTAAAAGTTTATTAGAAATGGACAGATAATTTTTTTAATTTTTAAAATATTTATTTATTTTTGAGAGAGAGAAAGAGAGAGGGTGATAAAGAGAGACAGGGTGTGAGTAGAAGAGGGAGAGAGAGAGAAGGAAACACAGAATCTGAAGCAGGGCCCAGGCTCTGAGCTGTCAGCACAGAGCCTGACACAGGCAGGGCTCTAACTCACAAATCATGAGATCATGGCTGGAGCCGAAGTCATATGCTTAACTTACTGAGCCTCCCAGGCATCCCTGGACAGATATATTTTTAACTACATAACTTCTAAAACTAAACATATAGTGGTTGAAATAAAAACCTCAATTGACTAGATTAAAAAGAATGATTACAGTTGAAGAGAGAATTAATGAACTAGAATATATATCCAAAAATAGTCAATAAGAACGAGAGGGACCAAAAAAAATTTTCTTAAAAAGTCAGAAGTATGAATGATAGGTTACAAGATATAAAGGATAATACAAGTAGTTTCAGCATGCATGTAACTCAGTCCCAGATGGGGAGAATAGAAGAGAGACAATATTTAAAGAAATAATATATTTTTCAGGATTGATGGAAATATAGATCCAAAAATCCAGGAAACATCTTGATCCTCAAACAGGATAAACATAAAATTGAAACTGAAACAAACTGCAGTAAAATTATAGAAGAATACAGACAAAGAAAAACCTTTAAAAGCAGTTTAAGAGACATGGTAACTGTTCAACAATGTTAGCTATTTTTGGTGATTAATTTATATAACTTTATCAGACTGCTTCCCTGGACTTTGACAACTCTGGCAGCTTATGTACAGTGTCCAAATGACAATCCAAATCAGAGGTTAATAAGTGTACTTTTCTTGTGTCGGAGACCGGCTCTGGCCGGGGTCCAGGGGTCCCTGAAGGATGGACGGTGTCAGCGAGGGAGGGGTGAGAGAAGCCCGAGAGTCTTTCTGGTCACCAGGCAGGAATCTCCACTCTGACTGGGGATCAACTTTATTTTATAAGTGTTTGGGAGATGGCACAGAAGTGGCATTTGCCTTAGACAATGATTTCTGATAACAAACATCTCTGATATGTAAGAATTTCCCAGAACATAGATCTGTAAAAGACTTTGTGCATAACCTTTATCAATAGTGAGATAGGTGATTTAGATGCAGCATATCAGACAATGTTTTTAGCCTAAAAGGGTGAGGTTACTTCTCTGTGAGCAGGGGTCAAACAGGTCTTTCAGGAGACACCTCTGCTCCCATAATCACAAAAGAAGAAGTTCCTCAGTAGGTTCCTCCACAGGGAGCAATCAGCATATTCACGGCCAGAATAAGTCACTCCAAATACTTGATAACAAATGCCTTGAGGTGGGGGGCTGCTAGTGTTCCAGGCAGAAACAATTGGGTGGGGGTGGATATCTACCCTTAACTCTAAATTAGGCTCTTTGTCTCAGGGGCACAGTCAATAAAGCCCCCTTTATTATGTAAGTCTTGGATCTGCAAGGCCCTTAGGAAGAGCCTTTTAACAATCATCCACAATGTTTTCATCTGAAATCTCTTTGGAAAAGGCAGGAGTATGCCTTTCCTTATGAGCAATCTATGTGGGGAATATCGGTCAGATCTGGAATATTGTGAGGCCTGGTCAATACCAGCAGCCTCATTTCCAACATGAGCCAGTAATCGCAGAAGGAGACACCAGTTTTCATTTCTCATGGCTGGAGCTGTGCAAACGCTACCGTTTCCTCGCTGTGACTGTCATCCAGCGAGGCCAGTGCGACTCCCAGCATTCTTGACTTGGCATATCTCTTGAGTACTTCTCTGAACTAGGCACGGAGCTCCTTGTTTCTACATCTTTCTCATTCAGTGCTCTTGACAATCCTTTAAGGTTGATATTGTTACCCTCTTTTGATTCTGGGATGTTAAGAGATGTGATCCATCTTTCATTCTTTATTCTAGTGAGTCTTATATTAAATTATCTTCAACTTAAAAAGTAGAATATAATTCTTTTATAACCTTAAAATAAAAAATAATTTAAATAATTAAAATGCAGCCAAAGCAAAAGAACAGATGACTGACAAATGAATAATTAGAACATCATTTGAAGCCAGAAGGTAGTTGGAAGATATCTTTAAAGTGTCGAGGGAAATAACTGCTAATTTAGAATGGTATAACCAGCAAAATTTACCTTTCAAGAAGAGTATAAAATAACCATGTGAAGATGAATAAAACTGAGAAGTCAACACAAGAAACTGAACTAAAGTAAATTTTAAAGAATATATTGAAGGAAGAGGGAAAGTCAATCTAAAATAAGATATGTACATATTATGCAAGTCAGGAGAATGATCAATTTATTGCATTCCATGGCTGTTAAATTGTTATGAAGGAGGATTAACATATTATTTTAGTTTTGATTTTCTAAAAATAAATTTGAGTGATAAAGGTCAAAGGCTTATAAAAAAAGAAAATATGAACTCAAATTTTAAAATAGTAAGAATAATGGCAAAAGAAAAACAAAAATTAAAAAGTAAGATGGTAGAAACATACATAATGTCTCATAATCACATAAATATATGTATTATACATATCAAGGAACAGAGATTTTAAAGTGAACTCTATGCTGTTTTTAGAGACAAAGCTAAATTATTAAAGACATGAGAAGACTTAAAGTAAAATGATGGAAAAGATATACAAAACAAATACCAAGAGCAAGCTGACATAACTATTTTAATAGGAGAAAAATATATCTTAAAATCAAAAATACTTTTAGGGATGTAAGTTATTATCACATAATGATAAGAGGCTCAACATATCAGGATCTTGAATAATTATATATAAAACTATCTCAGAATAAATATAATGTTGATAAAGTTCCTGAAAAAAGTTAATAGATCCTTCATCCTTTTAGCAAATTTAACATTTCTTAATTCCTCACAAAATAATCTGGAAAACATAATAAATGAAAATGTAGAAAATTTGAACAAAATTATCAATCTAGAGATAATAAACTTCTATGGAATCCTACACCCAAGAATAAGAGAATAGGAACTCTTTTCAAACATCTAAAAATTTTATAAAAATTATATACTGAATCATAGTGTAGGTTTTAACAACTTACAAACTCTGGTCAGTATAAGACCACAAACTGAAAAAAAGACATTAGACACACACACACATACACACACACACACAACCATAAATAACTCATGTCTTATTCTAATACCATTATAACTGAATGACAACACAACTATTGCATATTGAAACTTATTTAGAGGGGTGCCTGGGTGGCTCAGTTGGTTAAATGTCCAACTTCGACTCAGGTCATGATCTCATGGTTTGTGAGTTCAAGTCCTGCCTCGGGCTCTGTAATGACAGCATGGAGCCTGCCTGCTTCAGATTTTTGTCTCCCTTTTTCTCTCTGTCCCTCCTGTACTCACCCTCTGTCTCTCTCTCTCAAAAATAAATAAATATTTTATAAAATGTAAAAAAAAAGTATTTAGAAGACAATTTACTGTTTTCATATTTAAAAAAGAAAAGCTGAATATTAATGAGTTAAATGTGAAACTAAAGAAGATGGAATAGAAACTTTGACATAAAAAAGGACACAATAAACTTAAGAACAGAATCAATAAATGCAAATCAAATATAAAATTATTTTAAAACACATAAAAGTTGGTTCTTTGAAGACAAATACACAAATCTCTGGGAGGATTCATCAAAGAAAAAGAGAGGAGAAAAAATAAACCACAGTGTTAGAAATTGAAATGGTGACAATGCTACAAATGCACAGATATGAAAAAGATACGAAATAAGAGGCTAGTGTTGGGAATGAACTTCTTATTGGTAACTATGCCACCTAATATACAAAGAGAAGGGCACACTAGGGAATATATATTCAGACTTGGCATTCAAGGACTCCATGGGTAATCAAATGGTTGTGTCAAATAGCCAGTTGTCATACAGGCTAATAGAAAGATCTAAAGGTAGAGGTGATCAGCAATAGATAAAATACATTAAATATTTTTCTATACATAATCAATTCTCTCAAGCAACATATACTTGTTTTCTTATATAGAGTATAAAGCAAATAATTCTTATGGTTATTTTACAAAGAACTGATCTGAAGCTTAGACAAGTGAAGTGATTTCTCCATCACTATGTAGTAACTAGCTGAGTAAAAATATAGGTCTACAATGTCCAGAATTCATGTTCTTAAACACTGTCCTACATTTCCTCCTCTGAGCTGGCGATTGATAGGATGGGATCCATCGTGTTATAGATGGAAATTGATGCGCTGGAAGCAGAAAATATTAGCCTGGGGGATTTTTTAAAATAAGAAGGTAAAAGGGTTTGGGGCAGAATTCTGAAGATTGCCAATAATTAAAGGGTAGACCAAGGAGAAAGAGAAGCTCACAAAAGAGACGAAAATGAAACAGTCAGAGAAGTATAAGGCAAACAAGGAGAGTGCAATAAGAGATAAGTCATAAGAAGAGGGCATTTCAAGAAAGAAGGAGCAGTCAATAGTGTCAAACTCTGCCAAGTGTTCAGGTAGATAAGGACTGGAAATTATTTATTGGATTTAACTACAAGGCCATCATTACTGACATTGACAAGAGCAGGTTCAGCGGAGTGGGGAAATTGAATCCAGATTTTAGAAGGTTGTGGAGTGAAAAGGAGAAACAGATGTGGAGACAAAATTCAGACTCTTCTGATATGTTTGGCTGTGAATGGGAAGAGAAAAATATGTTGGGTCCTGAAGGAAAACATGAAGGCATTTTTTTTCTAAAGAGTGTGTGTAGATGCTGATTAGAAGAAGTGAATATAGTCATAGAAATTAAGTATATAGGAATGAGGGGATAGTCTATCAACCACAGCTATTGTGTTTACTCTTCTAAGGTCTTTATAAACATTAACTTTTTGAATCTCACCACCACTCTATACAATAAGAATATTTCTATTCCCCCATTTTATAGTTAAAAATGAGTATGAAGATATTAGTTTAAATGATCATGATCATTCAGGCAATTACTGAGGAGCCATAGTCAAATCCAAGCTGCAACTGCTCCCTTAGACAGATTATCTATGGATAAGTATCAAAGCAAAACCTTTGCAAAGGAGCCCAAAGGATTCAGCAAGCAAGTTGAGAGGTGAGTCTTGGATAGGAAGGACACTTCTTACATTGCAATAGAAGGAAAGAGGCAATCTTGTGCAGAAGCACATTATCGAGATTGTGGTAGTTCAGGAGTTTCCATGAAAAGGATTCTGTTCTTACTGTCAAGTTGTCATGTAAGGACATCTGTGAAAGATGGGAGAGGTGATGGGGTTAGATATTTGAAAAAAAAAATGGAGATGGTTTATCATAGTATCAAAGAGAAAAGGAAAAAATGAGCTTATTGTGGACACAGCTATGTACATTGGTGACTACAAATTAGTGATGATACCAGTGTGCAAGATTGTGTGTGTTCCCTCTAGCAGTGTCTAAAACCTCAAGGCATTAGTTTTCAATGAGGATTAAACTTTGCCAGGTAGGAACAATAAAAGGGATGCAGAAGAAGGGAATTAATGACAAAAGAGCAAATTGAAGTGATGGCAGTTGGTATCCCAGCTGGATAGCAAAGACAGCGAAGAAAGAAACAGAAGTAGAGACAGAAAAACCCCACAGGCAGTGGTTCTCCAACCTGCCTGCACAGTACTTAGGCTGGTTAATACGAAAGCCCAGAGATTCTGCAACAATTGGCCTTTGATGGAACAAAAGTCATCCGCACTTTCTTAATGTCCCAGGGTGATTTGAATGTGCAGCCAGTCATAGTCACAGACTTGGGTGCTCCAACTAGGTGGAAGAAGAAATCTAAAAAAGTTGAGCTCAGGAGCTGGAAGAATGGGAGGTCAGGGAGAGAGAGTGAAGGCACTGAGTTAATTATTTGAGAGATAAGGCTTTCCCTGATGAGGACAAAGTCCAAGTATCAGCCATGTTGTGGCTTTTGGCCAGTATTGAATGCATTCTCTCTGTGGCTTAGAAGTCACCCTGGATCACGGTAGGATTTCAGATGGAAAGGCAGTGTGAACTAAGGGCCAAAGTCTGTAGTTGAATAAGAGGATTAACCCAGATGTTTGTGGATGATAGCAACGAAGAGGAGTATAGAATGATTTAGCCAGATGGCATGTGTTTTAAAGTAGGAGGTTTAGGTTTAGTTTGGTTTGCTTTGGTTTTTTCTTTGCGGAGATGAAACCATAGAGGTCATAAGAAGCATGTTGGAGGGAGTTGGACATTGAATCCATACATTGACATGATTTGCAGGGGTGTTTTCTAGAACCTGCCACTTAAGAAAATGGAACCCTTTCGGAAGGGCCAAGTTATAATTAAGATCAGATGCCAAGAATAAAGATCAGGCAAATAGGTTGATGTTGCAACACAGCCTTCTAATAAAGGACTAATAAGAAAAGAAAGCAAATAAAGTGGAATCAACTAGAATTATGTAGAACTTAAGAAATTGAAAGGATGAGATTATCTTGGAAAGACAAATAAGTAAACAGATTTTATTTTATTTTTTTAATGTTTTATTTATTTCTGAGAGAGAGAGAGACAGCATAAGCAGGGGAGGGTCAGACAGAGAGGGAGACACAGAATCTGAAGCAGGCTCCAGGCTCTGAGCTAGCTGTCAGTACAGAGCCTGACGTGGGGCTCGAATCCATGAACCATGAGATCATAACCTGAGCTGAAGTTGGTTGCTTAACCTACTGAGCCACCCAGGCACCCCAACTAAACAGATTTTAATACTGAGTGTGGCAAATTCACATTGAAATCACAAATAAGACAGAAATGTACCTTACCACTAAATTATTTTAATAATTCTTTTTAAAAAATTTAATGTTTATTTATTTTTGAGAAAGTGAGAGAGTGACAGAGCATGAGCAGGGGAGGGGCAGAGAGAAAGGGAAACACAGAATACAAAGCAGGCTCCAGTCTCTGAGCTGTCAACACAGAGCCTGATGCAGAGCTCAAACCCATAAACTGTGAGTTCATGACCTAGGACAAAGTTGGACGCTTAACCTACTGAGCCATCTAGGCCCCCTCTAAGAACTCTAAAATCTGTTAATTCCAATCTGTTCATATTGGTTTTCGCTGATTCTATTCCACTGTCTAGGGAAATAATATCATTAATACATAATTATTTTGTTTCTTGTTTGCCAATATCTGTGCGTCCATTTCTTTTTACATTGTTTCACTATTTAATAAAATGTTTTTGATATGATTTTCTTTAATATATAAAAAAGTAGTCTCTATTCTACTTTGCTTATGATAAGTGAACACTTAATTTTATCAAATGTATTTTGAGCAGCTTTCAAAATATTTTTTGAACAACTGATTATATATGCATATCATACATTAACACAAGCATTGTAATGTTATATAAACAATGTAATAGAAGTGATACGATGTAAGCAGTGTAAGATAAGCCCTTGAGTTTTTTAGACCCAGTCCATTTCATCATCTAATACATCCTTAACATAATATGAGGCCCAAATAGATAGTGTTTCCTTGAGGATCTTCACATCTCTAATCCTAAGCAAGTTTACAACATGGTATTTTGAAGGTTTTGGGGTCAATGTTTTGTCTACTTCATAAACTATTTCTATGTTCTGAATCAGTCTAAGTAGCATGAGAATAATCCTGACATCTTTCCCCCAAATTCATCTGCATTATACTTCCCTGGCAACATTTTGTAGAGATATGTTTGGGTTTTGTTTTGAAATTTTATACTTGTCATATGTCTTCATGTGATGTGTCTGTCTTAATATTTCCTGTATTAATGTATTTTATATTCTATGACAATGTTTCCAATTTTTAGCTCATAATGATTTAATAGGAATAATACTGTCTATAATTTTAATCTAATCCTCTTTTTTCCTGATGCTTCATAGTTGTGATTTCTTGCAAGTTTATTTCCTCTCTTTCAATTGACATTGCCAAGTTTAACTATTTTTTAAATCATCTTTCATATTCATGTTTCCATTCTGCTACCTTTTGGGTTTCTAACTCATTCCTTTCTGTTTGTATTTCTTATTTATTAATTCCTTTATCCTGCTTTACTCATTTAATGTTTGTTTTAGTTTGTTGTGAATACTTGAGCTGCATGTTGAACCCTTTCACACCTAGTATTTCTCGCATATAAAATATCTGTATTTAGATTTATAAATCCTCATCTAGGTGGAGATTTGGCTGTATTCTATTAATGTAACATGTGACACTCTCACTTATATTGTATTCTATGCAAATGCTATGACAAATTTAATTTCTGCTTTGACCTCAAAGTTACTCATATTTTTATTTTCCAAGCATTTTTATAAAGATAAACTTTTCTTAATAAATCTCATTTCATTGTATTATTATCAGGTAATATAGCTCATTGACTTCTTCTGAAATTTATTGAGTTGTTTTCTTCTTAATTTTTGTTCAGCTTTTACAAAACATCTGTGAGGCTTAACAGTATATTTTCTCTTTGTAGGTTAGAATGTGTGGTATGTAATTCTATCATATGATATAAAAATTCTATCATATAAATTAATAAAACAATAATAACTCCATTATATGATATAATAATACATAGTAATATGTAAAGAATCACATCAATTAAGGTATAACAAAATAATACTTTGCATGTATAGTATATAGAATAAATTCATAACTTTCATATCCTGATTAACTTTTGCTAGCAAGATTTGTCAAAGACATAGTTAAGTATGTTAACTCTCATTCATATATTTTAACTTATCTTATACAAATTTTGAGACAACTTTATGCAACTTTGAGACAACAAGTGCCAGATATGTATATTATTGTGAATTTGTATTACAATAATTCATTATTTCTGTAAAGAGGTATTTTGGCTTGTAAAATGCTTTCTTTTTAATTTTTAAAATGTTTTTTTATTTCTGAAAGAGAGAGACAGCGTGAGCGGGGGGTGGGGGTCAGAGAGAGAGGGATACACAGAATCTGAACCAGGCTCCAGGCTCTGAGCTAGCTGTCAGCACAGAGCCCGACATGGGGCTCAAACCCATGAACCATGAGATCATGACCTGAGCCGAAGTAGGATGCTTAACCAACTGAGTCACCCAGGCGCCCCTGTAAAATGCTTTTTTGCCTTGAATTTTATTTGACTAAATATTAATTGTGTGAACTCTGTTTACTTGATATTTACACTTACCTGAAAATATGTTTGCTCATTCTTTGTTTGTAATCATTTAGCTTCACCTATCATTAAGCGTTTTATTTTAAATTCAAATCATGGGGCAGGCTTGCAATTCTGTCATGCCCCGTGAAATGCCAAACCTCCAAGCCTTTGCCCTGATGCCTACTTGGTCTATGATGTCATCTTTTGAGATTCTTCCGTAAAGTGAGCTTTCCTTACAAGATTTGATTTTGTCTACTTTACCTCCAACTGTATTCTCTATACCTCAATAGCATCCTTCTCAAATAATATATATTATTGCATTCATATTTTTGTAACATTATTTATTTATTTTGAGAGAGAGAGAAAGCATGAGCAGGGGAGGGGCAGAGAGAGAGGAAGAGAGAGAATCCCAAGCAGGCTCTGTGCCATCAGCACTGAGCTGATATGGGGCTCAGTCTCATGAACCATGAGATCATGATCTGAGCCAATATCAGGAGCCAAACGCTTAACTTACTGAGCCATTCAGGTGTCTTGAATTCACATTGTTATATATTCCTTCCCATAGTAGCTCTGTTTTCCTTGAAAACAAGAATTGTGAGTTCCGTGTGTGTGTTTATCTGAAGTACGCAGTAACAGATACCAATAAATGTTTACCAAATAAATGGAGGAATCAATGAGTAGATAGAAGTGTCTATAAGCAACATCAGGAAATGATGAATTTTTTGCACTCAGAGGAGATATTCCAATAATGACTGAGTAACTAGATTCTATATATTAAAAATGAGAAACAGAAACATATGTAGAAATATTTTATTTTATTTATATATATGTTTTTCATTTTTATATGTACTATAGAATATATAGTGTATGTATGTATATACATGAAAATAAGGAGAGACAGTATATATAGTTATGTATGTATTCTAAGGTGTTTTCCAACACAAAGAACTTTAAGTGAAGGAGAAATATTTGTATAGTGAAAAGTTTTCTTTTATGTCTTAGAGAATAAAATTATCAGGGAATCTCTTTTTTGTTTCTTATAATATTCCCCTTAATCCTCTTATTCTTATTTTCTAGAGAAACAGATTTTTTTTCTTAAATGTCAAGCCATAAAAATGTTCCACTTTATTATTTTCTAAGCCATTTATGAAACCAAAGCACTCCTGTTACATGGGAGAAAAAAATATGTCCTATAGCCAGCTCATTAAATTAACTTATTACACTAAGGTGTACTTCCTAAACAAGTTCCTATAGTTTATGGTCATCTATTCAGATCTTCAAATAAAGTAAGTGAAAAATGCCAACCAAATCCTGTAAGCATCAAACCAGAATGAAACATTTTAATAACCAATGGATACTGATTTTATATTGTGTAACTGTACTCCTCTTCTAAATTAAAAATACTGTTAAGTTTTCTCTGAGATGCCCATGGGTATGCTTTCCTTTAATAGGAATTTCCCTTAACAGGAAAATTTTACATATTAAAATCAATGGGGTTATGTTCAGTGTTTAAGGAAAAAAGGAAATCACCCCAAGATTATGCTTTTTATACTATTTTGCAAATCACTTCATAGTTGAATAGGAATTTAATCATACATATTTTTTGCATACCCTGCAAATATATCCTTTTACATTATGAATTATCACATATTATGCACTTTTAGGTTATTTTTGTGTTAACCAACTGCTTTGGAGTTTTCTTCCATCGACTTCATTCAGCATAGTTGGGAAGACATAAATAGGGCAGACGGCTCTGTGTTTGCCTCTCATTTGAGGGTAACTATAACCTAATGGATTTTTCACTTACTTTTCTTGTTTCTTATGTTGACCCAGGTAGGCATTGTCTGGCACAGGTGATTGATAATGTACTCTATTTAAAACCTTGGAGCAAAGGATGTGAGGGTGCTACAAGTCATAGACTTTGTGATGCTATGGAACAATCTTTCTGTGCCCTTACCCTCATGCTTCACCAGTTGAGTGAACTTACATCATCTCCTTAATCCTGAGTCTCTGCTTCTGCCACAGATATCATGGGAAGTCTGTACCAGAAAAATTAGAACCTTGATGGGTTCTTGAGAGATGAATACAAGGAGAATTCTAATGATAGGCAGGTGGAAGTGTTCCAGGCAGAGTGGAGGAAAGAAGCAAGCACTGCGAGGTATAAATTCACTGGGTAATTAACCAACAAGCCGAGCAATGGAAAATAAGAACATGTTACTTTGGGCTGAATTATTAAAATGTGAAATGCCACATATGTTTTAGAACCTGACTTATTTATATTGATGTTTGTTGAGAGCCATTCTGAGCCCACTAGTCGAGAAAACTCCTGGTGAGGTTAAAGCAAGTTTTCACGGTCTCTTGCCAATCAGATGATGACCGGTATCCACCCCCCACTCAATTATTTCTGCTTGAGCACTGACCCCTAAGGTACCTTGTTGATCAATATTGGGAGTGACTTGTCCCCTTATTCCGGCCCTGGTATGATGATTGCACCTTATGAAGGAACTTATTGTGGGAACTTTCTTCTTTTGATTATGGGAACAGACATCATGTCTCCAGCAGGTCCTGTTTCCCTCCATACTTTCCCTTGAGCTATGAACAGGCTAATGACCCCTAGTCATAAAAGATTGACCTTTACATGCACAATTCTGTTTCTACCGTTGAGTTAGTCCAAGATGTTCATACAGCTCAACATATAAATCAACTAACCAAAAATGTCTCTCATGCCCTAGCTATTCAAGAAATCATAAAACTAGACACAAAGGTAATGCACTCGAAGAGGCTATTCTATGTATTGGAAATAAGCTAAACTCTTTAAAGGTATGGTTGGCTCTCCGGTGCAATAAAGCATATAACTGGAAAACCAAGTCTTGCCCGGAGACAAAGAGCCTAACTTAGAGAGAAGGAACAGATAAGGGCAGAAGATAAGTTACTACATACACCTTTGCTAACTGATGGTGTATAGCAGCCCCTTCCCTAAGGCCTACTTTCCACAAACCCCTTCCCTTACCCTGGCAGCTGTGATGAGGATGGGTAAGAGTATCTACAAACCTATGACTTAATCTTAGTGTTATTAAAATGTGAACACCTTGTTATTTTCTTAGTTACTCAACCTCACTATAATTGGGGCAATTCTGCAAGAAGAATGCTGTAAAACCTGTTTCTGTACATTTTCCAAAAACACCTTATCACAAAGAGCTATCCATTGTAAAAATTCCATTTTCTGATGCCATGCTAACTTTTGACCTATAAATAAAGACACCAAAACCGACAGGACGGAGATGACTGCCTGGTGATCAGAAAGGATCTCGGGGCTCTCTCACTCTCTTTCGCCGACACCGTCCATCCTTCAGGGACCCCTGGACCTGTCGGAGCCGAAGCGGCCTCCGACAGATGTTACTCTGATTGTTTTTCAGACTTTGGTTCAATTAGCCTCTCACTTTCACCTACATATGGTTTGACATTTTCTTACTCATTTTCACTTTCTTTGTCTATATTCTGTTTTCATAGATCATATATCTGGTTTTGCTTTCCTGCTTTGTCAACATTCCATCTCCAAAGCTCTGATGTCCATGTTTCCTTGTATATTAAAGAATTGTAAAAGGTATCATGCCATACTTAAAGTTCAAGATATGTCGTTACTGGAGATTTTAAAGTATTTTGCCAACAAAATTCCATGGATTTATCTAGTACCTCTCTGTAATGGACAAGTAAATAAATATACAATTTACTGTGTTGTCTTTGCCGAAGGCAAATATGTCAAATGAGAATGTCTGGAGAGAGAGTAATAATGTTCTTATTCGTCAATAAACTCACCAATCCATTTATTCATTAAATTGATATTTATTGAGCCCTTTCTGTGTGACAGTCAATGTGCTAGAGGGTTGAGGCATAGTCCTTTTTTCTCTAGACACTTAAGATCTAATGTGTAAAACAGACAGTGGGCAAGTAAACACAAACCTAAAAATATAATTATAAATTGTGATATGCTATATCGATGCTATGTGCTTTATAGATGTTATAAAGCCGAGAACAAACAGCTATGATTGACTACCAGAAGTGGACATAATTTATATTATATAGTCAGCACAGGACTTGCTGAAGAGTATGCTCTTAATTACAGACCATGGCTTCAACTTCAAGATAAGTAGTTCTTTGGAAAATACTTATCTCATTTTGGCAACTCTAGTGACTATTATCTTCCACATCAACCATTAATTTTTTTAAAAAATTTAGTGATTCTTGAACTTTTCATGTCATTAATGGGTTTGATTGAATTCAACTTGTTGTGGAAGTGTATCAGAATACATCTTGATATTGAGTTCTGACTTGAAATAAGAAAATACTTCTCGTTCTTATTTTAACTTAAGTAAAAATTTTGACTTGAGACCCCTACTTTTTCCCAAGGATGGATAACTTGCAATACCTCTCTATTTAGTCTTATAATTAGTGTTTGGATGCCAAAAATACTTTATAAGAACAATTGGTCAGGAATTTGTTTCTATGTGCTCCCAATATATTTATATTATTTCTGTCTTTACCACAGTTCTGCAAAGTAGGTGAGCCCACCATTTTGTGGATGAGAAAACTGAGTCTAGACATTTTAGTGACCTTCCTAAGATCAACAATACAGCAAATAGTAATGCCAAAATTTAAATACCTAGCCAACTAAATTCATAGCCTATATTCTTTCTACTCTGTTTGATTTCTAAGTACTTCAAGTTTTTGTGTGAACTCCAGAAATGACTATTGTGGGTTGAATTCTATCCCCCCAAAATATGTATTGAAATCCCAACTCCTAGCACCTCCAATTTGACCTTACTTGCAAATAGGATCATTCGAGATGTAATTTGTCAACATGAGGATATACTGGCGTAGAGTGGGCTCTTGTTCTTATAAGAAGACCATGTGAAGACATAAACCCATGAGGAGGGGACATCACATAATGACATGATAGACACTGAAGTGCTGCAGCTGCATGCGGAGGATTGCCAGCAAGTCACCTGAAGCAAGAAGAGGCCAAAAATTATTCTTCCCTACAAGTTTCAGAAGGAACATGGCCCTTACCCTCCGATGCAGCTGATGTTTTGGCACAAAGTGAGCTAAGACGAAGGGAAAACTAAGTAATCACACTACAGGCCCTTTCAGCATGGTGGAAATCCTAGAGAAATATCTTCAGGTCAAATGTTTCTGGGGAGACTACACATTTATTCTCCAGGTTCCCATTTATATGTCTAGTCTGAGGACATGGCAACCACTGTTTCAACCCTGCTAGACATGTCTCTGCAGTAGACATCTTTGATGTTACCCTCATTGGGAATGACAGATGTAGGGCGCTCCTTCTTTCTGGTGTAAGGTGGAACTCTTGCTCCTTCTCTGTGAATATGATCATGCTTTGTTCAGAATAATTTGCTTTTTGTCAGCAATACATTATTTTTCAGGATTATTAACTTTTCTGTTCAAATGTCATTTTCTCAAAAAGCCATTTCCCAACCACCTCTCTCACTCTCAGCTACTGTCAGTTTTTATTCCTTCATTATGCCTTTTATTTAGATTATATTTCCTTCCACTTCTTTCCCTCTCCTTTCTCTTTCTCTCTCTCCCCTTTCCTCCCTTACTCTTTCTTTGTTTCTTTATTTTCTTTCTCGTATTTTCTCTAACTTTATCTGATTCAGAACTGAATTCCTAGCATCTTGAAGAGTGATTGGGCCCATGAGAATCTGCTCAAGAAATATGTTAAATATGAAAATAGTTGTAAATGTGCATATATTTGGAGGAAGACATAAAACACAATTATGTTCTATATAAATTATAAACTTCCCGTAACATTGCTTTATAGGGGTTTGGATCAATAACAGTAAGAAGAAATCCAAATAATTGAAAAGTTATGGGTTTATATCAACCATAACATATTCACAACTATGGTGATATTTGTAATCCTTTATAAGCAACATACATGAAGTGAAAATTTGATAAGCTAAGGGTAAGAATTTAATAAAATAATGTTATTCTCATTGAAAAAAATGTCTTCAAACTTGTAAATAGATACAATGTTTAAGCAAAGTGAGAAAAGTAGGTACCCTTGAAGGATGTTTCAATACAGTTCTTACCTTGGGCTTCTATATATGTAAAACTATTATTCTGAGAAGGTTTCAAAATACTGCCCAAATGGCACAAAACAGGTTAAAACCCCTCACCTAGCATGACCTGTGCTGACAATGATGGGCAGTCCCAACAATTTATAGCTATGACTCTAGTTAACACATAAGACTGAAGTCAAGTACTGCAAACTGTTTTGATAATTTTAAGTGAAAGATGTAAAGCAAATGGATAATATGCTATTATTGTCAGTTTGAAGGGTATGCTTTTGGAAATTACAGCATTTTTCCCAAGTAGTCTTGGCGGAGATGGAGGTCCTCTCTGTCCTCCTGTGTCAAGTTAGACTTGATAGATATTTCCAACTGTTCATTAAATAATATCTAAATCATAAAGCAATAACCATCATATGACTCTCACATAACTATCTGTTTCTAAAAGAATTATAGCACTGATGGCTTTTAATGGCCATTTACAATGCCAGAATACTCTTAGGTGATCTCCAGTGGAATCACTCCAAATTGGTTACCCAGTGGAATTGATCTTTAGTTAAAGGTCAAATTCAATTTTACCTTCAAAATTGAGAAGACTTGGATGTGAAAGTTCCCTCTTAATAATAATCTTTAGTGTAAAATTCACTCTATATTCATTTTTTTAAACCTTTATTGAAGAAGAGGAATAATACCATTCTTTACCCACCTCCAGTATTCAAAAGAATCAGCAGATTGACATGAAGACTATCATATGGAAATTCAAATGATCACTTTCATTACATACAAAACTCTTTGGAGAAAGCATCCATGGAACTATAGCAAATAAGACTTACTAACTTCACTAAAGATTTAAGTTTAATGACATAATCAACACAATTGCATAATAGACATACATACCTCCACTAGGGCTTGGCTTTTTAAAACTTGCATTACAGGGTTAAAGGATGCACTCCCCCCACCCCCACCTTGTAAAATAAGAGAGTGAAAGAGCTGGCTAAGCTAACTGAGCATGTCCACTTGTCTTTTTCTAAATCTATCCATTAAATAACTTACTACTGGGGAATGATAGAAACTAGAAGTCCCTCCACATGGAAAAAAAAAGTGAAGAATGAATCTCTAATACTCATTTAGTAATATATCCATTACTGAGATCCTAATCTTCCCATCATCCTTCCTATAACTTACTTTCAGTTTTTCCATATCTTTCAATGGCAAATTTGTCTGTGGTTATTTATTTTTCATACATCCCAACTCATGGTAGGTCTTCCTCCTTCAAATTCTGACATTGGGAGCCTATTCTCAATACTGCAACTTGAATAATCCTATTAAAATTTAAAAAATGGGGCACCTAGGTGGCTCAGTCGGGTAAGTGTCCAACTATGGCTCAAGTCTTGATGTCATGGTTTGTGAGTTCAAGCCCTGTATCAGTCTCCGTGCTGACAGCTCAGAGCCTGGAGCCTACTTTGGATTTTGTATCTCCCTCTCTCTCTACCCAACCCTCACTTGTGCTCTGTCTCTCTCAAAAATAAATAAAACATTTAAAAACATTAAAATGAAAAATAAAGGTTAGATCTCAACACTTTTTCACCTAAACCCCGCACCAACTCTCATTGCACTGGGTGTGAGCCCAAGTCTTTACAATGGCTTATGAGGCTTGTGATACGCAGCTTCTAGTCTGTTTATCCTCTGATGTCCAGTTCCTTACTGGTACCCTTCAGCCCTATCACCTTCTTGGGGTTCCTTAAGCCTTGGGGCATGTATCTACCCTAAGGGCTTTGCTTTAGCTGTTCTCTCTGCCTAGAGAACTCTTTCCTCAAGTATCTGCTTAACTGATTCCCACTCCTCCCTCAAATATTTACTGAAATGTCATCTACTCAAGGAGGCATGTCCTGACCATTTATTATCCTAATTCACCACTGTTGTCCTTCTTCACCCAAGCACTTTTTTCTAGCAGTACTTAACAAAAGGTAATGTACTATTATGTTTTATTTATTTCTTTGGCTCGCTGTTTACTACCTGCATATCATCATTATATTTTAATTTCTGAGAATAGAAATTTTTGTTTGGTTCACTGTGCTATCCCAGGAATCTAGCATAATGCTTAGTCCATAGTAAGCCCTCAATAAGTGTGTGGAATCAATGAATCCATTAGAAAATCAAGCGGGCTCTAGTTTCAAAATATGTTTTAAATTTAACTATTTCATACTTCATTATCAAAAAATCCATTGCCACTAACTTAGTTTTGGGCATTGTTATCATTCTCCTGGATTAGTGCTATTAAGTTCTTAAATAACCTTTTTAATAGATTTTTTAAGTAAAAAAAAAAAAGTGACCCAGCATGGGGCTTGAACTCACAACCCCGAGATCAAGTCACATCCTCTACTGATTGAGCCAACCAGGTGCCTCTTAAATTATTTATACCTTTGCTTGCCCTCCTTTATTCTACAATACACACCCATGCACACACATATACTGTAAAACAGCCAAATGCAAAAGCAAAAGTAAGTCAAATTGTGCCAGAGTTTTAAACCTTCTAATATCCCCCTTTTTTTCACACCAAGTAAAATTCAAAGTCTTTACAGTGGTCCTTGGGATCCACTCATTTTATCTCCTCTCCTCCCTGACTTTTCCTATTCTATCATACTGGTCTCCTCGTGGCTCCTTGAAAATACTAGGTCTGTGCATGGTATTTGCATTTGCATTTGCTAGTCCCTCTGCCTGGTATGTACCTTACCAGAAATCGTCATGGCTGGCTCCCTCACTTCTTTCATTTCTTCACTTAAATGTAATTTTCTCGATGGAAACTTGCCTGGACTTACCACTTTCACTTTCCACCTCTTCCAACATTGCTACCCCCCTCCCCTGCTTTATTTTTCTTCATAATACATATTACTATATCTCATATAGGTTTGCATACTTATCTTATTCATTGTAATCTTCAACTAGGATGTAAGCTTCACAAGGGCAATGGTTTTCATCTATTTTGTTTGCTGCAAAGTCCCCATGGTCTGGAACAGTGCTTGGCACATGGTAAGCACTCAATTAATAATTGTAAAGGGGGGGGGGGAATGAAGTATGTACTCTTGGCAATTGGAAATGCTCAAAGGAAATGCATATGTATTAGTCAGTGTCTCAGCAAGAAACAAATGGCACATTCAAACTAATGTGAGCAGAATTTAATAAAATGACTATTTACAAAGGTGAGGGCAGAGTGTAGAGAACCCACATAAGAGAGTGTTTTATTTTCCAGGCCAGAATCAATGTCATCCCTGCCAACCTCCCAAATGGAAAACTGAGAGCTCTTTGATGTGGTCAATCTCCCAGGCATCAAGCAATAGGGAGAAGAATATAGAAGGGAACTAAAGGGTCAAAGAGATGATACTCAGAATAATAGTGTTGGTGATTTTTAATAATATGATTGACTGCAAGAGAGTCACCAATATTTCAACAGCTCTCCGTATTCTCTCTCTCCATAAAATTTTTTTTTAGGATTTACTCACAAACTACCACTATTTGCCAAACTAAAGCCTAACCCATGCTCATCTTCCAACACTGACCTTAGGTGCCATCCTATGTAAGACTTCCTGGATTCCTGGAGACACAGATTACTGTGGTGCCATTGAAGGAGGAGTCATTTAATAGGCAATTATGGTATAAAGTTGATGACTTTTTGAGCGATTGTAAATGACTTTTACAAACAGGTAATATCAAGAGTTGAAATAATTGGGAAGAAAATAATTAAGGCAAAGTGTTAGAGCATAACAATGGGTCACTTTAGATAATGTGGGGAGGAAAGCTCTGAAGAAGTGCTCTTAGGTCTGAATGATGAATAGGAACCACACCAAGGGAGTGCCAGAACAAACAGACGAGAGAGTGTACAGGCTAGTCTGGGAATGAAAATCTCAGTGAACTCACAAAACTGTTAGCAAGGGAAATTGGGAGAGGAGATGAGGTATAAATTTGGACAGGAACCAACCAGATGATTTGTAACTTTGCAGGCCATTGAAGAAGGAATGCACCAAGCCAACAGAGCGCTCTGAAACTGAGAATTACATGATCCCATGTACATTTAAAAAATATTCTCTCGTCAATCTGTGAAGAGTTCTGCAACTATTCATTTTTGTTAAAATGTGACTATAAATCTCTTTCCATCACCATACCTCCCAATTCATATATCACTTGTTTTAGCTGTCTCTTGAAAGGCATTCCTTTTAAGTTTTCTTTTTGTTTTTCTTTAAATTTCTATATTTTATTTAAATTTATATCAACAACTTTATTTTGATTTCTTCTCCATGTTATCTCTTTTCCTGGAGCCATCTCTCGGAACTTTTCCACTGTTCACAGAACTGTTGGAAAGCTCTTTATTGCTGTTAAGTTTCTCCTATCTGTTTGGATATCACACATTTTACTTCTCTTCTTGTATGCAATTAATTTTTAGCATTGAAATTTAATTTACATAGTGGTTAGGAGCATAAATTCTAGGGGTGTCTGGGTGGCTCAGTCAATTAAGTATCCGACTTCGGCTCAGGCCTTGATCTCAATGGTTTGTGAATTCAAGCCCCAAGTCAGGCTCTGGGCTGACAGCTCGGAACCTGGAGCCTGCTTCAGATCTGTGTCTCCTTCTCTCTCTGCCCCTCCCCTGCTCACACTCTTTCTCTCTCTCAAAAATAAATAAACATTAAAAGAAAATTCTAAAAAGAAAAAAGAGCATAAATTCTAGAGCTAGACATAGATAAAGACATAACCCTTTCTTGACTATTTACTACCTGCATGGCCTTGGGTAAATTACTTAAACTCTCTGTTCCTCAGTTTCCTTAATAGTAAAGTGGAAATACTAGTACATAGTTAATAGGGTTATTGAGAATGTTGCATCAGTTAATATATATAAAACTACTTGAATAAAGTACTTGATATAAGTACTGTAAGAGTTTATTTTTGTTTTTAATAAATGTTAAAGCTTTGTAGTGGGTTAAACTGTGGCCTCCCAAAAGGCATGTATCTACCTATGACTATGATCTTATTTGGAGAAGGTATATCTACCTATGATCTTATTTGGAGAAAGGGTCTTTACAGATATAATTTATTTTTTTAATGTTTTATTTATTTCTGAGAGAGAGAGAGAGAGAGAAAGAGAGAGAGTGAGCAGGGAAGGGTCAGAGAGAGGGGAGACACAGAATCTGAAACACGCCCCAGGCTCTGAGCTGGCTGTCAGCACCCACAAACCGTGAGATCATGACCTGAGCCGAAGTAGGATGCTTAAGCAACTGAGCCACCCAGACGCCTTCACAGATATAATTTATATAAGGATCTTAAGATGATATCATTCTGGATTAGGGTGAGCTGTAATCCAATGATGGCAAGAGACAGAGAGACACGCAGAGGGACAGATTGATAAAGATGAACATAGAGATTGAGGTGATGCATTGACAAGGCAAGGAACATCCAGAATTGTGAGATCCACAGAAAGCTAGCAAGGAGACATGGAATAGATTTCTTCCTTAGAGCCTCCAACAGGAACCAACAATGTCAACACCTTGATTTTGGATTTCTGACCCCCAGAACTGTGAGAGAATAAACTTCTATTGTTTTAAACCACCCAGTTTGTGGTATTATGGAAGCCCTATGAAACTAACACATACATTTACAGTGTTTAAAAGTATTTCAATTCCGGGGCGCCTGGGTGGCTTAGTCGGTTAAGTATCCGACTTTCGCTTAGGTCATGATCTCGCGGTTGGTGGGTTCGAGGCCCGCGTCGAGCTCTGTGCTGACTGCCAGCTCAGAGCCTGGAGCCTGTTACAGAGTCTGTCACTCCCTCTCTCTCTGACCCTCCCCTGCTCACGCTGTCTCTCTCTCTCTCTCCTAGAAATAAATAAAATTAAAAATATATATATATTTAAAAAATATATTTCAATTCCTCCCTCAAATCAAGGCAAATTCTTGGCTTGCTGTTATGTCTCTCTCGTATCCAATGCCATTCCATGTTGTTGAAATCAACTGAGACTTTTACTTTCATTTTGTATTAGGTCTTCACATTTTTACAATCCTTCTCTAATGAATGTCTTAAGATTGACAACCATTGTATTAATAGTTATTTATATGGTCATAAAATGTACAGATGTCTTATTCCATAATATTCCTTGAAGCCCGTATAATTTTTCCCCCTGGGATTTATATTTGTTTTGGAAGCATATATTCTTAAATAATTCGTTAAGAAAAAGTTTGAGGATGGAAAATGTACTTTCCCATATATGTAAAACCGTCTTTGTCATGTCCTCACACCTGAATGCTGTTTTGGGTGGTACAGAAAATGAGATTCAAAGCATTCTTTCCTCAGAACACTGGAACATCGCTCCCTCATTCCGAGTCCTCTTTGTTGGTAATGTTGGTCAGATCTTCATTGCGTTTTAGGTAATCTGTGTTCATTTCTTTGTGGTTTTAGATTGTCTTTTTTTTTTTCTTTCTGGCACTTGATGGCCTTTTTAAGTCTTTTGTTAGCTCTGAAAACAAAGTGTTTAATTTCCTCAAAACAAGGTGTGTTAAGTGTCCAGGCAGGGTATATGGATGACTGCTTCTCTGAGTAGGGAAGTTCCCTGTTGTGTCTGAATACCTTTATCACAGCCTATTTTAGGACTATACAGATAATATAGATTATTTCAAGTGAGGAAATGTTGGAGTCAGACGCCTTATAATTTGAGAACTGATAGAGGTTTTTTTCTGAAATAATTCCCAGTTGAATTTCGTCCATGTCCAGATTCTTCTTCCAGATTCTGTTCCATCAAATTTCTTAGCATAATGCTTTCATTCTTCTTGATAACACTTGGTTTGTAAGTCTTCCCTGACACCTGATGGTATAACAGAGCCATCATGTCTACTGGGCTTTTCTGCCAGTCTCCAGAAATCCTTACCATTCTGGTATACTAGTGATACTTCTCCTAATGTTCCAAGGTTGCTATGAAGTTATTCTTATATTTCTTTAATAATTCTGATGTAGTTTGGAAGAAAAGAAAGTTAAAGAAGGCTTTTAGCCAACCATCTTTTTTTTTTTTTAAGTTTATTTACTTATTTTGAGGGAGAGAGAGAGAGCGAGAGAGCACACGCACAAGCAGGGGAATAGCAGAAAGAGACGGAGAAAGAATGCCAAGCAGATTCCATGCTATCAGCACAGAGCCCAACTCAAGGCTCAATCTCGCCAACCGTGGGATCGTGACCTGAGCTGAAATCAAGGGTTGAATACTTAACCGACTGAGTTACCTAGGCGCCCCAATACTATGGTGAGTAACTCTTTTATGCATATGCTCAGATAAATACAGTTGTGTAGGAAATTAGATGGAGGAGAAAAGTGACGTGTCAGAAGTGGTATTCAATCCATGTCTCCATTTGGAGACCAGAACCCTTAGCACATGGAAGTGAAGCTTGAGTCTGGTGCCTTAGGCAACTTGGCCATCCTGACTCTACGGGCCAACCAACTTCAGTCATAATAGAGATGGATTTCTGGGACAAGTTAATGACTTAAGTTTAAGATATGTGCAGTATTCTAATTGGAACTGGTATATGGGCCTGTAACTGAGAGGGAGGTCTAAGTTAAACATATCTTTAAACAATAGAGAACAGTGGGGATCAAAAAAGCAAATCAAATTATCAAGACAGAGCAAAGAGAATGTGGCCAAGGATAGACCCTCAAAGCTATATGACCTCTATCACTTTAAAAGATGTATTTACAATTTGAATACATACTGGAAGTTTACAATATGTAAGGCAACATGTAAGAAAAAGGTCATATATAAAAAATAACGTGTTCATATTTTTTTTCTGTTAGGAGGTTTTAAACATATAAAGCATGTGGCGAGTGGAGCCCCAACAATTAGGTTTACAAGATGTGGTGGTAGTACACCTCCCCTAACCTAACACTTTCCTGGAAAATGGGTATGCAATACCTAGTATAAATTGATTATATACATATATATATGAAATGTAATTTATACATGCTAATGTTATGATTATTATAACTAGCATTATTGTTAATCATTATATTTAAGGAAGTATGGCATATACACTCCCCAACATTTATGCTGCAAGAATTAATGGGTGAAAAATGCAGATCGTGGAGGGATCATGTGTGTCTGTAATAACATTTTGCTTTTGCTTTTCACTTCCTTTTCCATTTATTTCTCCCTTTACTTAAAGATGTGGTCTGAGTGCCAGTTATTCAAACATGATTTAAAAGAGGGGAGAAATTTGTCATGTGTATGATTTCTATAAAGCATATCTACAGAGCCTAATATCTACTAGAGGAAATGCAGTCATCTGTCCTTTCCTGCTCAATTATTTACACAATTTTGGAGGAAGATAGCAGAAATATCAACATGTTTTAAAACATACATTCACTAATTTCCAAATAAAATTGTTTAAACTGCTCAGAAGTGGTAGTTCTGAGCACCTGTGTGGCTCAGTCAGTTAAGCACCCAACTCTTGGTTCTGGCTCAGGTCATGATCATGATTTCATGAGTTGAGTCCCACATCAGGCTCTGTGCTGATGGCACAGAGCTTACTTGGGATTCTCTCTCTCTCCCTCTCTCTCTGCTCCTCCCCCACTCATGCTGTCTCTCTCTCAAAAATAAAATAAACTTTAAAAAATAAAAAAAAATTTAAAAAGACAAAAACAACAAAGGAAGATGGTGACTCATACCCATCTTCCCCTATAGACATTCATTTATTCCACAAAGGTCTTTTGGCACCTGCCTTGGTGGGGGGGGGAGGGAGATGGGACGGGGAGGGGATCATGTTATTGGCACAGGTATTCCAGAAGGAAAAGACACCAGACAAAGTTCCAGCTTTCATGGAGTTTCCCTTCTAGCAGGATTTCACAGACCATAAACAGGCAAGCAAATGAAAAATGCCAGTTGAGACAATGACAAATGTCACAAAGAACTAACAGTCTGAGTGGCACAGTGCAAAACAATGCTATTCTGATAGGATTTGATGATTCTCTGTGAATATCTGTGTTTTCCAGCTGGCATTTCACTTGTTGGTTTGTTTTTCTCTTTCAGTTCTAAGTTCACCCAGGACAGGACCATGACAGTAAATACCCAGGAAGGAGTCTGAAGAGAGGCAGGGAAGAGCCTCACTGGGTCACAATAGAGGTGCTCACAAGCTATATTCACATCCATTGCTCAGGAGGAGGGGCATGGTGACAGCAATTCAACAGAAGGCTTGTGTGACAATACCACAAGGATTAAAAGCAGGGTTATGTCTAGAATATAACTGAGTATGACAAAGAGATCTTAGACCTGAATTCTAGAAATGGAGAAAATAAAGAAAAACAGAGTTGGTGGTCATTAGCTAAGGCCATCCTAGCACAAAATCATCTATTGTCAATGACTATTTTATCAGTTAAATACATGTATGTTTATATTAAATGTATATTAAAAGTATTATATTTAATATTTATACTAAATATGTTATGCATTTAATTTTTCTATAAAATCTGTTTATTCTTCCTATTAATGTGTTTTCTCAAAAAAATGCTCTGATTTTTAAAAATTCTTATCATCAATTCTCTACATTATTTAGCTTCTCTTGAGAAAATTCATTTGGATTTTAGCTTTGTGAATGACCCATTGCTTTAGTCAAACCTCCAGGTCACTGCCCAAATTGAAAAACATATACTAAAGAAAAACACATACTAGGGGAAGGTGGGGCATGTTGAAATGCACAATCAATTTCAGTAATCAAGAAGCACCACTAGGCAGTGTTAGGGTCCAAGAGCCTAAAAGAGATGAGGATTCCAACAGAAGAAAGATAACAAACAGTAAGTTTGCTCTTTTGAACATTTCTTTTGCCTAAGCCAAGGCAGTCTTTGTAGAGAGCTGCCATATTTTTTACATTTGAGTAATCCTTCTCTTATACCTTGATGTTCATTAAGTCAGTTTTTAAAGGAGCCCAGAGGTTTCAGCAGTAGCCTAAATGATATTGACTTTATTTTTGCTATTTAAAATATGTGCTAAGTAGATCAGAGTATTCTTGACTTTATGGCATACATGAAGTAGACAGTCCATTTAGGAGTAAAAGACCCTTTCTGTGTCTCCTACCAACCAGATTTTCTTACAACTGCAATACATCTTAATACTTGAAATCTTATGCACACCCCGTTTAGGATAGAGCTCCTAAATAAAAACCCTCAGCATTTGCTCTTTTGCTCATCTTATTGGCATTACTGTAAAACATGGTTCATTCTCATTCCACAGAAGCAGCAGAATTTTTAACCTCATCTTTTTATATTGATTTGATGGGTATAAAATGCAGGTAAATCTTGATATCCACGTTGTTGTTTCATTGCAATGGAAAGCTATTGACATTGCAGAAAGCAGGTATTCACATGCCTTTTAAAGTGGTTCAGTCCCTTGTAAAACACTGTTGTTATTGTTTTTTCCCCAGTTCCCAGATATTCTGAAAGGTATGTCTCTTCAAAATGGAACTGGCCTCCCCCTTCAAACTTGCAGACAAGATTTGCTAACATCTGTAGTGCTAATGCTTCCGGTTGAGCTCTTTCAGGTTTAAGGTAAAATGGTCCAGAACCAAGGAAACCCATGACATTCACAAGTGAAAATGGGTAGTCCCACACTTAAAAATGAGATATTTTCCAAATGTCTCTTTGTAATGTGAGTTTTAGGAACTTGGGGACGTTTTCCTATTAATCTATTGTTCTAGTTTGGCAGTCTGTTAGCTTACGCTAAAATACATGGAGTAGCAGCAGTTAGCAAGTGAAAATGAAGGCCTCCCAACTCCAGAACAACCAGAATAAGTTTTATATTATTTACTTAATTGTTGAAATTTATGCACAAATGTCACAGCTAAAAAAAAAAAGGCTGAAAAACTATGGTACCAGCTTTTTTGTTCAGGATTATGAAATTCCAGTTATTCTCAAATATTCCAGCTACAAAATGCCTAAATATGCTCATAAAATTCTGCTTTAAATCTCCTTCTCATGGGCCTCCTATATGGCTCAGTCCATTAAGCATCTGACTTTGGCTCAGGTCATGATCTTGTAGTCTGTGAGTTCAAGCCCTGTGTTGGGCTCTGTGCTGACAGCTCAGAGCCTACTTCGGATTCTGTGTCTCCCTCTCTCTCTGCCCCTCCCCTACCAGCTCTCTCTCTCTCTCCCTTTCTGAAAAATAAATAAACATTTAAAAAAAGTATTCTGAGTACATAACTAACATCCCCAAAAAATAGGAGAAATCCTCAGAAGTCAAGACCCCAAACAGAAGATTATCAAGGCTGGTAAGAGGGAGAAGATGCTAAATTACTCTCTTTCTGCCTTATGCAAATGTGGTAATCTAGAGCTTTAGCCTTTAATCCTCAAACAGGTGAAATAAAAATAATGGTTGCATCTGCCCAACATGAGAACTGGAATAAAAACTCCAGCATGAAGCTACAACACCCAAAGCCTCTGTGCTGAGGGAAGGAGTAGACAAAAACATCTGTAAAAGGAAATGACAAATAATAGTTTATTTACCATTGTTATGATGGCAAGGGGGGGGAATCAATGGATATGTATATACATAAACCAGTCTAAACTCATTACCAAGTCTAAATTTTTATTTTCTAATTTGCTAAAAATGCCCAATTAAGAAAATAGTATATAGTCACACAGATTTGATAATTCTCCCAGAAGCCTAGCAAAACCAAATGCAAATAATCTCTTTGCATTTGCAACCTAGATATCATAAAATTCCCCAAAGTAAAGACCCAAGAAATATGATTAGACAAATTTAAAAAAATGAACTAGCAAGAGGGGTGTCTTGGTGGCTCAGTCGGTTAAACATCTGTTTTCGGTTCAGGTTATGATCTCCCCATTCCTGAGTTTGAGCCCAGCCTCAGGCTCTGTGCTGTGGGGAGCCCACTATGGATTCTCTGTCACCCCCTCTCTGCCCCTCTTTCCATGCACCATCTCTCTTTCTCTCTCTCAAAACTAAATAAACATTAAAATAAAGAACAAGCAAGATATATAAGATTAACAAAATATACTAAAATCTATGATGAAGCATATTTTTATAAGAACCAAGTAAGTTTTCCATAAATAAATTTATTCTTGAAATTTAAAATCCGATGGATATGTTAAATAATAGTCTTGATTTAGCTAAAGATGAAATTAGTGAGCCAGAAGATGGATCTAATAAAATTACCCAGAATGAAGCACAAAGATATGAAGAGATGTTAAAAGATACAAAGAGCAGAATAACACCTATCATAAATCTATTCAGATTTTCATAAGGAAATAATACAGAGGGTAGAGTTGTATATTTGAAGTTATAATGGCTTACAACTTCCCTGAAATGACAACTTCAGACAACAAATTAAGAAATATAGTGAAGCCAAATCAGGGTGAATTTTAATAGAAGAAAATCCATACCTACTCACCCTCTACTGAGCCTTTAGAATATAAGATCTTAAACATGGCCAGAAAACAAGACTACCTCAAAGAAATGAAAATTACATTGACTTCCAAGAACAGAAATGGTATCTAGAAGATGGTACAATAAGGTTACAATAATCACTTTAAAGTGCGGAGAGAAAATAATTGCCAACTTAAAATTGTAAACTAAACTTAAAAATTCAGACAAAATAACATTTTCAAATGAACAAAAAAATTAGAGAATTTGCCACCAGTAGACCATCACTAAAGGAATTTCTAAAAGCTTATTTCAAGAAGGAAAATAAATACAAATAGGTAGCTAAAATGCAAGGAGAAGCAAAAAAATAATAATAATAAGGAAAAGAATAAGTGTAAATAATCTTAAATGCCATAGACAACAATAATAATGTATAATATGTGAAGATAGAAGACAGAACTAAGTTTTTTTAGGTGTGCTTATTTATTTTTGAGAGTCAGTGAAAGAGTGAGTGGGGAAGGAGCAGAGAGAGAAGGAGAGCAAGAATTCCAAGCAGGCTCCAAGTCAGCCCCAACATGGGGCTCGAACTCATGAACCATGAGATCATGACCTGAATCAAAAGCAAGAGTCAGCTTAACTGACTGAGCCACCCAGATGTCCCAGAACTAAGTTTCTTGACATGCATCTTAACTATGGGATATTTTGCTCCAAAGTTCTCTAAGGTCTTTATGTTATTCAGGATTAAGTGTCTGTTAAAACATTTAGAATAATCACTAATAGAATTGAAATAAGTAGCATAACTTCCAAATACATACTGATGGATAAATGGAGTGAAGAAGGCAAGAAAGAATAAGATATCTAAAAATAGGACAAAACAAATATACAAAATAAGATGCTAGGAAAAGCCCAATAATCACTCAAAATGTAGCCTAGCCTTAGTAGTTAAAAGATAAAAGTTTTGGGGATAAATAAATAAAACAGTATTTGATTATATGCTGCTGATAAATGATATACTTAAATCAAAGTAGAACAGGAAGATTCAGTAGAAAATTGCCGAAAAATTTCCAGGCATTTACCAACCAAAATATAGAAAGTGTAGCTATATTGATATGGAAGAAAGTAGACATTAAGCCAGAAGGGCATTGCTGGAAATAAAGACTCTCCCCATAAGAATAACAGTTTCAATTTAGAAAAACCATATAGCAATTCTAGACTTATAGAAGTTTTATAAGTGTCATATAAATAAAAATTTTTCAATATTAAGAGGACAAATTAAGAAAGCACCATCCTAGTAACAGAGTTTAACACACATCATTCAGTAATTGTTAAATCAAGTAAACAAATCACTAAAGTTCAGTGAATATAAAGTTACAGTTATACAAGATGAATACATTCTAGAGATCTGCTGTATACTCTAGCCCTTATAGTTAACAATATGGTACCGTGCACTTAAAAACTTAAGAGAGTAGATCTCATGTTAAGTGTTCTTAACACACACACACACACACACACACACACACACACACACAGAGAGAGAGAGAGAGAGAGAGCAAAGGAACACAATAAGAAAACAAGTAATCCAAATAAAAAATGGGCCAAAAGGCTTAACAGATACTTCACCAAAGAAGATATACCGATGGTGTCAAATAAGTGTATGAAAATGCTCCACATCATCTGTCATCAAGAAAATGCAAATTAAAACAACAATGAGGGGCGCCTGGGTGGCTTAGTCAGTTAAGCGTCCGACTTTCACTTAGGTAGTGATCTCGCGGTTCGTGGGTTTGAGCCCCGCGTCGGGCTCTGTGCTGACTGCCAGCTCGGAGCCTGGAGTCTGTTTCAGAGTCTGTATCTCCCTCTCTCTCTGACCCTCCTCTGCTCATCCTGTCTCTCTCTCTCTCTCCCCTAGAAATAAATAAAAATAAAAATTAAAAAATCTTAAAACAACAGTGAGATATTAATACACACACTGGTTCTATTTGCTGAAATTGTAGGTTAAAAATGATGGTTTAAATATTATTCTTTTTAAAAAAAAATGTTTTTAATGTTTATTTGAGAGACAGAGAGAGAGACAGAGACAGAGACAGAGAGGATGAGGCAGGGAAGGCCAGAGAGAGAGACACAGAATCTGAAGCTGGCTCCAGGCTCTGATCTGTCAGCATAGAGCCATCGCAGTGCTCGAATCCATGAACCATGAGATCATGACCTCAGCTGAAGTTGGACACTTAACTGACTGAGCCGCTCAGGTGCCCCTAAATGTTGTTCATAAGATTTGATCTCTTTGCTAGTTCCTGCTTTCTCCAAACCACGGCTTCATTGACAATCTCTTTGTGGTAATAGGATGGCTGCAGTGGCTCCAGTTTTCTCTCTCAGGTTCAAATCCAGCAGAATAGGAATAAGCACTTTCTCTGATCTCACTAACAAAATCTCTGGTACTGGTTCTGACTGGGTTTGACTCTCTTGGATTGAGTCATGTGCTTGTCCATCCCTGAACCCGCTCACTGTGACTGGGGCAGGTAATGCTCTTACTTACTTACTTACTTCCCACAGATTTCACCTCTGGGGGCAGTGGTGGTTACTGCTCATTTCCTAAAGGGGCACATGCTGAGTTTTGGAGTGACATTTGCCCTAATCCCATTTAGAGTGTTACAACCAGGAAACTGGTAAATGGGATAGAGCAGGGAAAGGTGCTCCATATACCTCAAAAGCCTATTTAAATTCAAATGAACTATAGTTCAAATAAAACCTAATTACAATTCATTAATTAATTTATGGAGAAAGCATGCGTTATAGTGGTTAAGGATTTGAGTTTTTTAATCAGACAGAACTGGGTCAAGTTGCAGATTTTCCCCATGCTACCTGCATAACCTCGTGATTTTCTACAATATGGAAATGATATTTCTACCTCACTAGAATGTTGTGAGGACCAAGTAATATATGCAAATTGAGTTCCCACAACATAGCAAATATGCAGTAAATGTAAACTATCTTCATCATTTTTATAATCATCATAAACTTCATTTCCATCATCATCAACATCATCCTCATCACTATTGTCATGAACTGAATATTCACCAGGAATATGTTTCTTTAGGAAGTAATTTTCAGAGTTTCTTTTAGGGCCAGCCATCAGGAAAAAGAAAAATCTTTCCTACATATCATATCTTTTTTTTGTATTTTTTTTTTACATTTTTCTAGTATGGTACTTACCACAGTGCATTCTAATTGTGTTTACATTGCTATTGTCTCATCAAATTGCCTCACCAAATTAAGATAATATTTAATCCACCATTGTATCCCCTAGTACAGTTTTTTGTACACAATGGGAAGAGAAGGATTTTGTGGCTTAAAAAGAAATCCATATTACTTAGGAACATACAGTGTGTAAAACATTATGTGACATACATTGTATACATCATGCTATGTCTTCCTCATAAGGGAACCGTTATATGGCCAGCATTTTCTCATTAAATACTAAGATATCAAGTCATCTAATTTGGCTAAAATAAAACATCTCATAAATTCGAGAGCCAAGATTAGAATTCTGGTCTGTCTGAATCTCAAAACTATTCATTTCCCCCCTATGCCAGCATTTCAAAAACTGCAGAATATGGTCTTTGGGATTCTTAAGATAAATTTTTCTAAGACCATATGATCTCTGTGATTTTTTTGTTTGAGTTTCTATGATGATATTAAAAATAAATATGAACATATTCTTGATTGCCTTATAACTCGGTCCTGGTATAATGTTTCAAGGGCTCACATTTGAGTTTGTTTTCAACAACATTGGTATCAAGGGAACAACTAAAGTGACAGCCTTTAACTTTTACTGCAGTGTTTCACAAACTGGCATCTGTAGACCCCTGAGGATCATTACACTCTACTTGATAAATGTTGGTTGAATAAGCAAATGATTAAGTTCTTCTCAGAGAACCCATCTCCCTGTGGCAGAATTTGGGACTTTCCCTTCCCCCAATCCCTTCCAGCTCATCAGTCAGTGACAAGAGGGAGTCCTCAATTTCATTTCAAGTTCTATGTGCCATGGCCGTGAGACGGCAGGGGCTGGGGTAGAGATGGGGAAGAATCTGGAAGACCCAGGACCAGGATGGGGGAAAAGGCATCATTCAGAAATCTATGAAGGTAAACCTGTGGGAGCCTGACTTTGGGCATCTTCAGTCAATGTGACCTTTAGAAACACTTATCAACCCACTGGCCCCAGTCCTACCACCCTATGAATAAAATAATCCTTTGAAAGCCACAGGGATTAAAGGGTTCCACCTCTTTCTTCCTAACCCCATTTCTCCTGATGAAGACAAAAGACTTCGGAGGTTTTCCAAGAAAAGATCCTACTGCATGCAAAAAGGTATGGGCATCGCAGGCATTTATTTCTAGAACTCTTCCGATTGCCACTTAGTATTTCCTCACGTTTATCTCCCCCTCCTCCACAGAGTGGGGACGGCTAACTCTGATTAGTGAGAGCCTAACATTCGCAGGATTATTCTTTTACTGGGGTGTGTGTGCACTGGGCAGATCGCTGCCTGTGACTGGCACGGGCTCTTGCTCTCTCGGAACTATGGGGAGTGAGCTTTCCTCCTATGTTCTCTGTTCCCTTGAGATAAATGCCCTGAAGGAGGCTTGCCATCTCTGCTGTCTTTCTCTCTCACTCTCCGGTAACCATGTGTGAGGCTTGGAGTTCTTTCCGCAGGCTGGCCTTGTATCACTGGAGTCTGTTTGTGCTGACCCAGCTCTCCCCATGGGTCTTATTTTGAAATGAAAATAAAAAGTTTTCATTAGGCTTTAGTTCTAAGCTACTTTCTCGAACATACTTTATCAGGAGCCTTGCAGTGGGAGGACAATTGGGCACCTGATTAGCCATTAGCAAAGCTAATATCTTGTCACATTTAGCTAGTGATCCTTGTGTGTATTCTCTATTTTTGGTGACATGAAGGGAAGGAGGAATGATGAGTCTTAAGCCCAAAGCCAGATTGTAATCTCCAAAACCAGATTTTAAGGGATTCTCCCTAAGTCACACTGTATCTTTTCTCACTTCGATGCTGTACAGAGACAAAGATACCAAGAGGATGATACCTTCTGGCACACAAAAGTGGCCTGGAACCTTGGAGCAAGAACAAGGTGAGGCTCATTATGACAAAAGATTACCAAAAAAATAAAATAAAATAAACTGCACTTAGGCTACGGGGATGATGTTGAAACAGGAGGAATAGCAACGATTTGTTGGGAAATATTTCACTCACTATCCACATTGTTACCTCCTGTGATTAATTCCCGGGAGCTATTTATTTATTTATTTATTTATTTTTAATTTTTTTTATATATTTCTAGGAGAGAGAGAGAGACAGCGCGAGTAGGTGAGGATCAGAGAGAGAAGGAGTCACAGACTGAAACAGGCTCCAGGCTCTGAGCTGGCAGTCAGCACAGAGCCCGACGCGGGGCTCGAACCCACGAACCGCGAGATCATGACCTAAGCGAAAGTCGGACGCTTAACCGACTAAGCCACCCAGGCGCCCCCCGGGAGCTATTTATACATGAGGGGAACAGAGAGAGTTAGCAAACGTCAGAGGGAAACGTCATTTTCACCAAGAAAATAAAAACAGCCACAGTCACATAAATCAAAATCCTTAAGTCTAATCTCCCAGCAAACTAAGCCCACTACAACCTACCAAACTGAATACCAGCATTATCAGTGCTTTTAGAAAATCTAGTAATTTCAGGAATGTTTTGACTACACATTTGTAATGTCACTATATGGGAACAAATCCAGATATAAATGTATTCTCCAAGTCAACAAGATATCTATAATTTTGTTTTAAGAACTCGTCAATGATTTGGCAAAATTAATGTGGCCAGTGAAGTCATCCTGCAGAGAATGGAATTGGGAGTTTGATGAAAATGCTCTAACACCTAAATCTTATAAAGTCACAGTTTACCACAATAAATGCAAGAGATGTATTTTGAGTAAAGATTACTACACATGGTAATCAAGCTGAAGATATTTAGTGACTGTAGTTTCTCAAGTATCCCCAATCCAGAATGGGAAGGAAGAAAAGAAGGAAGAAAGGAAAGGAAGGAGGGAGGTGAGAAGAGAAAGAGGCAGATTTTGGACACTGATCACCTGCAGTTCCAATTACAATTTTGCCTGATACTAGTTGAATATGCTTAGGACTTGGCTTCCTCATCTTCAAAATGGGCTTCATCTTATCTATTTTATAAGATGGTTCCTAGGATTAAATGATGTGACAAAATACCTGTTGTATAATGGACATATAAAAAAGTTTCATTTCCTTTCTTTTTAACAGTACTCTCCATAAATATTCTACAAGACTACAAAATCCTTGATGAGTAGACCTTCTAACCAAATTTTGTGATTTGTATGAAGTAGTTATTCAATAAATACTTATTAAGTGCATTAAATATCTAGCTTAAGCCTAAGCTGATCCTACACGTTTAAGACATCTGAGGCACAGGCATGTTTTTCCAAGTGGTAAAGACCAAGTATAGAATTCTAGTTGCAGGAGAACTTCAAGAGTTTCCTAAGAGAAAACAGAGCAAAGACTTCTCCATGGAAACATGTACAAGGTCATGAGACCAACTTGGTATAAAATCTTTATTTTACTTGAAATTTTTGGGGGAAGGGGATGTCACTTTATACTTCCCCAGAGGAAAACTTCCCTGTTCCTCTAACCAAGGGATGTTTGGGTGGAAGCATTTAAGAAATAATGATCAAAGTCAGATATCATATACCAGATATTTAGGAATCAAACTGAGATTCATGATGCTTGGCTAGTGCTTAATTTTTGAATTAGTTGCCAAGTTTCAAAAATCAAAAAAGTTCACATAAAAGTCTAGATTTGGGCTCTACCAGAAAAATTGGATCTGATTAAATTTGGCCCATATCCTAGCATGGCAACAACTGGCTCAAGCTGAAGGATATTCCCTTTCAATAGAGAATGGGATTTCTAGCAAACTAGAGCGCCTCCCCCTCTCCCAGCCTGATTCAGTAATTTATCTACTCTCTTAGCCTTTGTGGGCCCTTGCAACTCTTAGCCCGTGGAGGGAGAATCAAGCAGATAAGCTTTGTTCCATTAGGAAGCTATAGATTTCTAAAGGAAACTTATGAATGATGTATGTTTACTTGAATGTGTCTCTGGGATCATCTTATCTTGCTCATATCACAGACTCATGGAGAGTCAGGGACTGAAACTAAAAACTAAATGAGTTGGTATCAATTCTGAATGTACCCGGGGGCACAAAGAGCTCTGAATGGAGACCCATGTATCAACATGGACCTTTAATTAAAGGGGAAGAAGCTATCTGCTACTGCTGCCTAGAACACAACTTTTGCTTACAGAGGTTTCCAGAAGACTCCATAAGTTGTCCCACAAATTTGCAACAGTGCCTGAGCAGTTGCCCTTCAAGAGGGAATAGAACATGAAGAAACGGTGGCCAGAAAATACGCAGGTGCTTAAGAGAAGATGTCAGACCTACTTTTGGGAAAGACCTTGTACACACCAGCAGGCAGAACCTGTGTAAAAGTAGATAGAAGACCATCCCACACCTCCAGTGAAAACACCTCCGAACTGCATCAGTGGTAGAGCCACAGAACTAGAGTCTCTGCTTAAACCAATGTGAGTGACAGCTAAGGAAATGCAGGATACAAAGAAATGAATGGTAATTTGCAGGCAAGCTAGTAGAGTTTAATATTATTTTTGGACTCTCTGCACCATTACTTTTAAATAAAATGGAGAGGAATGAGTGTTAATACAAGTGTAGAATTACACTACAAGTTCTATTTGTATGTAGCCCTGCCATTCAGGCAAAAAACGGTAATAATGACTCAGAGATCAGATTGGCTCACTGGAGCACAGCAGTAGCAAAGAAAAGCCCCAAATGATTTACACAGAAGAAAGAAAAGGAAGGCAAGATTGGCTTTTTTACATTCAGCTGCATTTCCTTCACTTAGTCTTACTAGCAGCTATTAAAAAATATTCTTTTCACCAAAATATTTAATTCATGAATTAATTCATGAGGGATAAATGAAGACATTTTTAATTTCTTGTGAAACTAAGAATGTGAATTATTACTTTTCATTTTTTAGGATATTCATCAAAATTACTTTGCAGAAGGCTTCCATATTTCAAATGCTCTATGATCTCCACTGTACCTTCCAGGCCTCAGCAATCCCTAGGCCCAGCCACCACTGTCACCCAGAGGACATCCTACAGCACCAGATACATGTGCAGATACATGAGTGTTTGTTGTACAAGAGCTTATCCCAACAACAAACATATTAGTGTTTCATCCTCACTGAGTTTTTAAAGCATTTCAATTCATTTTATAGAAGCTACAGTTACACTATAGAAGACTAGCTCCTCCACCCCCCCCCCAAAAAAAAAAAAACGCTTTAGGAACAAACAACTGGTTCTTCATAAAGCAATACTCCAATGAGAGTTGAAGCAGTGGTGCTAAGGGCGGTGGTCAGTATGATCCAGAGGGGGATTGGAGACTTTGGTTGTCAAGTGGATCAGGTTGAGACCTATTTGAGATAGGCTTTTCTGTGTGACCTCACCTAATAAACAGAATAAATGGTGATGAGATGACACAACAGCAGTTAGAATTCCGTTTGCTAGTAATGCCCAGTGGCTAGAAATAGCTACAATGTAATGTCATCTTTTTTTAGTATTTGTTGAGTGTGAACCTGGGTGTGGAACATATGGAACTCTGAAAGCAGAGTCTTGGCTGTCCCTGAATTAACACATCTGGCCTGTTAACACCCAAAGTCTTAAGGTAGATCCGGTACAAAGCTATCTTGTATCACAAGCCATACACATGCAGTATGCTGGACTTGAGAGGAGGTTAGGAGCCTCTCTTCTGCCCTCTGCCCATCCCTCTCTCATCTCACCCATACTTGCTCTTCAGGTTTAAGAGCATTTGGCCACATGGCCAAGGGGCCGCTTAATCACCTCCAGGACACACCCCTCTTCTGGCCAGAAATAAGCCAAAGGAGCACTCACTATTAATGAATTGCATGCAGAGTCAACATTATTCTGGGCATATCTAATTTCATATTACAAAGTTCTGGGACCCTATGTTGACTGAATAAGACCTAACCAAGACCTCTGTATTTGGCAGATTGAAAGAAGCTGGAGGAGATCTTTAAACCAGTGGAAACTTTCAAAGTAAGATGAGTAAGTCAATAAGTTTACAGAAATAAAAATAAAAGATCTATGCTTTGTTGTAAATAAGACTGACAGATGTGGCAATCCCTTTCCAGCACAGTATAAGTAGAAGCTCACCATGGCAACTTTGGAGAATCATCTATCTGCAATATGTTTTTATTATTTAATACAAATCAGAGTTAATTTCTAGATGATCAGGGACGTCTTTTTCACAAGGACTAGAAATCATATTTCTATATAAAACAAAACCTATAAAATGATTATTAGGTTTTAATATGAACTTTGAATTCTTGAGGCATCTGTATTTCTCCATGATACTACTGCTGATAATAGCACTTACCCCTGACTAAACTTTTAAATTGTGAAGGCGCTCTTCCCAGCCCTCCATAGACCTTCTTTTTTAATCCTCCTAACATCTGCTACTCACTTAGACATTATTCTCAGACTGATGAGGAAACTGAGGCTGAGAGAGGTTAAATAACTTCCCCAAATCACACAGTTAATGAATAGCAGAACCAGCTTTGTTCGACATGACACCAAAGCATATGTTTTTCCTTTGTGCTCTGTTGTTTCTGCACAGATATTCTCCAGGAACCATTGCAGGCATTTGTGGAATATTCTGAAGCATCCTGGGTATAGATGAAAGAGGAGCAAGTACCATAAAAATGTGGGGACAGTATAAGATGATTTGACTTTTAAGGCAGCAGTGCTATGGAACAGCAAACTTTTCAATTCATATTTGTTAGTATTTCCATGTAATAGCTTTTATAACACTACTCTGTTGAGAAGGCAGATAAAAAGGGCCCCATTTTTGTGTATGTAGAGTAAAATAAAATGCCTTGGAGTTGAGTGGATATAACACAGAAGAGGCGTGCTGCACTATTAAACACTGGACTTGGTGATTAAACAAAATGAATCCTTTTTTTTTTTTTTCTCTGCCTTTATAAACTAGTGAGCAGACTGGTAACCTGATAAACCGGAAACCCCCACCCTTCATCCTTTCTCTTTTAAAGCAGGAAAAAAAAAGGAAAACAAACAGTCTTTATAAATAAATTAAAATTCTAACTATAAAGCTAATTATAAGTGTATTTGTTTTGTTGGAGGTAAGGCACATCTATTATCATAAAGATAATTAACTCAGTCTGACAGATCTAATAAAAGAACAAGTTTAGCACTGGCTTAGCCGGAAGCCGAAGGCAAGCAATTTTTATAATTACTAGTTATTGTAGCTGGGCTCAGAGAAAATGGTCTGTGATATTTAAACAGTAATGTTAATTTGCATTTAGACCTGCCCTTTTTTTTCCCCGATGAAAGAATAAGTAAAAGACTGGATTAAGTACAAGAACCTCAATAACTAAAGTATTTTTAAATATATAAAAGCATTGAGAATGAAACCCTCTTCATCTCTAAACTCAAAAATCTCTCTGAACAGACAATGAATATGCTTACAAGGTAAATGTTTTCACAATTAGCAAACAATTAAATAACTTAGTCTAACTTTCTAATGCAGAAGAGGGATCTTTCCAATCTCCAAAGATGGGGCAAAGCCATTGTGCTGTGACCCTGTTTCATTCTCTGCATTTATAGATATGAGTGGTCATGCCTCCCATTGGCTAGCTCTTGAAGTGAGGACATTAAAAAATAATAATTATGTAAAGAGCATTGTAAATAGGCCAGGGAGAATACCGACTTTGTAAGTAATTACTTGCAGTGTTCAATGAGAAAATAAAAGGACAGGTAGCATGCTATGGAGATGAATGATTTCCACTGTTAACAGGCAGCTGCCCTTAACCAAAGATTGTCTCAACATTTCACACCGGACTCCTTCCTGGAGCAAAACAAATAACCTTTTTAAGAGTGGAAGTTACTCTTTAACTGCTCCTATAATAAAGGCTGTAGAAATAAGTAATAACCAGTGTCAGAAAATAAGTTCATAACACTAAGAAAAGCACTTTAAGGTAAAATACCTGTTAGTCAAGGACACATTTTATTATGTTCTACAAATATGGTGATAGAATCAGCCCATTACATTTGGTAAATATGTTGTATAATTTCTCCACAGAATGCCCCGTCCATGCTTCTGTTAATATTTAACCCATCAGCTTAGCTAGTTGTATGACCAATACTTTTTTTTTTAAAGGATGTTGACAAATTATACGGTAAATGGTCTTTTTCTCTGGATTCTCTGGGGATGAGTGGTTTCTGGCTTATTTCTTCACATTCTCCTTGACTTTCCTTCATTTAAAACACTTCTTTTTTCTTCAGTTTTCTGAGATGTTATAATTGGGAAACCAAGGTTGATCTATTTTTTTTTCACCTTTGCACATAGGAATTCTACTCTTTAATGAGGGCAAAAGAGTAAAAAGGCAATCCTGTAAAGGAGGACATCTCTGTTCCAACATTGGCATAGGAATATTCTCCTCCATCTGCATTTCCGTGGATTTCTCCAGTGGTTCCTACTTTTAACACCTACACCTCTAACCTGATATATTTACTATATTGTATTCTGATGACATGTCTTCATCATGCACTTTCAACTAGTACTTATTGATGTCAGACTTGGAGATAGATGCCCAATAAAAGGTAAAAAGAGGAAAAGAAAAGGTGAGATAAAGTTTTGCAAGGTGCTCTAGTCTATGGTCTGAAACCAACATAGAATCAGGGACTCAGAGTACAATGTGAGAAGTGAAATTCACCGTAAGAATATGTAGCTATGGAGAAAGTGGACATCTAAACAAAATTTACAAACAGAAAGCTGATCTGGTTGAAAGAATTCTAAGAGCTAAATGGAGCCAAGATATTCCTGGAGGATGAACCCATGGATGGGGAGGGACATGCTAGATACACTTGTAAAGTCCATGAGGCAAGAGAGAATGGAATTATTCATAGAATCTTGCCAATGTCTATTTATTCTTCAAGATTTAGCCCTGTCCAACTCTATTTGACTCATATTAACATTAGACAGGTAACCTGAGATATTTTATGCATTTCTATGCTTCTCTACCTTTTTTTCTTTTGATTCTAAGTGCTTAAAAATCAAGGACCATACCCATTTTTTGGTTGCAAAACAAAACTCTACAAACACCAACAAGCTGCTGAATGCCTGGTACTGAGATATTTGGGTAATAGAAATTTAAAACATTGAAACATTCCATACCACAGAGAGGGTACTTCTTCAGGCAACCAAGTCATATTTTCATCAGCCTCCACACTGCCCTGGTGTGGTAGTTTTAAAGCATCAGAATGAAGACTTAAGCTTTTGTGGTAGTAAGGTTGTAGTGTTCAAACTCGGGTTTTCAAGTAATTTCCCTTTATCCAGATGTCTGTGCAGTGGACAAACTCAAACTGATTCTACATTTTTTCAAGGTCCCATTCCAGGTCATTGCTGAAAATGTACCAGTGGCAATGGAGCTTGAAAGATGGGGAAAAAACTGACAGAATGGGTCTCCAACCTTTCTCCACATATGGGTGGGCAGAGCACATGCTTCATTTCTTATGATTGCCAGGGTCACTGTATAAAGGCAGGGGTCATCTGCCTGCAATTGAAACCAAATTGACTATTATTTATACAGTCCCAGGTAGGAGTACGTAGCTTTGTGGGGTAGGGGAAAGTTGTTCAGAGATGAAGGTGGAATATCAACACTAAATGTCCGCATCCTTATCTTGCAAGGACAGCGTAATAAAGAACAAATGAAATAACAAGACATGGAGTAGGTAGGAAGTCTCAGTTAGCCGAACATGTCACTGAAGAGAAGCAGCCTGGGTCCTTCATTTTGCAAAATGTGAAGACAGTATTGTCCGTATAATGGACCCTCAGATTGCTTCAGGACAGGGTGTGGCTCTTGGAGGAGAGCTTGTCTCATTACTTGAGAGAGAAGGATCAGCAAGGACAGAAGATAAAAGGCTCAGATAGGCAGAAGAGAAAAGAGATAAATTGCACACAGGTTCTGACTTTGAAAGATTATGCTTTTTTTCCTTTTTACTCTCACTTTCTCTTCCTCTCTCTCCCTCTCTTCTCTCTCTCTCTCTCTCTCGTCATTGACCCCACAATGTAACAATTGGATGAGACCTTAAACACCGAATCGGGAAAATAACAGTATGACTTAAAATCAGTTATCTTCTCTCATAATTTCCTCTTAGAAATTCATTTGTGAGCATACTGGCTGAGAGGAGGAATCTAGAAGAGCATGAGCCTCACTGAAATTTTACTGAAGCCAGTTCATCCTCATTTTCACTGCAGAATAATTGGCGAGACTCTCAGGAAAGAGGTTTGATTGTTTTAACTGTGATACATTAGTGGAATCAGTCACAAGAGGTGGGGCAGCACTGCCTACTTTAAGTGTTATACAAAAGCTGTGCATTTTTATTATTATCCATAATTTTTCACACAACAGGCCTGTTACACAAAGCTGCTCAGAATTAGTGTGCAATTTCTCCTCGGCTTCTAAGGCAGGTCAACTTGTGGGTCTTAAAAGATTGACTATGGCCCTTTAAAAACACTCCGTGTTATGGTGCATAATTAATCACAGCAACAGAAGCAAAATATATTGTTTCCTTGCTGAGAATAGCATGTTTTCTTTGCTTATGAATTGATCCCTTAAACATTCCTCATGGGAATATATTTTTCCCTTCTAATACAAACCGGCTTTAAACTACTGATGTGCTAATCTATCTATAGGACGTTCCAGCGTTCATTGATTTGTGGGACACATAGGTATTCATCTACTTTAGATGGAAAGCTGAAAGAAGGGACAATTAATTAAGTCATCTTGCAGTTATTTTTCAAAACTATAATACAGGCAGTGACGGGAAAACCCCCCAAGGCTTTAGAGTTTGAATTTGGTTTGAATAAGCATCTTGAACTTTTTGCAAATTGGGTAGATTTGAGGAAAAATAAAAATACTGTGCTTTGCACTAGGGAATGTGCACACTGTACCTCTCATTCAGCCTTCAGTCTGAGGGGCATGTGTGATGATGTGAATCTTGTTGCATGTCTGTGGGCATATGATCTCCCCCAAAGGACCACAAAGTCTTTAGAAAGAGATTGTCTCACGCATCACTCTTCACATCGCTCAGTGCTTGGTTCAGTACTTGCAACTTATCCATTCATTACATCTTCAGTAAAACACTGATTCATTTATTCACTTATTACCAAACTCTAATTGAACATCTACTAAGTATCAATCATAGATTCAGAGAGCTCACAATTAGCAGAGACCCATCATTCTTCAGGGATAAGCAAATACTACTTGCCTTCTCTTCTGTTTTTTTTAAGCCAATGAGCTTTGAAAGGAAACTTTACCATAAATACATAATCTGCACCATGCCCCAGATGCTATTGGAAGTAGGCAGGATACAAATATAAAACAAAGGAGAGTGTTCATAGAATTACCTATGATATATTCAACTTAACTATTTTACATTGAGCAACTATAAAGTGCAAAGGGCAAAGCTAAGTCTGTTGGCAGCATATCTGTTAGGGACTTCAAAAAAGCAGCAAGAAAGGTCTTTCAAATATGCAGATTTAGTTATGTCCATTAACCAGGTTAGAAACTTTCAGTGAGGTCTCAAATCCTCAACATGGCTGATGTGGACTCCACATCCTAGACCTTTCTCTTTGGCTTCCAATCTTCATTTACCCATTGTCTCTCTATCCTCCAGGCATTCTGAGTGTATCCCAGTTCCCCGAGGTGCCAAGTTCTCTCTCACCTCTGAACTTTCACATATGCTATTCATTTGCCTGGAACTTTGTCCTTTTCTAGTCTATCCCTTAGCTATTCCCGACCTAACCTTCAGGACTTCATTTAAACTTCTCTGTCTTTCTCTAAACCTTTCCTTATTTCTAGATCTGAGTTCATATGTTTGGAGGCCGGAACATCATTTGCTTCTTTCTCTTTCATTTCTTCTTAATGCCCAGTTCATATGAATTTTTGTTTAGGGTTTGCCTTCTCTGATAGCATGTGATTCCATGAAGGCAGAATCATGTCCCTAGCAAATAGGGTAGAACCTGGTACTCAATATGCAATGAGTAAATTTTTGTTGAATGAATGAATAGAGAATCGTCTACTCTATTGCCAAATTTCAACAGTATTCTATAACAAAACATATTTGACATGACAAGTTCATTTGAAAGTTTCTTTCATTTAAAAAATTCTTTAGAATTTCTCCGTGACTATTGTTATTGTTTTGAATGGAAATCATCTTTTTGCTGTAGACGCAGTGAAATAATAAAAGAGAAATTTCTACTTAAGTGAAAAATAAACATTTTATATTATTTTGTTCATCAATGTAAAGTATGTCAAATATGAAGTTATTTCTAATCTCTCAACTGTCTCAGCACCATCTCAAAGAACCGAATAAAAAAATATTGTCTTGCTTTTACCAAATATCAGAAAAGATGTAGTTATTTGCTGTTACTATTTTCAGATAACAGTTGGCAGGTAGTTTAAAATATTAGTTGAGGTAAGAATGTGCTTTTTGCTTAAGTTGTCACAGTGGGAAGGGCAGAGAGATATACAATGGATTCAGTCCTAAAGACCTGTATTCAAACACTGTCTTTTTCACTTTCAAATTATGAGCAAATCATTTAAATTCTCAGTGCCTCTCTTTTTCTCATTAAAAAAAAATGGGAATAATATAAAGTATTTCAAAAGACTCACCCAACCAATTTTCATTTAACAATTACTCTAATTTTAGGTACTATTTCAGATTCCTGAACTAAATCAGATACAAATCAAATAAATAAAAACAGTGACTGTTCAGGAAAGTACTTTCTAAATGGTAAAATACTACACAAATGGCAGTGCTTTTTGTTTCATTGTTTTTGTTTTGTCTTCTTTTGTTTTTTACCAACTTTGTTAACTTTCTTTCCTGATTCTTGTGACCTTGAAATTTTTGTTCTATGTATAAAGAAATTATACTTGGGATGTTTAATGATAACATTGCCTTGATGCCAAATAATTTCTCTGAAATAGTCAAAGACGCAGAAAACCTGAGATGAGCCACATTTAGTTGGCGTATATTTGCGGAAAATTCAGAGTAGATTAATGTTAGCACAAAATACAAGTGGTATGCTTTTACTTGTTAAGTTCTCAGTCCATGTCCACTGCGATGACTTCTGTCTCCACTCATTCAAATATTCTCTAAGTTTGAAATTCTGTAAATTCATAGCAGAATCATAAGAAAGCAAGTTATATAGCATAATAAGTTAAGAAAGCCAAGTCAAGTCTGGAGTACCCTATTTTTATTTTCAGAAATGTAAGGTATTTTGGAAAGCAATGCATTATATTATAAAAGAAAAGGGGCTCTTGACCCTTCCTAGGTTCAACTCCTAACCTTGTTACAAGTTGTGCAAGTTATTTGCTTCCTCAGACCTCATTTTCTCCATTTGCAAAAAGAAGCTGGAAAATAGAGTAGGAAATGCCAGAAAAATTAGTTGTTTGTGTTATCGTTATTATTATTATTATTACTGATGGTCTTACAGTACACAAAGCATTCTCACTCTTAGGTTATGTGTGGTAATCAGAATATGCTATGAAATTCAGGAGTCTTAACAGGGCAAAGGATCCAGTCAGAGCCTATTGAATGGTCAGTCTCCCTACCTCATGTGAATTATTACCTATGGTTTTTATTAAATCAAACTTACAAAAAGGGCTCCCAGCTTCTGAGGGGTGGCTATAACCTATGCCAGCAGCAGATCATGATCAAGTGTAGATACTCCAAAAAGACATTTGAAAAACAGAAGTCTCAAAATGTCCCCAAATGAGCAATCATGGCTCAATATGGGACCTTAATAGTTAGCGTTATTTTTTTCCCCATAGTTTAGACTGTTATTTCTACATTCACAGGATTCAAAGGTTAGAGAGGATTGAGGGGAAAAAAAAAAGAAGAAAAGAGGAGAGAATAGAAATATTTTGTTCTTATAAAATTAGTTTTTATTATGAAAGCAATATGTACTCATTATAACTTGCAAAACAATGCAAAAATGTATAAATAGAATAACCACTGTCTTCAACTTCCCACCAACTAGTTATCTTTCCTATTTCCCTAAGATGTGGCATTCCCTAAGGTGGGGTGTATTCTTCCACTCCTTTTTCTAAATTCATACAAAAGCATCTACACAGTTTTATATATGGGACTGTTCGTTGCCATTGCTTGTAATTTACATGGGGATCATTAGATAGATAGATAGACATTGATATAGATTTTGATATAGATATTGATATAGATATAGATGACATAACACTGAAGTTTTCTTTTCTCTTAATATTCTTGTTGATGTCTGCCCACATCAGAAAATGTGGAATGCATCTAACTCACAATAAATGCAAAAATATTTCATAGTATGGGGTCTACTACAAGTAACACCTCTCCGTTGATGAATTTGAACCCCTCTCTATTGAATTTGCAGGTTGTTTCCAGACTTTTACATTGCTATGTTACTGTTTTGCCAGTATACTATGGGTATATACTAATGATTGTATTCCTATGGCATAAATTCCTCAAAAAGAGATGCAGGGTCTAAGAATATGTATCTTTCTAGTTGTAAAAGATAACAGAAAATTATTCACCTCCAAAATCTGTAACAAGTCATGCTCCAGCCAGAAATATATGAGTGTGTTTGCCCATATGCTCATGAGTTTTGGCCAACCCAAAGGGTGAAATACAGCATCACACTGTTAATTTGCATTGTCCTGACTGCTAGAGAGTTTACCTTTTTTCCATAAGTTTCTTTTACCGTTTGTATATGATCTTTTCAAAACTTACCTAATTGGATACTCTGCATATTTTGAAGGTATTTTTAGAGATCATTTCAGACTTACATAAGAGTTGCAAAGATAGTACAGACAGTTGCTGTTCATGTACCTTTCGCCCTGCTTCTGCTAACATCTTACATAGGCACTGAACAGTTATCAAAACTAATGTTAGTATAATACTATTAGCTAAAATAAGATCTTATTTGTATTTTGTCATTTTTTCCACTAGTGTGGTTTTCTATTCAAGAACCCAACCCAAGGTTCCACATTGTATTTAGTTATCACATTCTTAGGCCTCTCTAGTCTGTGACAGTTCCAAAGTCTTTCCATAACCTTGACACATTACAGAATATGGTCATTTATTTTGTACAGTGCCCCTCAATTTGATTTTTCTGAGAATTTTTCATTATTTAATTGAGATTTTGTATTTTGGGGAATAATATCAAAGAAGTGATATGGCCTTATAAGAGCATCATTTCGGTGGGTATACAGTGTTGATAGGTATTAGAGTCAATGTTACCATTGGTTATTTATTCATGTATCTGTTAGGATTTTTAAGTTACAATTTTTTCCTATGTAAGCACTAAATATTTTGAGGGAGTTAACTGGAGACAATGCAAGTATCCTACTTTTGCTACTAATTTTAGGAATCACTGAGGATAATGCCTGTATCAATTACTATTGTTGTGCTATAAGAGTAATTTTTCTTTCTCTCATTTCTTCAACATTTACTAATGACAATTATTCTATAAAGAAGAGCTGTTTTTTCCCTTATCCATTTTTATTCATTTATTTATATCAGTATGGAATCTTCAATAATTATTTTATCCTTTTTCATTTTAATCCAGTACTATCATTTATTTTGTTTTTCAAATTGTTCTAACTTTGGATACTCAGAGTTCTTTCAGGTCACCTCATATCCCTTTTGACATGTCCATCTATGTTTAAATACTCCAAGACACTATGCCTATCTTGTATTTTTTTTATTTTACCCCTATAATCCATCAGTATTCCAAGAACTCTGTTGTCGTTGTTTTTTTAATTAGAGAATGGCATTTAGAAACCAATACATGAGCAGTAGGTGTGCTCAGTGCTACTGGGTATATCATCACTTTTAGTCTCTTAGTAGATAGAACTAGAATATATATGCATATATATTACCTCAGGCATACACACAAACATCATTTATTTACAATCTGTATATATATTTACCAAAAAAGCATGTCCATAGTGATTTAGTTTATTCCAACCCAGTACCATAGAGCTCATTTCTCACTTTCTTAATTGTATTTTATTCTTCCAACTGTGAAAATGTTTCTCATTATCTACAATGTATTTGCTCAATTGTTCAACCCTAATTTATGAAAGTAGTTTCATACAGGTTTATCTATATCCTTCTAAGAGACAAATTTGCAAATGGAACTACAGTGCTTGTATACAATTATTTTTATCTTTAGCTCTATAGTATCCACTCAAAACTTTATTACCAGCATCCTTAGATGGGCTCTGTCCCACCAACCCCCCCCCCCACCGCCATCCTTCAGTGTGATGTTGTATTCATATGTAATACAACTAGATCTGCTTGTTTCCATCTGCATTTTATCTTTCCTCCACATCCTGGCTGATTATTTTTTAATTATATAGAATAAAATTCATTCTTGGTTGAAACAGCTTTATGGGCTTTTACAAAGGTATAATGCATACATCCAGCACCACATCTCCATAAGAAACAATTTTATCACTTTCAAAATTCCCTCATGATGGCCCTTTCTGTTTAGAAAATCATGTTATCTGTAAGAAAGACAGTTCTATATATCCTTTCCTCATCTGTATATTTTTTATTGTCTTATTGCATTAGCTAAGACTTTCATTACATTGCTGAATAGGAAGGGTGAAAGAGATGATCCTAGCAAAGTTCCTGCTCTTAGTGGGAAAACATCTGTATTCTCAAAATTAAACAGGATGTTAGCTGTAGGTTTTTTCTAAGTATTCTTTACCAAGTTAAAAAAAAAAAAAAAAAAGGGAGGGGGCTCCTCTATTCTTAGTTTGCTGAAAGTTTTCATCTTGAATAGATCCAGATCCTGTTGAATACTTATTTGTGGTGGATTACATTAATTTTCAATGTACCAGCCTTGTATACATAGAATAATCCCACTTGCTTGTAATGTATAGTTATTTTCATATACTGTTTTTGGAATCTATTTGATAATATTTTATTAGCATTTTTGAATCTATACTCATGAGATATTGATCTGTAGTTTCCACTTCTTATTATGTCTTTCTCAGATTATAGTATTAGGGCAATGCTGGTCTCATAGACTTAGGAACTAATCCCTCTGTTTGCCTAGTGGAAGAGGTTGTGAAGACCTGGTAGAACGTCTTTCTAAAATGCTGGTTGAACTCACCAGTAAGCCTACTTGATCTTGCCCATTCTGTTTTGGAAGGTTTTTAGTTATTGATTCAATAAGTTTAATACATACATGTCTGCTGGGAGCCACACCATCCTCGCTGGATGACAGTCACAGAGAGAAAATGGCAGTGTTTGCACAGCTCCTGCCATGAGAAGCAAAACTGGTATCTCCTTCTGCTACTACTGGCTCATGTTGGAAATGAGGCTGCTGGTATTGACCAGGCCTCACAATATTCCAAATCAGCCAATATTCTGCATACAGATACCTCATAAGGAGAAGCATATTCCTGCCTTTTCAAAAGAGATTTTAGATGAAAGCATTGTAGATGATTGTCAAAAAGCTCTTCCTATGGGCCTTGCAGATCCAAGACTTAGATAATAAAGGGGTTTAAGAAAATGAGAGTTACAACTGAGCCTGGCGCTAAGACAAAGAGCCTAATTTAGAGTTAAGGAACAGATAAGGGCAGAACTTAAGTTAATACTTAACACCTTTTCTAACTGGTGATGTATGGCAGTCCCTTTCCTAAGACCTACTTTCCGCAAACACCCTCCCTTACACTGGCGGCTGGGATGCGGATAGATAAGAGTAGCTAAAACATAACCCAAAAACAAAGGCCGACATATTTAGGGCCTCCATGGTGTTTACACATTCAGCATCAGGTCAAAAAGGTTTCCACAAACAACTTATTAACCAGTTCAAAAACATTAATCCTCTTGAGAGCCAGACAAAATGAATCCTAGAATATCTATATACAACTTAAACTATAAAATAATCATAGAGTTATTAACTTAGAACAAATATGTATGTCATCCTGTTTTTCACTAAGAACATCCTGTTATTTCCTTAGTTGTAAGATTTACTCAACCTCACTATGATTGGAGTAGTTCTGCAAGAATACTTCTGTAAAACCTGCTTCTGTACACTTTCCAAAGCATCTTGTCACAGAGAACTATCCATTGTAAAAATTCCTTTTTCTGATGTCATGTTATCATTTGACCTATAAATAAAGACACCAAAACCGACAGGACAGAGATGCCTGCCTGGTGATCAGAAAGAATCTCGGGGCTCTCTCACTCTCTCTCTCGCCAACACCATCCATCCTTCAGGGACCCCTGGACCTGCTGGAGCCGGTCTCTGGCACATGCCTATTCAGATGACATATTTCTTCTTCTGTGAGTTTTGGTAGTTTTATCTTTAAGGAAATTGACCCATTTTATTTAATCATCTAAGTTATCAAATTTGTGAGCACAAAGTTGTTTACAACATCCTTTATTCTTCTTTTAATGTCCACTGGATCAGTAGTGGCAGCCCTTATTTCATTTCTGATATTAGTAACTTGTACTATTTCTCTTTTTTTTCTCAGCTAACATAGCTAGAGGCTTATCAATCTTATCATCTATTCAAAGAACCAACTTTTGTTTTCATTGATTTTCTCTATCAATTTCCTGTTTTCAGTTTCATTGATTTCCACTCTGATTTTTATTATTTATTTTCTTCTGCTTACTTTGAACGTAATTTGATCTTTTTATTTCTTAATTTTTGCTCTGTTAATATGCTTGTACTTTCCTAAGGTGGAAGCTCATATAATTGATTTTAGATTTTTCTTATTTTCTACTATACACATTCAAAGCTATAAATTCCCTTCTAACCCTTGCTTTTGCTGCATTCCATAAAACTTGGTAAGTTGTATATTACTTTATTTTTAGTTTTAAATAATTTAAATTTGGGGCACCTGGGTGTTTCAGTTGGTTGTGTCCAATTCATGATATGGTCCTAAGATCGAGCCCTGAGTTAGGCTCCATGCTGAGTGTGAAGCCTACTTAAGATTCTCTCTCTCCACTCCCTCTGTCCTTTCCTGACTTGTCCTCTCTCAAAAGAAAGAAAGAAAGAAAGAAAGAAAGAAAGAAAGAAAGAAAGAAAGAAAGAATATTTTAAAATTTCTTGTTATATTTCTTCTTTGACATATGTGTTATTTAATCTCCAGGCATTTAGGTGCTTTACAGCTATCTTTATGTCATTGATTTTTTGTTAAGGCCATTGTTTTCTGAGAGAATACTATGCATGATTTCCATTCTTTTAAATTTCTTAAGGTGGGTTTTATGACATAGAATATTGTATATCTTGGTGAATGTTTCATGTGAGCTTAAGAGTGTGTACTCTGCCCTGTTGAATAAAGTTTTCTATAACCATCAATTAGATCTAGTTGACTGATAGTGCTGTTCAGTTCAATCATGTCCTTACTGATTTTATGCGTGCCATATTTGTCACTTACCTGAAGAGGGATGTTGAAATCTCCAACTATAATAGTTGATTTGTCTATTTCTCCTTGCATTTCTATCTCGTTTTTGTTTGTTTTGTTTTGTTTTGTTTCAGGTATTTTGGTGATCTCTTGTTAGGTGTATACATGTTAAGAATTGTTATGGCCTTAGCGTGCCTGGGTGGCATAGTGCGCTGAGTGTCTGACTTTGACTTAGGACATGACCTCACGGCTTGTGAGTTCAAGCCGCCTGCATCAGGTTTGCTGCTATCAGCACAGATCCTCTGTCTCCTCTCTCTCTGCCCTTTCCTTGCTCACTCTCTTTCTCTCAAAAAATGAATAATCATTTGAAAAAAAAAAAACAGAATTGTTATGGCTTCCTTTTATCATGATATAATGTCCCAATATATTCCTGGTAATTTTTCATGTTCTGAAGTTTGCTTTGTCTAAAATTAATATAGCTGCTCTAGCTTTCTTTTGCCTAGTGGAATCATAGTTTATTTTTCTCCATTTCTTTACCTGTAACTTATCTGTTTTTATGTTTAAAGTGGCTTTCTTATAGACAACAGATAGTTGGGTCTTGTTCTTTAATCCAGTCTGAAAATCTTTAACTTTTAATTGGCATATTTATACCATTAATATTTAATGGATTAATATGTACTGTTTATTTTTATTGCTTTCTATTCTTTGCCTTTTGTTTTTCCTTTCCTTCCTTCTGTCCTCCTTCCTTCCTTCATTTCTTCTTTCTTTTCTCTTTCTTCTCCTCTCTTCCTCCCTTGTGTCTTCCACTATTTTCAGCCCTCTCTAGTATTAATTATTTTACATTATTCCACTTCCTCTGCTCTCTTATATCAGTCATACATACTATTTTATTTTTAAGTGGTTGCCATAGATTATACAATATATATTTGCAAAAAACCAAGTCCATTTTTAAATAACACTAACCCATTTCATAAGTTGTACAAATACCTTATAACAGAGTACCCAATTCTCCTCAACTGTTCCTTATAACGCTGCAATCATTCATTTCCCCTTTCCATAAACTGTAATTATTAAGTAGATTACTGCTATTATTTTGACAAACTGTTATGTGTTACATCAACCTCAGAAAAAGAGAAATAAAAGGTTTTATTTTACCTTTATTCCGTTTATAATACTGTTTCTTTTTAAATCTAGACTTGATTTTCTGTCATGTATCATTTTTCATCTCCCTGAAGAATTTATTTTAGTATTTTTTTTGAAAAGTCTTCTGGTGAAAAATTCTCACAACTTGTAGTTGTCTGAGAAAGTCTCCTTTGGAAAGACAGTTTCAAAGGATAAAGAATTCTAGGCTGGTGGGATGTTTGTTTTTGTTTTTGTTTTAACATTTTAATTACTTCACTCCACTCTTCTTGTTTGCTTGGTTTCTGAATAGACATTTTATTAATTCTTTTCTTTGCCTGTCACAGGATAAGTGGCTTTTTTGTCTGTCTTCTTTCAAGATTTTCTCTTTGTCTTTGATTTTTTTTTTTCAGTTTTAATATTCCGAGGTATAGATTTGTGGGATTTTTGCTATTTATTCTGCTTGGTGTTCACTGAGATTCCTGGATACATGGTTTGGTGTCTGTCACTGACATTAATTTTAGAAAGTTATCAATCATTATTAATTCAAATGTTTCTTCTGTCTGATTCCTTCTTTCTTCTCCATCTCGTATTCTAACTGTATGTGTGCTATTTTGTAATTGTCCTACAGTTTTTGGATATCCTGTTCTGTCTTTTTCATTCTTTTGTGTGTGTGTGTGTGTGTGTTTTCATTTTGGAAGTTTCTTTTGACATATCTTCAGGCTCACGGGTTCTTTCTTACTCTTGTCTAGTCTGTTAATAAAACCATCAAAGCCATTCTTCATTTCCTTTACAATATTTTTAATTTCTAGCTTTTTTTTAACACTTTATTAGAGTTTCCATCTCTCTGATTTCTTTATCAATCTGTTTTTTCCATGTTGTCCACTTTCTCCATGAGACTTCTTAGCATAGCAATCACAGTTGTTTTAAATTCTTGATTTGATGATTTCAAAACTACTGCCATATCTGGGACTGATTATAAGTCTTGCTCTTTCTCTTCAAACTGTGTTGTCCTTTGGTATGTTTGTAAATTTTTACTGAAAGTTAGACATGATATCCTGGGTAAAGGGATCTGCGGTAAGAAGGCCTTTAGTCTGAGTGTTTATGTTTATATGACTAGGAGAATATTACTGCTTTACCTGTAGTTGTCAGAGGCTAAAATTTCCTCTAAAGTTCTTATTTTTGCTCTCCCAGTTGTCTTTATGTTTCTCTAAACAGCTCTTCTTAAATAATGTCTTCAGTATAAATTCTTTCCATTGTTACCCCTTGTTATGTATCAATCTGGTGTTAAGGTGTGGATTGAGGGGAAGTATTCTAAAGTCCTGTGACTTGTTTTCAGTCTTTTAGTCAACCTGCACCCATGGCCTATAAATGCTTCTCAGTTCCTTCCAACTCTTGAGTGAGACAAAAAGTTTAAAGGAGGCTAAAACTGAGTATTTCCCTTCCTTCAGGTCAGTTAGGCTCTGATAAAATAATTTTCCTTAAGGGACAGTTTTACTAAGAAGAACAAAATGCCCTGAGTATATTTCAAAGTGATGACTTTTCTGCTCCCAGTTCTCTGACCTTCACTGCAATCTGGTAAGGCCCTTGAGGGTAAAACTCATGAAAGTGGAGGGGCGTCCCTAACACTATATCTTCTAGATGTATTCAAATCTCAATTTATCCACACTGAAATTCCAATGATTCACTAAGAGTTTAAGCTTTCCTGATCCCAGAGCAGTTTCTCTCCTGGGCTTTTGCTCCAGTAAGCTGTAAATATCTGAAACCATCTATCTTTGATTTTCAAGACTCAGTTTGCCCTGTGGTCTTATCTCTCTGATAGATCTAAGAAAAGTTGTTAATTTTCAGTTTGTTGTATCTGTTGTAGTTGTTGTTGTTGTACAGACAGGAGATAAGACTTCCACACTCCTTACACGCGAGAACAGAAACTTAGAGTCCCATCAACAGTTTGCTTTTAAATTTCAAATCTCTTTTGTTCACCATTAGAATATAAAAATACTTTGATTTTTATACTTTGACTTTGTTCTTATAACCATTTTTACCTCTAGGAGGTTTTTTTGTAGATTATTTAGGATTTGAAATGTAGAGAAGTATGATGTCTGAAATACTTCTATCTTTCAAATATGAGTGACTATTTTTTCTTTTGCCAGGATACAACATCCAGCACAGTGGGCAATATGAGCACATCTTTGACTTGTTCTCAAATTAGGGGGGAAATTTCAATTTGTCACCATTATTAAATATGAAGTAAGCTGCATTTTTCCTTTGGTTTTGGTTGTTTTGGTTTTTTATAGCTGTTCTCTATCAAGTTAAAATAACTCTCTTATCTTCCAAGTGTGATGGGATTTTTTTTAACTAGGAATAGCTACTGGATTTTGCCAAGTAATTTTCTTCAATGACTGAGATGATTAAATGATTTTTCTCTATTCATCAGTTAACATAATTGATTACATTGATTAATTTTTAAATTCTGAACAGCATTCTTGGGAAAAACCCCACTTTTTCATGCCAAATATTTTTTATATGCTCTAGATTCAGCTACTTAATATGTTTCTTGAGGGTTTATTTTATCTATATTCATAAGCAATATTGTTCTATATTTCTCTTTTTGTAATGTCTTTATTTGATTTTGGTAATAAACTTATGTTCACCTAGCCTCATAAAAGGTATAGGAAGTACTCTCATATTTTCTAGAATACATTTTACAGACTTTTTTCTTAAATATTTGGTAAAAATCATAATAGAAAACATCTGGAACTTGCTTTCCCTTTTTGGAAAAGTTTTAACTATGAATTCAATTTAATTGATATATGATTAATGCATTATCTATTTTTCCTTGAGTTTTGGTAGTTTGTGACTTTCAAAGATTTGGTACATTACCCCTAAGTTACAAATTTACAGAAATAACGTATTCCTTTTGTTATTTTAATTTACTTTATAATTTTATTATAATGTCCTTATATAATATCTCTTATTAATATCTGTGGTGTCCATACTGTGAGTTGCTCATTTTGTTCCTTTAATTGTATTAATGTCTATGGGGTCTGTAGTGATACCCTTTCTTTCGATGTCTTCTCTCTTAATTCCTTCATCAGTCTGGCTAAAGGTATATTAATTGTTTATTTACTTTATCTAGTATTTTTGTTTATTTTATTTTATTTATTATTTATATTTATTTTTCATCATCTGCTTGCTTTGGGTTTAGTTTTTTCTTTAGTTTCTTTTTCTATTTAAAATTATTTGACACTTTTTTAGTTCTAAGAATTTAATGCACAGGTTTAACAGTAAACATTGCTGTTGATGCACTACACAAATTCAAATATGTTGTATTTTTTTAATTCAGTCTAAAAGATTCTTCAATATTTTTCAGACTTCTCGTTTGAATCATGAGTTTAAACATGAGTTGTTTAAATTCCAAGTACTTGGAGATCTTTTAGTCATCCTTTTGTTATTTATTTCTAGTTTCATTCCATTATGGTGAATGAACATAATTCATATTATTTCTAATATTCAGATTTGTCAGGATTTGTTTTATGGACCAGAATATGACCTATCTTAATGTATGGTCTAGATACATTTGAAAATTAAGTGTATTTTGAGGTTGTTAGGTGAAATCTTTTATAAAAGTCAAATAGGACTATTGGCTATAGGGTAATTTGGTTCTTCTATATCCTTATTATCTATTTTTGGATTTGTCTATTTTTCCTCTTAGTTCTATGTGTTTCATTATGTGCTTTAACACTCTGCTACTAAGTAATTACATACATGTTTAGAATTTTTATGTGTTTCTGGAGAATTGATTATGTCATTATATAGTGTTTCTCTTTATCTAGAATATTCCTTGTTCTGAAGTCTACTTCATCTGATACTAATCCAGTTACTTGCTTTTGATTAGTGCTTGCTTGATACATCTTTCTCCATCCTTTTATTTTAATGTACTTATATTTAAAATTGGTTTGAACAAATTCTCCTAAAATTTTCTGTTTTTACTGTTTTGTAGTTTATATTTATGCTAAAATCCTAAATATATTACTTCCCCCAAATGGTGTAAGAAATGGTCCTCTTTTGTTGTCTTTCAAATGGATAGCAAATTTCACCAGCACTATTAATTTAAAAAATCAGGGGTGCCTGGGTGGCTCAGTTGGTTAAGCATCAGACTTCAGCTCAGGTCATCTTCTCATGGCTTGGTTAGCTGGTTTGAGCCCCACATTGGGCTTTGTGCTGACAGCTCAGAGCCTGGAGCCTGCTTTAGATTCTGTCTCCCTCTCTTTCCACCCCTTCCCCACTCACATTCACTTTCTCTCTCTCTTCTCTATCTCAAAACTAAACATTAAAAATTTTTTAATTAAAAAATCATTCTTTTCCTCAATGAATTTAAGTGGTACTCTTCTAATATATTGATTATTCATAAATACTTAAAGCCATTTGGAGGTCTTTTACCTAGTTTCACTGATATATCTGATATCTTTTCCTAGACATTCTATCATTAAACTTTTTAAATGTCCCAGTAAATAATTCTACACCTTCTCTTTATAAGAAAATCCACTGTTTGAAAAGTCAATGACCAGAAAAATCTGACATCAGAATTTCTCACACTTCCATCCAAAATCATTTAGTTGTAAGGTACATATCTTTCTTCAAAGCTGTGGTAATATGCTTACTTTTACCTGAACAGAAAGACTTTTGAAGAGAAAAATGTTGTCCTTAAAGGAAAAAAAAAAGCAGTTGTGTATGTAATAATTCTTCTAGTTTCTATTTCTTCTTTCAAATTACAGTTATAAAGTCTGATTTTTATCTTGATCTAATTATTCAGGAATCAGGGTCATAATATGCATTCATACATAGTTAACTTTATTCAGTGATGGGCTATCCAATAAATCTTTTAAAACCATCTCTATTGTATTCAGTCAAGTTCTAGGCTCTCTGGAGATACAAAGTCATATATATACAACACAATTATTTTGGTGTTTTTGCAATCTAGTTAGGTGATCTAACATAGACAGTGGCATTTATCAGTAATATAAGACAGTAAATGTCAAGTGTTCAATGAGTGATTTAATTTATAAGTGCTTGGGTAGGGAGGTGCTCAGAAGGAACTAATGGTTAAGGAGCCATGAACTTTTAACACATGCATTACAAATATGTTTAATTAATCATTATAACTACTCTATGAGTAGGAATTAATATTCCAAATATACTCTAGAAGAACTGGAGGCTAAGAAAGGCTGGTCTCATGGACTACAGCTGGGTCTTAGAGTACATCAACACTAAAGGTGAACATTAAGTTACCTTATTTGGAAATAGGGAGAATGCAAATATAATTAGTTAACATGTGTTCATACTGGAGTAGGATGGGCCCCTAATCCAATATGACTTGTGTCCTCACAGGAAGACAGCCATGGGAAGACAGAAAAAGAAGGACCTCCATGCGATGATAAAGCTATACATTGGAGTTATGCAGCTGCAAGTCAAGAAATGTCAAAAATTGCCAACAAACCACCAGAAACTAGAAAGAGATACAGAAGGATTAACCTACAGTTTTCAGACAGAGCATGGTCCTGATAATAATGTGATTTTTGGACCTCTAGACAAACCAGAACTGTGAGAAAACAAATTTCTGTTGTTAGTTGTTTTAAGCCACCCAATTTGTGGAACTTGGTCATGGCAGCTCTAAGAAACTAAAGTAGAAAGTTATGGACATATAAGAATAGCACAGTGGAGAGTGGGCTCTCCAGACCCTGTACTTCCAGAAGGCAAGTACAGGGGTGGAAATTGGGTAAGGAAAGTATTACTGTAGGTTACCAATATCAGGTCACTTGTTAGACCACAGCAGTAAATTCCAACTATAGAATATTCCAGGTAAGAAACTGTTCATGGGAAGGATGATGAAGAGGTAAAAATATGGACTCTGGTAAGGTGTCAATATAGCTACCAGCTGGTCCACTATTACCATAAAGGAAGCTTTCTATATACTTGAGATAATAGGTACACGTATTACACAGTTTGTATGATGAGGCCAGACTGTAAAAATGGCCATATAAGCTGAAATCCTCAGTGGAAAATTATGATTGTTCTGTGACCTTTAAAAATTTTGTCAAAACATTAAAAAGTCTTTTACTGACTATTGTAGATATATAGGGAAATGAAAAAAAAACACAGTAAAACTAATATCTATTTAGTATACTATAATTTTAAAAAATGTAAAAAGAGAATGGAAGTCTTTGTTTCTTTGTATTCAAGAATAATTTGAACAGTGCTTCCCTTCCTTTTGTCCTATAACTTAAAAATATGGGGTGAACATCTTTTCTATGTGTTGGCAAATTGCTATATAACTTTCTAAGCTTGGATCACCTTCTAAAATGTTATCTCTTGCACTTCCAATGTCATTAAATATCTTTGAAAGTTCCTTTAATGTAAAGTTTTTGCTGTCATTTCTTCCACTAGAATATGCCATTTTTTTTCATCTTAACTACTTTCTTCATGTATGTTGATAAATTCACCTTTGCTAATTTCCTCTGGATTCTTATCTAGTCTTTCAAATAGTGAGCATCTATATTCCATAGTCAGCAATTTTTCCATTATTCCATTTACATTTTATTGTAATTTCCCTTCTTCCACTGTTATCATTTTCAATTTCCCTACTGTACTTTTGTCTTTGTGGCCAATTCTCTCTTTTGATTATGCATTTTTTTAAAATGCCACATTGCTCTATTATAGGGAGACAAAGAGGCAAAACAACTACATGCTTTGCTGTCTGCAAGTAAAGCAACTAACAATCATACAATAATAATCATCAACAGATGTTTAAAGAATTGACATCATTGGTCATTATACACATCTGTTATTTATGCAGTGATTTCTGCACTAAAGAAGTAGCATGGAAGTTTGTACTTTATGCAATTACTCACGGTTAATATACCATGGTAACTGAAATTTGAACCATGTTACACGGGACTGACATTATTTAACTAAACAAGGTACCTGCAGTTTGTGCATATTGGAACCATCAAAGGACTGATTGTTTTTATATATACAATTTTTCATGAGGGGTGATGACTTCTGAAGAAGGGAATTAGATGAGAAGGGGAAGTAAATGCATAGGGCAGTAGTTCTTAAAGTATAGTCAGCAAACCAGAAGCATTGACACTGTCAGGAAATTTGTTAGAAATGCAAATCTTAGGTCCCACCCCAGACTGAGGAAACCAGAAACTCTGGGAATGGGGCCTAGTCATCAATGTTTTAATAAGGTCTCTAAGTAAGTGGGGTAAACCCCTTACTTTAAAGGTGACATGAATTGGCAGAAGGATTTCTTTGAGGTTCTAGGAGTCAGCATTGCCTCTAGAGATGGCTGCTATGTGCATAGTTTCTTTCAGTTTTATACTACTTAAAAATACACATTTATGGGAGAAACTAGCATAACTACCTCAAATCTATGCTGTTTAGGCCATGAAAGATTGTGGTTAATCGGGGACATTATCTGAAAGGCCACAACAGTCCCAGTCCCAGTAGCTGGTAGAGAAAAATCTTAAATTCAGGTCATTTTGCCTTGAAACTTCATGCACTTTAACTTCTATCACACTATTTATTCATGGTTAATCAAGACTTTATTCATGGGTTCACATTCAAATTTCACCGTTTAATCTGTATGTGGTTTTAGAGATAATAATACCTACTTCAAGAGCTTTTTGGAAGGATTAAAAGAGATAGATAAGGTAGGTAAAGTTCCTAATCTGATCAATTTATACTTAATGGGGACTAAATTCCGTACCTAAATTCTTATATGGATCCCAATCTCCCATTTCTTGTTACCAATTTTATAGTAATATTACACCTATAAATATTATACCTTAATAATTTAAGATGGCATGGATCTTTGTTTTGTCACTGATATATTCTAAGGTCCTGAAATTGTGCCAAAAATATAGTAGACTCTTAATTAAAATTTGTTGAATGAATTAATAACTCCTCCCACAAGTCCTAATTCAAAATCCTCATTCTCAGAGACTTTTCAAAGCATTTGAATGGTTATGTGAGAATGATATTTTCATGGGGGTGTGATAATGCCTAAATTCTGTCTCAATCAGCAGCATTCTTAATGAAGAAGATGGTCACCTAAATAAGTAGAAGATCTCAGCATTAAATATTATGGGATAAAGATAGCATCTTCAGGGGGAAATGTAAATCATATTCAAGAAAGGAAGCAAAGGCTATAACTAGAAAAGTGCTGGGGTGAACACATCAAAAGGTCAGAAGTTAGAAGAATCAAGTGCAAATTAGGGAGTGGAGAGTGAGATGGATCCAGGCAAGTGGTACAGGAATAACACTATAAAAATTTGATGTCCTATGGTGCTCTCTGCATGGTGCTAAGCCTTGCAGGATTGAAAATTTTTTCTTGCATGCATTTTAAATGCTTTGATTTGTACTTAATGACAGGGAACTTGTATATGCCACTCAGTAAAGATGGATTTGTCCGAGGCCCTGCTAAATCAATGCATATTCACTGAAATCTCTTGTCATTGTTCTGTCAGAGAAAGCTCTGCATCCATTCTGCCACATGGAGATCTGGCTAGTCTGTATCGTGTTTGTAACCAGCTGGGACTTTTACTGGCTTCATTATGCCATTTATTTTATCAGTAGACAGTTTTCCTCTAGTCTTTGTTTTCCTTTGTGGAAGTTATGCTCCTTTTGTTTGTGTTATAATAGAGAACAAGCCATTTCCTTTTGAACATTAACAAGCCCATCAGTCATGCACTTTGACTTATAATTTTGAGTGCCTTTCAGCACTTTTAGGACCAAGAAAAGATGACATTATTCTGAGCCACAACATTATGGGGGCAAGAAATTCCCTCAAGAGGTCATATAATCTAATCCTCTGACTCCAATTGAACATTAGCTTTTGAAGAGCTCATCACTTATAGATAAAATCTTCCTCTTTGCTTTATGTTCACATGACATTGAAGAAGACTACATTTTCTGTGAGCCTAGAGGAAGACAAAATGGCTTTCTCCAAGCCAAGGAATCTCACTACTCTCATTTACCAAGATATATAACCTGGAAAAGAAACCTGTAAACGGATCATCAGTTCTGACCACATCTAATAGTTAAAAGGCTAGGTTGGTATATTTGTTTCCTCTTGGCGCATCACAAATTACCACAAAGTGAGCTTAAAGCAACACAGATTATTATCTCACCATTTCCATGAGTCAGGAGTCCAGGAACCTGGGTACTTTTCTGAGTTTCATCTTATTGAAATCCAGAGGCCAACTGCAGCTGTGATTTCATCTGCAGCTCAGGATTCTCTTCAGGCCACTGGTGGTTGAATATTTTCAGCTGGAGGACTGAGATTCCCATTTCCTTGCTGGCTGTCACCTCTGGGCTCTGAAACCTGCTCACCATTCCCAGTCATGTGATCATCTCTACAATACTGCAGATTGGTTTTTCAAAGCCCAAAGGAAAATATCTGCTCCCTTAAGGAGCATCTGATCTCTTAAGGACACATCTTAATAGGTCAGACCTACTCACAACAATCTCCCCTTGACCAACCCAAAGTCAACTGATCAGAGACCTTAGTTACATCTGCAAAACCCATTCAGCTTTGCCTAATCACAGGAGTGATATTCCCTTATATTTTCACATTATATAGGGCATGCTAGGGCAAGAATCTTGGGAACCAATTTAGAATTCAGCCTATCATAACTGAAGACCTGGTAATCCATGATGTTAGTTTTTGATCCTCACAAATCAACCTCAAACTTAGAGACTTAATACTAATTGATTATTCACTTATGATTCTATGAGTTGGCAGCCTGGACTAGGCTCAGCTGGGCAGCTCTAGTCAGCTCAGCTGGATTTCCTCATATAACTGAAGGATTGACTGGAGACTCACCGCTCCTGGATGATCTCACATTTCTGGTGACTGGCCACAAAACTACCCTTCTTCAGAATCTAGAAGACTGTATCAGTCTTCTTCACAAAGTAACTGGGTTTCAAAAGCAGCAAGAGGAATGAAAAGCATTCCTTTCAATGCTTGGCTTCTATCAAGTTTCCTAATGTCCTTTTGGTCAAAGCAACTAACATGTCCAACCCAAGATTCGAGAAGTAGAGAAATCTATTCCTAACAGTAGAAGCTGAAAAATATTGTAGCCACTTTTTAAATCTGCCACACCCATTAGAAATTTAAAGTCAAGCAAGGGATAATGAAGGCCACTGGGAACAGCACTACCACGACACACAAATACTCTACTTCTAAAGAGCAAATAATGATTCTAAAATTCATTTGAAAAAAGAACTCTTAGAGTTCATCTCTTGAAATTAAACCATTTCTTTTGAAACGGGAATTTTGTCATATTTCTTTCAATTTCTATTTTTCCTCAGGTTTCTTTTTTTAAGTAGCTTTTCTAGTTGAAAATACAATATTGAAAGATATGAACCACTATTTCTCTATTACCTCATGAAAGATTTTGTAACTACATGCACTCTTACAACCCATTCTTATTTCAGCTTCATTAAAAATTAGGATGTACAATTAGAATATGTAATTTGACTCAATTATATTCAAAAACCAACCAGACTTGGACCTTGTCTCTGACATTGAAACCCTCAGTATTCAAGGAAAATTACAAATGACTCAGCACATTTAATGATAATGCAGGCAGCTCTCTTCTTTCTGATCAAAGACTACAAGAACAAATTAAAATCGAGCAAAAGAAAAGATTACAGAAGAAGGAAATATTTATTTGGCTTCTGTTGTCAATAAAATTAAACCGATGAAAAGAAAATCCCAAGAGCGGTTTCTGAGAAAGTAGTAGGACAAAGAGAATGCTGATTTAGCCTAAAAAGAGGCACTACGACATAGAATTGTGGAAAAATATGTTTAAGATGAGAATACGGGCATGAAAGAGTAGGGGAGAAAAATCAGAGGAGAGGGGCTGGACAGCATCTCTGTAATAAAAGCAAATACCTAATTTATGTGTAGTTAAGGCATTTAAATATTATCCACATTATTATACTTAGATTTTAAAAAAAACAGGTAAGCATGGGAAGTACATTATATAGGTTCACCTTCCCTTAATACTACCACCAGAATTACATTTTTAAACAAAATCATGTTTGTATCCCTTACCTGCTTTAAAGCAAAACAAAAACACTAATGGTTTTTCATTATCCCTAGAATAAAGCCCAAACGCCCTAGCCTTTAAAACAACCTGGCCACAACTTAATAGATACAATTAGCAACCGGCAGAGCTATACCTCACGTACCTAACAGGAGTTTTTTAAATCTCTGTGTTTTTGCTTTATTTTTTTTTCCTGTCTACCTGGAGAATTCATTAATGTAGTCTTGGGCAATTTCTCAAGGAATAGTAAGAGTTTTTTCCCCCTATCCTGTGTGTTTCACGAATTATTATTAATTAATTTAATGGCATTTACCCCTGTGCACACTAAATATTCGTTTATTAATCTGTCCTCCCTAGATTGTGGATGACTCTAGGACAGTCTGCACGTGGTCCACTGCAAAGGTTGTAACACAGAGCCTGAAATGTAGCAGGTGCTCATTTTGTGAGAATGCACAAATCAATCAAGGAATAAATAAATGGAATTTTTGATGAGGTAGAAAGGAATCAGAACACAACTTTTCCAGTCCTCAAAAGTACTAACTGATTACCTGTGATCCATGTACTCCCTTAGGAATTGACTTTACATGTCACCTGTCATTTTTTAAAAGGGGGTAGAATAATACCAGCTGTTAAAGTCAGTCAAATATTGCTCTGGAGACTCTCTAATCAGTAGTTTGGGGTTAGATACTAAGGTGTCTTTTTATTTCACTGAAGTAGAAATTACCCATATACTCTGGATTGCCTGACTAAATTCAGCTTATTCCTGTTGTCCTGGAGTAATTATTATTTGGGCACCTTTTCACTGCCAATGGTATTATTCTTTGGATAATAAATTATGTGATCATACTGAAGCTACTGTCATTTCGTATTAGACTTGTGTGTCTAATACATGACAATATTTTGAGAGTATAGACTAGACTGAATTTGGAACCACAATATCAAAGAATTATGAGATTTGGACTCTACTTGAAGACCTGCCACTAATTTTGGAATCCACTTAACACTGAATTTACTTCAGCTACATTATCTAGAAAATGAAATAGAGGAAGGAGGGAAAACAGTATAATATCATTTAAGATTAAAAAAAAAAAGTAAGTCAAACTCTTGGTTGTACAAAGAAGAAAGAGACAGTGTAGAGAAACAAAATGTACAGAAATCCTCAGATCTTATTGTCTTCATTCCTTTTTTTTTATGCTGTCTTGTTACTAAACTTTTTACAAGGGTTGCAAGCAAATAAAATGTTGACTAGTTTGCCTATCACATCTTTTCTCTCTAGTGGAGGTGCAAATGAGCAATAAAATGGTTACCTGGCTGATAATAGAAGGGAGATAGTGAAAAAGTAGAGGACCAAAGGAATCCATAAATAGGATAAGAGCCAGTGTAACTGAGTGGATTGCCAATGATACTGTATTCTTCAGAAGAGGAGGAGGAAAGTGATATATAAATATTACATCAAAAGGACCATGTGGGATTAACCCCATGAAAGCCAATCTGTAAAATATTAGATTTCTTAGAGGTTAGTGATTTGATCAAGGCACAGTGAAAAAAAAAAAACATCATAGCTCGAAGACCCCAGGTATTCTGTCTCCTACTCTTTACTATGCTGTATCTCACAAAACCCTGCAGGACTATGGGCTTACATCAATTTCTAATAAGACAGGCTTTATAAATTCAGCACTGTGATTAAGGTTATCTTCCAACATAAGTGTTACTACCCTTTGTACAATCTCACAGTGACTTCTTTGCTATTGTCCATGGGTTGTAATTTAAATACCTTAATACTAAATAAGAGAGGCACCTGGGTGGCTCAGTCAGTTAAGCATCCAACTTCATCCCAGGTCATGATCTCACAGTTTGTGGGTTCGGTCCCCACCTTGGACTCTGGGCTGACAGCTCAGAGCCTGGAGCTTGCTTCAGGTCTGCGTCTCATTCTCTCTCTGTCCCTCCCCCACTCATACTCTGTCTCCCAAAAATAAATAAACGTTAAAAACTGAAAAGAATAGGGGCGCCTGGGTGGCTCAGTCGGTTAAGCATCCGACTTCGGCTCAGGTCATGATCTCACGGTTTGTGGGTTTGAGCCCCACGTCAGGCTTTGTGCTGACAGCCAGCTCAGAGCCTAGAGCCTGTCTTCAGATTCTGTGTCTCCCACTCTCTCTGACCCTCTCCTGCTCATGCTGTCTCTATCTCTCTCTCAAAGATAAATAAAACATTAAATTTTTTAAAAAACTAAAAAGAATAGTAAATAAGAACTCTTCTTAGTAATTAATACCTACCCTTCAAATATATTTTCTTTATCCCTTCACCTCACTATTCACCATGTTCTCAGCATGAATCCTATAATAAAGCTATATTGACAACTGACTATTTAGAACTCTGCAAATGCCCTTGACCCTACTGTGATGTTCAATGACCTTCCTCTTCTCATATTTCAAAGTTCAGTTGTGATATCATTGTCTGCTTCTTCTGTCTCTTCCACCTCAATTCACTACCACACATCACCTTGTTTAGGCTTGAGAGAAGTTTGGCAGTTCTCTTATTTCCTGAAACCCAGCACTCTCCATACTTCCATTGTCACACAACATACTCCCCCCACTCCTCCCATGTTGATGAATTGTGAAGGACATGAACTGTGGAATCAGAGAGGTGTTTTAAAACTTCTGTTAGTCTTAGTAGCCTCACCTAAAAAAAAATAGTGAAAATAATGTCAATCTTATAAAATTGTTCTGAGGATCAACTGAAATAATGCACAAAAATTGTTTACTGCTATGCCTAGAAGTCAATGAAAACAAGCAGTGTGGATAATTTTCTCACTAAACTATGCAATAAAAATCTCATTACTCAATTTTGTGTCTCTAGCACCATTCCATGGCACCTGTCTCAAGAATGAAAGATTTTAATTACTCATGTCATTCCTTCTTCTCTTTTGTGCCAAATCTAGAAGAACTGATTAGAAAGCCTATGATTATTTTAAAAATCAATATCCAGAAACATGTGTTAAAAAAAAAAAAAAACTTTCAAGAATTGTGAACAAGTATGGTCAGCCTTAAAGAAAATACATGGAATTGGAGTCAAAATGAGGTGCTGGGTCTCATTCTGCCACTATTGCTTTAGGAATGTTCTTTCATCTTAAGTTTCCATTTCTTCATCTTTGGCATGAGATGTAAGCCTAAATAACATCTAATTGAGGTGTCTATATTTCTACAAACTATAATGAATAAATGTATTTGGAAAGATTCAGGCTTCAATAGAGCTCTCACATTTGGAATCATGTTGACAAAATCACGGCTAACATCTCCAACAGCTTCTAACATCCTCAGAAGCATTAAATTTGGTAATTCTATATAATTCCTCTAACCTATCTATTCCTCTAAATTTAAGATCATAAACAACTGGGTATGCTTATGAAAACATTGACTAATAAGAAATCATTGACTATGAAAGATGATAGCCCAGGATTAATTTCCCAGAAACTAATGAGTGAGTGAAAACAAAGATAATAATAAGAGTCTACCTAACATGGACTACCATGGTGATTACAATCCCACAAAATGCTTCCTACTGACAGACATCACATTAACTCTAATATTAAACAAATTATTGCCAGGGTTTCCAACCAGATGGTCAGCAATCACGAGCTCCTTGCTGAGCAGTTCTTGAAGGGGTGCCAACACAGTTGTGTGATTCTCGTGATCTTTCTGGATGTCAGCCATGTTGGATCCCATGTGACTTATGCCTTAGGGACAAACACTGGCCACAAATGGTCAAAGCACAGCCATTGAGCTGCAATATCACATGACCAGCAAGTGCTCCTTGAGTTGAGGAATGGAGGTAAACACATCTAATTGTCCACACTTCATAATAAAAACCTACTTTTTTAGTTAGATTACTAAATGATTTAACGGAACATTTTTCAGGTATCATGATGTCCAGATATACTTCTGCAGAAATCTAGAGGAACAGACTGCTTTATATTCACCAAAGGATATACAACAAAAATACTCTATTTGAACTATTTGTACTTGGAAAGATATTTGAGTCTTTGCACTTGACATTGGTGGGAATCATCCCAGACTTTATTTTTTTAAATGCTTTTCTTTATTTCTGAGAGAGAGAGAGACAGAGAGAGAGGCCACATGAGCAGGGGAAGGTCAGAGAGAGGGAGACACAGAATCTGAGACAGGCTCCAGGCTCTGAGCAAGCTGCCAGCACAGAACCCTACGCGGAACTCGAACCCACAAACCGTGGGATCATGACCTGGCCCGAAGTCGGATGCTTAACCGACTGAGCCACCCAGGTGCCCACATACCAGACTTTAAACAATCTTAGTATCTTAAACCATTTAATAGTTTCACTTTATTTATAACACTAACTTCCTTTCAGATAGTTTTGTGCTCTATGCCTCATTGTGTGTCAGGTCTGGAAAATTTTTATTCTTAATATTTGTAACTACTTGGAGAAGATGAGTGAAAAATGCCAAGGAAATGACTCTTGGAATTCTTCCAGCTCTCTTAGGTGCAAAGGGAGAACAAAAGAGTAAGGACAGCTTATGTTTTTATTTTTTCTATCTAGTGTTATATGACAGTTGACAAATCTGCAGCTTTCCTGAGACTCAGGAACATAACTTGGGGAAACCAGAGGACTTCTGGAGTCTCCACCAGCCCTGACATCTATAGTTCACACACAAAATAAACGGAAGTGATTTTAACTTTGGGAAACTTATTGAGATGGCATATCATTTGTTCACAAAACGTAAAGATCCGTCTTCATGCTTCTGAGCTGTTGGGAGGTAGGAGGGTGAAAGAAGATGAGGATGTGTACATGGGGCTTTTGTTCTGTGATATGTAAATGAAACTAATCATGCTTATATCTGATTAAAATGTAATTAACTTTTGTAAAAGCATTGTAGATTATACAATAAAATAATAATAAATAAAAATAATAACTACCAAAGAGAATTAAACTGTTGAAATTTTACAGGTGTTTTTCTTTTTTTTATTGTTGAGACAGAGAGAGACAGAGCATGAGTGGGGAAGGGTCAAAGAGGGAGGGAGAAACAGAATCCGAAAAAGGCTCCAGGCTCTGAGCTGTCAGAACAGAAACTGATGCGTGGCTCAAACCCACGAACCACGAGATCATGACCTGAGCGGAAGTCAGACGCTTAACTGACTGAGCCACCCAGGCGCCCCTAAATAGTTGAAATTTTAAACCGGAATTCTCTAGTCTTTTTTATATCCCATCTTATACACATATATCTTCAAAACTCCCAATTTTTGTCTTTAACAAAATTGAGATATCTCTTTGCCATTTAAAATATGATTTTATTCTTTGGAATTCACATTGAACTTGTTCTATACTATTAAATATTTTTTAACAATAAAATGTAAATTGGTTTACTTTATGCCCTTATATGGATAAACAATAATATATGTATTCAATCACTTTATATTGTGAAGTTAATTTGTTCCCAACTTTTGCCACTACAAATAATGCTGAAATAAACATTTTGATAGATAAATACTTTTGTGAATGTCTCATTATTTTATATGTAAATTTCCCAAAATGAAATTACTAGGCCCAGTACCCAAATTGATTTTTAGACATCAAAACCTAAATAATTGGAATACTCTTGGAATATAATATTAGAATGATAAATTAAGAAACTTCTAGAGGTACAGAGCATTACAGAGACCATAGAAAAGATCTAACTCCCATCTCTAGATGGGAAAAATTGCTCCAGACTCAACAAATAATTTTCTCACTGAGTTATTGTTAGATCCTGAGGTTCGAGTAATAGTCTAAATCCTAATGTAGTGGCCTTATGTCCAAAAATATTGTCTTTTCCCTTCTCCCTAACAAAGAAGTCTCTTTCTCTTGTCTATATTTTCTTATTACATTTTTAGTTAAACTGGGGAAGTCCACGAGAAACATAAGCATTGGCACTGTCCTTCCAAGGAGGTATGCAGTGGAGGAAGTTAGTACACTACTATAACTGAAGCTGTGTACCAGAATGGGACTGAAGCAGACCCAGACTGAGCACTCCTTACTTGCTTTCTGAAGACACAGCTACTGGAGTGAGACAGTCCTTTCCTCCCCCTGAAGCTATTTTATCAGTTTCCACTCCTGATGCCCTGTGGATGCAGGGGAATTGTTAGCATAAACCCTCCCATAAACAATTCAGTCAGCCGAAGTGCCCAAATTAAGCTTCTTAATTTAGTACTTTGATTTAAAAACCTTTTTCTCTCTGAGTTTCAAGTCAGTTATTTATAAAAGTTTTCACTTATCTGACAGAGTCCAGCTCTTCCAAATAACTTTCTCCTCCCTCTGGGAAGCACTTAGGCAGGAGCTTGCCTCCTGGAGCAATAAAGAAAAACACCCCTAGGGATCTACGGACAAAGAGCTTCAGGAATTGCTAGAAATGAAGAAATTCCAAATGAGAGGACCCTCATTCATTATTCAACATATTAAGATTAGTAAACATCATAAAGCAAGGGCCATCCAGAAAAGTCACAATGCCTGATTTATTGAACACTTGTTATAGTATCACTGGCCCTGTTTGGAGACCTAGAATAAGAAGGTTTAAATATCAAATTCGCAGATATTGCTCATTCACAGCTTCTATGTGAATCAGAGTCCATGAGATTAGAGCTAAAACTGACAGTAGAGATCATCTAGTTTTTCAATAAGGCCAGTATAGTAAGCAATTGGGCAGAGAAGTTCTGCATCTTCTGTATAGCAGCTCTATAGGAGATACTCAATACAACATGGCAAGGCTTGCCATACCCCAAATGCCCTTTTAGTTACTAATGAAAGAATAAACAATTTTCAGTATATCTGTGTTGAGTTTCAGTGCATTCTTATCTTCAGAAGGCTAGATCCTTTTAATATTGCCATATTCTTCTTGATATTTTATAAATATTTTTAAAATATTGTATAACGTATATGTAATTTTTCTTTTTCTTTTGCTTCTTGGAAGGTGAGAGGTGAATATGAAATTCAGTTAACACCTAAACTTGTCTTTATGATCTGTATTTTTTTATGTTTACATGTTGTTGATTTTCTACTTATGTTTTATTTGTATTGTAAGTGGCTTAAAATTCTTTATGAAATAACTAAAATGTATACTAAATTAACTTAAATGTCTGGCATTTCAGTTCAATGTAAAATGTTACTGCAGCATTAACCAAAAGCTTTGATAACTGAATTGTAAAGTAGGATGAAAAATAGAATGAAATCCTGTTTGAAGTGGCTTTGAATAAATTTTCTTAAATGCAGTTTTAAAAATATTCTAGATAGTGTACCTAAGGCATCACTATTAATCAGGATGCTTATATTAATTGCTTCACTCCTACATTTGGATAAATAGAGGTTTCTATATGACAAGATGAACCTGCTACGACAGTCATTATCAGCCTCTGGGTCCAGTCATTTCACTGAATTCACAGGGTTGTCTTAAATGGAAAAAAAATTTATATCAAAGTGATCAAATACATGAGTGTAATTTTAATATCTATAAAGTACTCTTTCCATGTAAGATTAGTACTTTAAGCAAAATCAGTATAATGAGACAGTGTGTCTAAACATAATTATTTACTTTGTTGCTCATTATCAAGTTCATCATAGGAGGATATTAATGATAATAATTAGCTATGAAGGTCATACTGGACCAATCATATCAGATGCACATTAAAAAATATCAGAATGAAACTCACCCAAGGAATCACACTGACATGGCTTGAAGTTAGAGAAAGCCTTTGGAACTGAAAGTCAAGAAATGTAAGCTATTATTCCAACTCTGCCTTTCCTATTTGATCTTGAGCAAATCACTTTCTTGTGTGAGCTTTTCTTCTTTTGCTCTGTGAAATTAGGGTATTGTAGAAGATGGTCATCCAAGAGGCAAGTGGATGCTCTTAGGCTCCAAGATTTTACTCAAAGAGTTTATTAATCAGAAAAAAAAAAAAGAAAAAGAAAACAGAGAAGACAGGGATCCCATTTTGATATTTACAAATGATTGGTAGTGGGACCATGAGTTTCCCAGAAGTGGAGAATGTAAATTTGAATAAAGACATGATGCAACTTTGAAGGCAAAGTGACCATGCCTCTGTCAATTCCTGAGTGACAGGCTCCACGGGTGGCTCTGCTGGCCCTGAGAAGACAAACTGTATTTCCAGTCAGCATGGAACAGACTGTAGGTCAGAACTGAGCCCCTTTAGCCACACTTGAATGACTGGATAGCAGCCTTGTCAGATGTGTCTGTGCTTCGTGTCGAGAACAGTGATAGACATATGCTGGCCATCTTTCCCATCTGTTAGCATTCTAGACATTCAGGAAGAATATCTGTAGATCGAGAATTTAGAAGTCAGTTACTGGATGTGCTCAGATTTTGACCGACAATTTTTCTGTTTGAATGCAAACTTTACTATTTGAATGTTAAAAGATGCCTGTGGTCCTCCCCTGTGCCCACCTCTTTCTACTTCAGAGCAAACAACTTAAAACTTTTTCCTTAGATTCAGTCTTGAAATTTGTGCTGATTGATATTGATGTCCTCATTTGTATCCCTGGTGTTGATAACAGAGAGAAGTTCTAGTCTCTTTGAAGTAAATGTGTTCAAAAGGACCCCTAATTATCTTCTCTTAGTTGGAAAGCTGTATCTTACTTTACCTCCTGACCAGTACAGACTTATATGTGAAAACGGATGAGACTTTAGCAGAAAACATAGCCTGTTCCCAAACCAGCATATACACAAACTTGGGAACAAAGGCAGAGAAAAAGAAAGCTATAATAAAATGTGGACAAATGCAACTTTATAAATAGGAATAAATAAATGGAAATGCAACTAACTCTCCAAAATTATAGAACTGTAGAGCTGACAGGAACTTCAGAGTCACTTTATCCAAATCCCTCAGTTAAGAAACAAGGAACCGGGGCTCAAGGTGATAAAAAAAAATGACCTGCTCATGGCCAACTAGCTACTTAGCGATAAAACAGAATTAGAATTCATTTCTGTATAATTTATTTATTCTATCTGAAATTATAAAATCATGAAGTCAAGGCTATGCCTTTATGTAATAATAAAAAAACAATAGTACTTTTAGGAAAAATTTATAAAAGTTACTCTTTTGGGAGGAAATATCTTGTGCTACTTAATATTAATTTTAGGGAGGTAAACTTTAAAAGCAAGTGCCAGGATGTTCCTTAAAGAACATATCTGAGGCACCTGGATGGCTCAGTCAACTCTTGATCTCAGGGTAGTGAGTTTAAGTCCCATATTGAGCTTAGAGCTTACTTAAAAAATATATATATATATACTTTTTCCCACTGAAATTATATAATGAGGAATTCACATAATTAAAAATTCTCTGGTACCCCAATGTTCATAGCAGCACTCTCCACAATAGCTAAAACATGGAAAGAGCCTAAGTGTCCATCCACAGATGAATGGATCAAGAAGATGTGGTTTATCTATATCATGGAATACTACATGGCGATGAGAAACAATGAAATCTGGCCATGTGTAGCAACATGGATGGACCTTGAGGGTGTTATGCTGAGCGAAATAAGTCAGGCAGAGAAGGACAAATATCCTATGTTTGCACGTATAGGAGGATTAGGAGGAACTTGACGGAGGAACAAGGGGGAGAAGAAGGGCGGAAATGGTGGGGGAAAGGGAGAGAGGCAAACCATGAGAGACTCTTGAATGCTGACAAAAACTGAGGACTGATGGATGGGGGGGAGGAGGGGATGGGCATGGAGGAGGGCACTTGTGGGGATGAGCACTGAGTGTTATGTGGAAACTAATTTGACAATAAACTATTTGTAAAAAAATAAAAAAAAAATTCTCTGGCAGGTATTCTTAAAACCATGTACCAGGACCCTGAATATTTTTATCCCTAGAGAGCTCCAAAATGCCATTGAGAAGCTTAAGAAAGAAAGAAGCCCACAGATTGGAATATAACAGGGCTCAGAATAATAAAGATGGGCACCGCAAAATAAATTCTATAATAAAGTAATCAAATATTGGATAAGTATAACCTGACTAGTCATATCATTAATGTGCTGCAATTTATTCCAGAGATTGGGAAAGAGAATGTGAATGGATCACTACACATCCATCACAACTGGAAAACCAACTTCAAGTTCCCTCCCAACAGAATGCAATGTGTAATCATTACTCATATTTATTTCCCAGATATATGTATGCCTACACATAACAAAATGAACTATGCAGTCTAATAAATATTGACTGTCAAAAGAATGATATAAAGAGTAGAGAAAGGCAAGAAAATGAGGGGAATAAAGGAAACAACATTTGGGTAGGATGTTCTGTGGGCCAGGTTATTAGTGTACAACTACATTTCAATTTTTCAACAAGCAAGTGAAGCAAATAATACTATTCTCACATTGACAATTAAGAAGTTGATACTCAGGAAGGTTAAATATCCTGCCGTAGGTCATAAAACCTAATAAGTGATAGAATCAGAATTCAAACTGATATATATCTGACTTGAAGAGGAGAGAGAAATCCCTGTGAACTCAGGTAATTAAGGAAAGCTTAATTTCATGAAATTTGACGATGCTATAGTAGAAGAAAGATATGGAGAAGTGATTCTAGAAGAATAAGCATGGAACTAAGTATGGAATAACTAAGTATGAAGATGGATGGATGGATGGATAGATAGATAGATAGATAGATAGATAGATAGATAGATAGATAGATCACCTGGGAAATTGGGCTTCTGAGTAAAATTAAATTTATAAAAATAACTCAAGGCCTCACCTCAGCCAACTTTCTTTCTGCAAGTGTCACTCTTTTCTAAGAAAAGTGTAGATCAAAAACTAGTAATTTCTAATGCTCTCTTAAGATGATCTTGTGAAGTATGGAGGAGGACCTATATTCTATGGTGGCTTCATGATTCCCACCTCCTGGAATTCATATCTTTGTGTAATCTCCTCCCTTGACTGTGGGCAGAACCTGCATCTTGCTTTAACCAGTAAAATACGGCAAAGATGCTGTGATGTCACTCAACACGTTATATTATATAACATTTCATCTTGTTAGCCAACTAAACCTTGCTCTCCTGCCAACCTTGAAGAATCGTGGTGCCATGTTGTAAACTGCCTACAGAGCACACCACATGGCAGGGAACTGTGGACAGTCTCTTGGAGCTAATGACCTCCAGTCAATAGTAGGCAAAAACGAAAGAAAACACACTAAAAGATAAGAAAACCTCAGGAAGTTCAAGTTCTGCAGTTACAAGGAAATGAATTCTACCAATAATCTGAGTGAACTTGAAACTGGATCCTTCTACAGTTGGATATTCAGATAAGAAGGCAACCATAGGCACTTTTGTTGCAGCCTAGTAAAACCTTGAAGCAGAAAACCAGCTAACCATGCCTGAACTCCTCACCTACAGAAACTGTGAGATAATTATGCCTTGGTTTTGGTAATTTGTTATGCAGTATGGATAAAAGGCTTTCCATGCTGGTAACTTTTCTATGCTGGAAACTCACAAAGAGCTATAGTTATTAAGGAATATCCTGTCTGGTGCTATTTGTTGATTATAGCTGCATTTTTTGTAATGATGACTCTTAATAACATAAATGGGTTAGGAATTTACTCGGTTGCCTCTAACACATGTGACTGTCATTGGAGACAGCTTCCAGAAACTATTCCTCTCAGTAGCATATCTGGATTATATAGCCTGTCGTGTGCCTTCTGCCCTCAAATTGTTCCTGCTACTTATAGCTTCCATCAGGGACTAGGTCACACCAGAGTCCCTGATTAACCAGAGTGACCATACAAATTATTGTTCAAATTGAAACACTCTTAAGAGGACAAGGAAGAAGACTGGTTTTCTCTGTTTCTAAGATATCATGATTCTGTGTTGTGAAAGCTTGAAATCTTAGATTTCATGGGTTTCAAATCTTGATGGGACTCAAAGGTGATATATGATGCATATTGATCAGTATCCGTAGAGTAAAATAATACTGTTCCATTAAAATTCTCATGGCAATGGCTTTCACTACAAATTTATAGTGTATCTTTTTAGACAGCCCAAATCTCTTGGTCTTATTGTTTTGCCAAAACAAAATAAAGCTGAAGTGTTTTACCAATAGATTGTGTTTATCCCAACGGAGTAATGGAGATACCATAATTTTTCTACCTCTGGAAGATTTTCAGAGGAAGTGACATGTTAATTCATACAGAATTATTTTTATGTTTTTTAAGTTTTTTTAAGTTCCAGGGCATCAGATAAGAAATACTAGGTCCAATAAGATCCCTTCTTACATCAAACTCTATGATACAGAGAAATATTTTGTAATGTGTTTTGTATTTAATACAAAACATAATACAAAATTGCACAATTTTATTTTTAAGTACATTGTAAATAGATCTGAATATTGATTTTTGTCTAGATTTCAAACTGAGGGTTATACACCTTTTGTAGGCTATCTGTGCCTTCTCTCACTTTCCCTCTTTTAACCATGCCAATTTGATTGTTAGAAGTTCCTTAACCACAAGGGCAGAGGCTAAAGAAAAGACCAGTTGTGAAAATCAGCTCAGATATTGCCCTCATAAAATTTTACTGAAGACATTTGAAATTACTAGTTGGAGGTTTCATAACTCCTTGCAGACTTTCCTCCATTAGGTATAATTGAGAGTTATCTATGTATGAGTTCCATGAGCCACTTTAGAAATTATGATGTTTCTTTGCATTTGAATGTTGAAAAAATCCATGAACATATTTTAAGCTATTACCTTTGAGTGGAAGATTTTCATTAGATTCCACTTAAATGTAGTATTGTTTAGCTCTGCATATTTGCCTTAAATCATTGGCAGATTTGAACTTAAGAAAAGTGGCCTCTGTAAAACCACTCATTTAGAGAGGAGGAGGAGGAGGAGGAAGAGGAGGAGAAGGAGAAGAAGAAGAAGAAGAAGAAGAAGAAGAAGAAGAAGGAGGAGGAGGAGGAGGAGGAGGAGGAGGAGGAGGAAGAGAAGAAGGAGGAGGAGGAGGAGGAGGAGGAGAGAAAGAGGAAGAGAGAAAAAAGAAGGGAGGAAGAGAGGGAGGAAGTGGAAGGGAAGGAGAAAGAGGAAGAGAAGGAGGAGAAAAGGAAGAGGAGGAAGAAGATTTCAACACAAGCAGATAGATTTTAGATATGAAGTAAAGAAGAATTTTGGAGGTAGCAAATAGTGGATATACTTTGGGGTAAACCCAGGAGAATGAATAAAGGAGTTTTCTTCAAAGCCTTACTTAAACACAGGACCCATTCTTTTCACTGAGCTGTTTTTCCTGTGGCCTTACTGGAAGGCAAGGTGAGTCAGGTGAAATTGCAGCTCCTTCTAAACTCAGTAGTCCTATGCAAGTCATTTCAAGCCCATTTTCTGTAAAAAGTTGCTTGCACATGATGTCCTACCTTTGTGAAATCTTTACAATTTTGCTGATGAATCCTCACATGCATGATAGTGTGAAAAAGTCACCTCAGTTTTTACTCAAGAAAGATTGCCATCGAATCCTACTATACTGTTTCAAATGGGGTTTCCGTAAAGCTGTTCAGGAGGCCTGACAATTACATCACAGAAACACAACACATAAATAAGGCAGAAAGGAAGAAAGAAAGGAAGAAAGGAAGAAAGGAAGAAGGAAGGAAGGAAGGAAGGAAGGAAGGAAGGAAGGAAGGAAGGAAGGAAGGAAGGAAGGAAGGAAGGAGAAAAGAATCAACTTTTGAAAGTCTAAAATAATCTCTGAATAGAGCAGCAGTTTAGAGAGTCATAAGCACACTAAAGCTGCATTGATTTATATTCCACTGTAATGAAATTTATAATGATTATTTGACAGGTAGATCTTTAAAAAAATTCCCATGTAATTATGTAATATAAGTAATATGACTTAGATAAATCCAATATAGGTTAATTTTGAAATATTAATATTGGCAAATTATTGGCCAACTTCAAAGGCATCTAGTACTCAATAGGCTCAAAAACTAACTTGTAGTCTTCTGTCCCCAAACCTGGTTCTCTTTCAGATTTTTTTGATTCATTAAACCAAACAACCATATATCATTCTACATGACATAAGTCATTGTTGATATTCCCATTACTCCCCAAACAAATCCCCTTTAACAAATTCTGTCCGTCGTATGCACTAAATACCTCTCATACCTGTCTCCTCTTCTCTACTACCATCATCACCACCCTAGGCTATCTATCGTTTTGCCTCTTCTTTGGCAATAATTTCCCAACTAGTCTCCTCTCCAATCCTTTTTTTCTCTCAACAGCTAGAAATAGCTTTTCAAAATGTCATTCTCAACCTATACCTCTGAAATCCTTTACTCGCTTCTTATCACCCCTAAGATAAGGATAGACTTCTTTCAAGTCACCTACAAGACCAACCTTGTGTAGTGTAGCCCTGCCTGCATCTTCTACCTGAAAACACTTCCTCTACTTTTGAATTGCTTATCCCTTGTGCCACTGTGAAAGGTCCTCCACTTTGAGTAACGCACAAGCGTTTTGTGCTACCCCCACTGATTGCAATCTCATCTGCTTCTTGATTGGTTTTGTGCTCCTCTGAGAAAGAAACAGGCATTCAATATAGACCACCTACCACTGCAGAGGGATTTTCTTTATTCCCCACACTCCAGCTTTCTCTCTCTCTCCTGCCAGAGATCTTTTTCCATGCTGTTCCCTCTTCCCTGGACACACCTCCCTTCTCTTACCACTTCTTATATTTCAGTTTAAGTTTTTCCTTTTCTCACTCACTGAGGCAAAACCTCCTTTTCTAGGCTCTCTCAGCAGGTCAACACTCACTACACTGGCAAGTTCACAAGTTTTTTTGTAAATATTTGAGTAACATCCCTCTCTTCACTATTCCAGAAACCCTCTAAAATCTAGGACTATCTGGATTTCGTACTCACTGGATCCCCACTAACTGGCACAGTTCCCTTCAAATATTTGTTGGTTGACTAAATGAATGAACGAATGAATGTCAAACATTCTTAGATAATGATTAAAATGATAATCAAAACTCAATTTGATATCACTATGATGATATATACCAGAAAGTTGATCAAATAAGCAGAGCTTCAAGTTGGAAGAAATTTTGGGTGAATTTATTTTTGTCAAATATTTTATAATTCAGACTTTTGCTGTTTAGCATAGATTCCCCCTACAAACACACGTGCGTGTGTGCACACACACACACACACCCTATAGTATATTGGCAAGGTTCTACTTTATGTAAATAATTAAATAAAAGGAATGCCAAAGGAGAGGACTAAGGAGGAATTCATCAATTGATTCATAAAATATTTGCTGTGTCATTCTTACCTCTGGACAAATTACTTAACTTCTTTTCTTTTTTTTTTAATTTTTTTTTTTAATGTTTTTTATTTATTTCTAGGAGAGAGAGAGAGAGACAGCGTGAGCAGGGGAGGGCCAGAGAGAGAGGGAGTCGCAGACTGAAACAGGCTCCAGGCTCCAAGCTGGCAGCCAGCGCAGAGCCCGACGCGGGGCTCGAACCCACGAACCGCGAGATCATGACCTGAGCGAAAGTCGGACGCTTAACCGACTAAGCCACCCGGGCGCCCCAAATTACTTAACTTCTGACAGGTCAGCCTCATTTCTTCAAAAGTGAAGATAATATCTGTAACACAGGGCGACCATTGGGATTGAATGAGATAAAGTATGTGAAATTGCCTTGCCTATCACCTGTTCATTGTAGGCTCTCAGTGATGATTTTTCTATTTATTGTATAACACTTAACACTATTACATTTTATTTTTACAATAGCTAAACAACCAAAGAATTATTTCCATTATCTCTACTTTCTAGATCATAAACCTCAGAGAGTTTAAGGGGCGTGTTAATGTTTCCCAGGAATTAGCAACACAACCCACGATAAAAATCAGTTCTTCACTGTATAATTATTTTTAACAAGGGACATGTGGGCAGAACTTAAAATGCTGCCACCTGACTTTTATCAGCGTTCAGTGAAGAGAGATGTTACTGTTTGCTATTTCATAACTATGGAGCTAAACATTGGGCCTGATGAACCATTTTGACATTTCTAATCAGCTGATATATACCTTTTCTTAGGTTTGGAAGATTTGCAAGTAAAGTAGCCTCTGCAATTACATAAAACAAAAACCAATAAACAAACTAAAACAATAACTATATCCCATTTCAGAAACAGGAGACGATAAAGAGGTAAAACTTGGAACTTGCTGACATATTTTACCTTTCACCTTCAGTATTTTATTTTTATCTTATTTTATTTTATCCTTTTTTGCTTAAGGAGTAGAATTTAGTGATTTATCACTTACATATAACACCCAGTGTTCATCATAAAAAGTGCTTTCCTTAATACTCATCACCCATCTAGCCCATCCCCCACCCACCTCCCCTCCAGCAACCCTCGGTTTGTTCTCTGTATTTAAGAGTCCCTTCTGCTCTGCCTTCCTCCTTTTTTTTTTCCTGGACATATTTTGACTTTAATTTTTTTGTTTTTAAATTTACGCTTTGAAAGATCTTCAGTTTATTTGCAGCTTTTATATTTCATATGTTCTGAGTATCTTCTGAAGCCTCCTTCTGAATGATAATTTCCTCTCCAGATAGCCCACAAATAGATTCTTGCAATTACTACTCTCTCACTTCTGACTTCTATGTTACCCAAAGTCTTCATCACTCTCCCCAATTTTACTGGCATCTTCTCTGTGTCCTTAACAATGAGAATTCCTTGTTTGGCACTTGCTTGATTTATGTATGCTTTTACACAATATTCACTGCCAATGTATCTATCCTTTCCAGTCATTAAAGACACATAGAAAGAAAGAATATAAATTTCTCCGATGAAAAACATTTAAATGGCTAATTAAATTCATTAATTGAAATTCTCCATTATTTTTTGTTCCCTTTGTTCTAATCTTATCTACTATTATTGATATTTCCATGTCTGTGTTTCTGCCCTTCTTTCTCAAATATTTACAGAGCACCTGTACGCTTTAGGCTTTTACTTCCTTGGGATAGTAAATGCAGAGATAATAGATGACAATCGTAGACAGATGATAGATAGATAGATAGATAGATAGATAGATAGATAGATAGATAGACAGATAGATATATAGATAATAGAGTGTGTATATTTCTGTGAGAGTATGTGCACTCACAGTCTGTATTGTGTGCTTGTATATGTGTAGTGCCTACCCTCAAAGATCAGAAAAGGAAACAAGTAATCATAGTTTAAAATATAAATGAAAACAAAATGCAATCTATTTCTTTCTCTAATGACCTTTAGGCAGTATCCACTGAACTGAACTATATGAAATTGCCAATATTCAATTGTTCATGACCAAAAAGGAAAAAAAATGGCTTTACCATATTATTCAATCTAATCAAAGCATCTAAACCATTTGTCAAAAAGGGGAAAATGCTGTTCCCCAAACTAAACCCAGTTGTTTTGTCATTATGAGCTCAGATAACTGAATTACTTCACTTTTTAAATAAATTAATGGAAGTGACCTGTTTGGACCTTCCATAGAAGCATTTTAATTTAAGAAAACTTTTATCAATGCTATCTATTCACATATGGACGATAGTTAACATAAAGTCAAAGGACAGTGATCCACTAATTGACACTCCCTTTGGCCTCTTCCAGAGAAGCAGGGCACAGGGAGGAAACTTCAGCCTGGTTTCCTTAAACACTCACTCTCTTCCTCCCTCAACTACATCCCCACCACTCTCTCTCTCTCTCTCACTGAGCTCCAAGGCAAGCTTAAGCAAATGTTGTTGTTTTTTTTCCACAGTCAGGCAACATTTATTCTAACCAACATTTACCCAAATCGATACATTTTAATTGAAACTAATGGCAGTTAGCTTAAACCAACAGATTTTTCAGTGGCTTAAGTACATTAAATCAATGTATTTCTCAAAATTGCTATATCTTATGTAAAACAATGCATTTTCATTTTATCCAGGACACATTTTTATTCTACTCTAATCTACCAAGTTAAAGAGTCATACTGAAGTGATAGATTTCTTTTTTTTCATACCAGCCCTAAGATCTTGAATGAAAGAAACATATTAATCATTCAGATATATGAATTCGATTTCATTCGATTTAATGCAACAGACATTTATTGAGCACCTACTGTTTGTGAGATACTGTCTTTGACACTCTGGAGAGTACAAAGTGATTAAGATAGAGTTTCTGCCCATAGAAACTCATCATTTAGTGGTGAATACTTCCATGGACGGAATTAATTATAACATATGACAAACAGCTAGGGAAATGTAATGGAGGAAGATACTAACTGTGACTGAGGGATTCAAAAGGAGATATGAAGGAGGCTGCATTTAAGCTCACCTTCGAACGATGGATACCTGTAGTGGGAAGAACATGCTAGACAGATTGGATAGTTGGGTTGAAAATACCGACTATTATAACTAAATATACCTTCTAAATTTTCAGTAGGTTAATGAAATAGAAATTAATTTCTCATTACACAATAGTCCACAGTGGCTGGTCCTGGTCAGGAATCAACTATCCTTAATTGATGTTTCTAGAATGAAGCGTCCTTCCAATTGGTGACTTCAGCATCTCCCAGCACTTAAAGAACTCTTCATCCAGGAAGGAGAAGGGAAAGAGCTTGGAAAAGACACATCTGCTTCTAACAGCATTAGCTGAGAAGTGGTACTAATCGTATCTGCATATGTTCCAAGGGTAGAAACTTGATGCAAAAAGACTGAAGATGTAGATCACATCTGTGAAGCTACATCCTAGTATTAACAGTATACCATAGAGGAAGGAATATGAACTTAAGTAGACAGCCAGCTACTTTGCCACAATCAAAGATACCAGGTAAGAATACAGAGGGTTCTGAATACAGCATAGACAACACATGGTGAATATTTTAGGAGATAGGCAGGGCCAGAGTATGAAGAGCTTTGTATATCACCCTAGAGTGTTAATTCTACACATAGATGGGAGTCACTGAATGAAATTAGTTTTCTTATACAAGAGGCCCCACAACATTTCCTCATGCCTTCCACCACATGAGCACACAGTGAGAAGTCAGGCATCTACAATCCAGAGAGGGTCTTCGCCAGTACCTGACCATGGTAGCACCCTGATCTAAAACGCTGGGTCCAGGACTATGAGAAATACATTTACATTGTTTATAAACTATCCACTCTGCAGTAATTTGTTCTAGCAGCTCAAACCAAGTAAGACAGACCCCACTTAATCTTCTCATCGGTAAAATAGAAAAGGCACCGCCTCTTTGAGAGGGTGGTTTGACCTGTGGTTTACTTCTATTACCCAAAACAGCAATAATCGGGACTTGTTTAATTGTTTCTTTTAAAACCAGAATGTATGGTCATGTCACCTAGGTCATATCAGCTCAAAAAGAACAATTCAGAAGATGATAATATAGCCATCATTTTTTAGGAACTACTATATACTAGGTATGTTCTGTATATTATTTCTAACCCTTATATTTTAAAAATCCACGTTTTTTTTGGGAATTTCTCACTTAATGGTTTGGCCTTCAGATGGCTTTCCTGACCCTCTTCATTCATTCAGATACCCATCATTGTGATGTGTGTAAACTAGTTAAATGCCCTGTTTTCAAGAAGATGCACCTGCACTGTAGTGGGCAAAGCTGGCAACTGCATGCCTAGTTGAGCACACGATTACACACTGCCAGCGTGCCCATATTTCCAGTAGTTGGGCCAATGAGAAACGAAATTAACTCTTAGCTTGGCGAGAACCCTGAAACAAGTATTTGGCTCTCATCCAGGGCTTGTGGTCATCTCTCTGAGCATTCAATTGCATACGCAAGATTATTTGCTGCTTTATTGCATACCTACAATTTACTCATGAATTTGCTTGTGTCATTATGATTTATTGAGAATCACCTGGCTTGCAAAGCTTTGGAACTCCATTTTCCTTTTGCCACATTGCTAAGACATGACATGTGACATACACATTTGTTATAAGTATGTATGCATTTATTTGTGTATAAAAAGTACACATTCTCTAATAATGAGAAAAATCCTTTTCACTCCCTCACTCTCAATGCATTTCCTGATAGTGTTCTACTTTACCAAATGGAACATTTTCTCCTCTTTGCCTCTCCCATTCTGGTTGATTTGATATGGTTAATTAGGAAGAAGAGTGGGTCCTTTCTATTTCCCGTTCCTGAGAAAGGAGGGATGGTGCTTTGTGTTAATTTTTATAATGATTGTGGTGTCTGAGAATTCAGGTCCTTTATCTTCGATTTTCAAGGCCTATGAGATTGCTGCAACTGAGCTTATTAAAGGCCACTGAGAAGTTGAGCAGAACCAGGTACCTGGATTTGATCTATTGACTTGACTCCTTTATGCAAATTTCAAAATACAAATATCAGTTATGGGGCATTATCTGTAGAATTTTTTAGATTTATCACCATATATATTCTTGTTAACTTCCTACATACATGTGGAAGTGCTATACTATATCTGAACTTTGGAACCAAGCACTCTGTGTTAAAGTCTTTATTCTGGCATTTAATGATTATGCGATTGAGATCAAACACTATACTTTTTGAGTTCCAACTTTCTTTTCTGTATAAAAAGGAATAATAATATACTTACAAATTATTTTGATGGTTAAACATGGAACATATATTTTTTAATGTTTATTTATTTGCTTTGAAAGAGAGTGTGAACAGGGTAGGGGCAGAGAGAGAGGAAGAGAGACAAAATCCCAAGCAGGTTATGCACTGTTATTGCAGAGCCTGATTCAGGGCTTGATCTCACGAACCATGAAATCATGACCTGAGCCCAAATCAAGAGTCAGATGCTTAACCAACAGAGCCACCCAGGCATCCCTACACATGGAACACATTTAAAGAGTCTACTACAATGCCAGCTGCCGAATAGTCTTTCAAATGTTAATATCAATCTGTAGAAATATATGACAGGGGCGCCTGGGTGGCTCAGTTGGTTGAGTGTCCGACTTCGGCTCAGTCATGACCTCACGGGTCGTGGGTTCGAGACCTGCATCAAGCTCTGTGCTGACAGCTAGATCAGAGCCTGGAGCCTGTTTCAGATTCTGTGTCTCCCTCTCACTCTTTCTGATCCTCCCCTGCTCATGCTGTCTCTATCTCTCTCTCAAAAATAAATAAAATAAAAAAAGAAATATATGACATATGTTTGACATTTACATACTAAGATTCCTACATGACACATTAAATACATAACACAAAATTGAGTGAGATTTTTTTCTTTACCCTGGATTTAGGGTGGCTCAATACTAAAGACAAATTAGTACTGAGTTACCTACATGCAAAAGAGAACTTGCAATAACTGTGTCCCGATAGCTCCCATTGAGCCATACTCTAGGGCAGCAGAACTGGCCCTACCAACAGGTGCCCAAAAACCTGTTCCATTATCCCCTTCCTGGATAAAAACTAAGACTGGAAAGAGCATAGAGTTAATAGAGAATGGCTGACATCCTAAGGACTGTAGTTTTATGGTTAGAAAGGAGGTGTTCCTCCATTGCTTTGTGAAACTGTCACCATGTTAGGGGCCCTTTTCCTAGAGACTGATATTATCCAAAAGAAGAAAAGATTTAGCATCTCTGTTCCCTGCTAGATGACTGAGGAACCCCAAAATCAGTCAAGGTGAAAGTGTGAGTTGTTTGGAGAGAATTACTTGTATTTTCTGAAGGTTAGGGACTTAAAAGAGCATAGATGTTGGGGTCCAGTTATTGTCTAGAGATTTTGAAGATGAAAGACTTGCTCTTGACAACAGGACAAAAAGGAGTCATCACATTATATGCCTGGGGGAAAAGTGGGGCAACTTCTCACCTCATTCCAGTTTCCTTCAGCAGTGAAGGGCCATTGATATGGAAATTGGTTATCCCTGGTTCCTGAGAGCCCAAACACTTTGAGGTGCCCTGTATTTGAGCCATGTCTTTAAAACTAAGAGAACAGATTGGAGGGACTAGTAAGATATGAAGAATAGCATAATTGCCATCTCTAAATGTGTTAGTCATAGTAGAGAGTGTTAGATTAACACTGCTTCAACAAAGCTACACACTCTTAACCATGTGGAAACCAATCCATTGGCAGGGATACTAGCAATGAATAGAATGGACCAAGCCAGAGTTTTTGGGGATACCTCCCTACAACGAATGTGCCTGAGAAAATAATTTCTTCCTCACCTATTTCCCTTCTCATCCTTCACACAAAAAAGCTTTAAAAGGGGATAAGATACTAGAATAGGATAAAAAATTAAAATGATGGCACTTTTTAACCTCAGATCTCTTTGAGCCACATGTTAAGTGTGTGCTGAGGGAAGTTATGAATGATAATAATGAAAATAATAATTATTATTATAATAGCTAATACTTCTATCTCTTTCATTCTACACCGAGCAATACTCCATGTATAGAAAATCGCCAGAGCCATATGATGTAGGTTACTTCATTATTTCCATTTGAGTGTTGAGAAAATGGAGCCCATTTGAGTATGAGTGGCTAACCCAAGAAACCAGAGCTAAGAGGTGGGGATTCTTGGATTCACATTAATGGAGTCTGGCTCCAGTGTTTGAACTCCTAAATTTGAGTTTGGAATTGTAATATGGACTGAGGTTTTAATATTTTAAATGTATATAAATTTTCACTGAATTACATGAGAAGATAATTTGACAGAACAAGTTTGAAGACAAAATTGGAGAAAAATAAAAGCATCTAATATTTATACCTCATCAAGTTAAATGCTCAATATACTCTCAATAAACTGATTTTAAAAGTATAAGTAAATATATATAACATGTAATAAGCATATATTGTTGTATCACATATATGTTACAAATTGAAGGCTCATAAGGGTACCCAATAAATTTTTGTTCAAAGAATAATCTTTGCTCATATAACAATAATTAGTATGATGTGTATCATTTGCTACTATAATGTTAACATATGTGAAATTCTATGCAAATGTTCATAACTGAAATTATTAATCACAATATATTGGATTTATCTTTATTTCCTAGATATTTGCCACGAGCTTTCTTTATTGAAAAGCCAGAGAAGATAAACATAGATGCAACCTGTTAAGAAAACAAACTCTCATTCTTTATATTTATGTCATTACAATGGAAATGGTAGATGCTCGATCACAAGGGAAGTGTAATATTAGATTGAAGAAAATATTAAAAAGTACAGAGACTGGCAAAAACAAGTCTATACAGGCACAGGGGAGGGTCCTGGTGACATGCTAGGTCTTCTCCACATCTAATTTTGATAATATGATTGATGATGTGATTTCTCATAAGTGGTGGAAAGAAACAACATCAAAACTAATCACATTACGCTGGCATTTGGAAGTCTAAATAAAAGGTATGTGAACTCATTAGAGGAAGATATTTTTTCATTTGAAATTTAAATTTACCAGCCCATCCATAGTTGTCTGGAAAACTTGTGAATTTGTTTGTAGATGAAAATGACCAGAGTTGAGCAATCAGTTCCAACTGATTACGGCTTATAATAGGCAGCCCAGGGACTTCCTGGCAGTTACAGATCTGCCTTTACAAATCTCAGGAATAAGGAGGAAGACACCATGCCCTGAGTCTCTGTAACCATGTTTCTCTGCCTCTTCAAACAAAGAAATGACCCTCCGGATGCTAATGGGATTTCCCTTTGCAAATGTAGCTTCCTCTGTGGCTTGATTTTTCTTTAAAATGGAAATGTTTAAGAGTCTTAAGGTGAGAGAATAGTATGCTTCTATTTTGTAGACATTTCAATGATACAGTCATGACTGTATGGCAGTATCTACCATGGGGGAAATTAATATAAAAACACGCAGCTAGGAGAACTCAAGAAGTCTATCATTTTTCCAATATGCAGTATTCAAGCCCCACAGTTGCACACCCTACACTTAAGCTATCAAGAAATTTAGGCTATTTGAAATGTTACAAATGTGCAAGCAATACCCATTATCCTAGATGGGCGATACAATTTATGGAAGATATAATAAACAGAGGGAGATTTAGTATGTTTGTTCAATACAGAGTAGGTAATTGAAGTATAGGATCCAAAGTAAAACCATAAACAATAATTAGATAGTGGAAATGTGGAGAGTTGGCTGTGACCCACATAATAATACAGCTGATCATCAGCGGAGATAGAAGCTGGCTTGCGGTTGGAAGCAGATTATAAAGGGAATGTATGTTTAATAAACATCTGGAGAAACTGTGATAATATCCAAAGAAGAATCTTCTGAAGAAGGGAACTCTCTAATCTTAACCTTACAATCTTAATTTGTGGAGGAACATATGATTACGTAGATGTTATTATGTACATCTGGAGTGGAGTTAGCGTGATGTCGCTGTGAGCCTCAGCACTGAGCAAATTGCAATAAAAATGTGTAGAGTTGCTTAGGCAGATAGTACCACTGATAGTTTCCAAATTAAAAGTACTTCAAGGCTGTTGTACTGTTTTGGGTCTTGAGTGCAAATAACAGAAAGAGATTCTGTCTACTTTAAGGAAAAACAGAATTTAATGGAGGGCTATGAGAAGCTCACAGGGTTATAGGGGCCCAGAAGGGGTGGGGGTGGGGGTGTTGTAGGATAGGATTTGAAAAATGAGTAGGCCTAGGCAGTAGGAACAGACTGAATAAGGCACTGTCATTTCAGCTGTAATACACATTTTCTAACTACTCTTTCAAAGTCAAACTACCAGGAGAGAATACCTGATTGGCTGATGGTAAAGTGAATGTGTACCTCTCATTGTAAAGAACAGGGAGAGGTAGAATATGTCCCTTGAAAGTCCTCAGGAAGCATGTGCTTTTTAATGCCTATTACCTAATCATATTATAGGAATAATCGTGTAATAGGTACTTTTGAATGTCTATTATATAATAAGATATAACATAAAACATAGAATAATAAGATTATATAAAAAGTCCGCAAAGCATTAGGTTGCAGAAGTTCTGCCTTTTAGGAATGTCTGTTATACACGAATCACTGCAGGAAGTCGGAGGAGAAAGTATTACAAAAAAAGAGCCTCTGTAGAGGTGGCTACTACTATCCTCATTTCACATGAGTGGAGAGAAACCTATGCCACATACTGCACAGCTTGAAAGGAAAGAAATGAATATCATGTGCAATGAGGTAGTTAAGGTGGCCATAATTTATTGACCAAATCGGAAAATTTTTGAGAGTAAAAGGATCGCCATTAATATTTATGCCAGGACAACAGGTTTAAACAGGAGTATCCTTGGCATATCATATCCCGGGCATATCAGAGCACAATAAGCCTGAGAAAAACATTATACAAGGGACACTGCTTACTGGCTGTGCTCACTTGAGTCAGAAGCAACCAGAACAGTGCAATAGAACTTTTGACAAGGATAGAAGTATTCTATTTCCATGCCTCCAATGTGTGGAATGTATGCAAAGTATGGCAGTCACTAACCACATTTGGCTATTGACCTCTTGAAATGTAGCGAGTATGACTAAAGAACTAAATTTTTAATGTATTTAATTTTAATCAATGTAAATGTAAATAGCTACATGCCTTGTGGGTGCCAATAAAGACAGCCTAGAACTAGATTGTGGTTTAACTTAAGGTTCAGTAGACTTTTATAGCGATTTATCATAATAGTCTGAAAGATGCTTTACATTGAGACTTTAGCGAGGCAATAGTTGCCATTAGACTAAAAATGAATAAATGAAAACACATCCAACTAAATATGGCTAACGACACACACCAAGTCCCTGATGTTTTTTCTGAAATCCACTTCACTAAGGAATTGTGAAACTCTGGATATTCCCTTTGTTATTATAGGGTAGGGAAAACAGGTCTTGATTGAGACTCTGCCTATGTAATAAAAGATTAACAAGAGAAAAAGAAGTTTAATAACACACAAACCTCCTGTGTATATGGGAGATACCCAGAAAAACTGAGTAACTCCTCAAAATGGCCCAAACCACCACCTGAGATACCATGTTCAGCTATTATTTTTCCTCCTCTACATTATGGTCATGGAGGGATTGGTTTGGTTTCTGCTTTGGAAACCATACCATTCTCATTCAGTTGGCGTGAAATGCTAGCTAACTGCTTTGCCCTGGGAATGGCCTCTGTTAAAATCATCCTAAAGTCCTCAGCTCTTTTTCTTATCTAGCTGTTTCTGTGCTTCCATCCTGCTTCTGTGGGAAGAAAGGAATTTGATACCTTAATTTTTGGCATAAAGAGTTACTGCAGCTTGAGTTTAACAAACTGGATCCCTTGTTGGGCTAAGGTTTGGATACCATTAAGCAGTATAATAGCGTAGTTGCAAATACAGGCTCCAGTGAAACAGAATACATTTGCAAAAAGCAGTTCAGTGTATTACTAACCGGATGCTCCAGGGCAAATGATTTAACCTTCTTAAGTCTCAGTCTCCTCATCTATAAAGCAAGTTTAAAACATTACTTTCCTTGGCGAGTTATTGTGGGGCTGTGCATGTAAAGTAACAAGCATAACTTATAAGATAGAATCAGCATAATTCAAATCAGCTCCATTTTTCTGAGCCCCTAAGCAAGTCTGCTTGGAGCCAAGAGAGGTGGCCTGGAGCTTACAGTATAGTGGGTACTCATGGCAAAGCACCAGCCCCCGGCCTCCATGGTGATACGTGCTATGACTGCACAAGTAGTGGGGTCTTTAAGAAGACTCTAAGGAGGTCAGGGAAGGCTTCCTGGGGAAAGACTAACCACTCCCCAAATTCTGCTAGTATAGCCTTGGGAACTTTGTATAGAGCCAAGTCTTAGGAAGTCAGGACCCATATTCACACCTGAATCTGAACATTTTTCTTCTTTGTTTTGGGCTTTGTTATGGTGTTGTATGTTCACTGATCTTGAGCTGTTTGCAGGAGCGATTCCAGTCTTAACAGCCAGCTGTGTAATCACAGGCTGTACTGTCTCTTGTGTCTACATTTTTCTCAACAAGTGTTTATTGTCTGCCATGCCAAACACTGGGCCGCTTGTTACACATACATTCATGCACAAATCAGATGAGGCTTGTGCTCTCCTCGTGCTTACAATCTATAGAGTGTGGCTGATTGTCTGTGTTACCATTCTTATGGCCAACCTTCCCAGACACTTTGTATGCATATCATATCCTCTGCGTGGGGGCCAATGTTTCTCAAACTGTCAGGACTGCAGGACCTAAACTTTCTTTTCTAATCCATTGCACTTGTAACAGGCAGCTCACGCTACCCACAATCCACCACACTAGACAGACAACACTAAAGCCAGTCATAACCAGTGCAATGACACCCATCCATAGACTATGGGATGTCACAGTGACGGCAAATTGTCATAAGAGTTTCTGGACACCTTTCATTTGTATGCCGGCAACAGTGTGTGTATCACCTCCAGTCCATAGATCACAATAATTCAGGAATAAGCCTACCATGTTCATAGAACTTATTACAAAAGAGGAGCAGAAGTAGGAGAGGAGAAATCAGCTCTCTGTTTTAACGGCCTGTGTATTAGATAGACTGCATATTATTTGCACGCTGTTCTTACTGCGATCACTAATGTACATTTATATTCCCAGAAGATAAAGTGCTCTATCATTCAGCTCATTGGATCCTCTGCACACAATCCGAGGGAAAAGCTGTGCAGCTCCCATAGGGCAGGGCTGAGCACAGAGTTCTCCATTTGCCCTTACAAATGACTCTGGAAAATAAATGGGAATTATTGAGATCTCTAACTGGCAGTAGGGTAAGGGACCAAGGATAACAATCGCTATGGGGTGACACTTCCAAGCTGAAAGACAAAATTAGCTAATCACTTTGCTGGAAAAAGATACTGGTGCTTTAACAGTTACTCACTCTGTTCCCAAATATTGTATCAACTTTGTCAAGCCAGATCACATCCCATTGGCCATCCTTTATACAGGAAAGACAAATTTAACAAACTAGTTTATAATGTAATTTTTAAAGCTTATAAAGAAATGCATTTTATTTCCAAAAAAAATTTTTTAATATAAACTCATATCAAATGGGTACATTTATTGAACCTAGGCAGGAGGGGTCCACAACACTAATTAGTCATTTTTTAATGTGTTCACTATTTCCCAGCGCCTCAAAATTCTTTGTGATGATTTTACACATTCTTCAGGGATGCTTGCTTTAGGGCAAAAAAGAAAAAGTTTAAAAAAAAGAAGAAAGAAAAAGAAATAAATGCAGCACCTAAAATTATCCATCACCCCAGCATCTGAACTCAAACACTAAATTTACGTCGGTTGTGTTTTCAGCGCCATTCTTTGAATAACACTGATCTTTGTGCTTGAAATAACAGCCTGCCTAACATTCCCACTTCCCAGAGTAATAAGTTTCTGTGGGAAATGAGGATCCAAACCCTATAGCAGCACTCTAAATAGCCGCCTCTGTGGTGACAAAACCACTACAAAGTTGGGCTGTATCAGGCTTGTGAATAAGACCCTGATCCTCACAAAAGAAGAAATTATCTGAAGCTCTTTTTTTTTTTTTGGCTCAGCAAGAATCAATTCTTAAGTCATATATGAACTCTTGTAAATTCTGAATTAGTGGGGTCCGAGTTAATGAGGTTTGGTTGTGTCCTAGGCTACTGATAAAATTGCGATACCGTAGATTCAACACAGGGCCTCCCACTGAAATCAGACTGCTGTTTGAACACGGGGTGAAGAGGGCAGATGCTTCCTGGTACCCAACATCAGCGCTTTTTAATTACACTATTATGTGGTGTAAGGTGGTCCTATAAGATGACCTACCAGAGGAAGTCAGCACTTTTTGAGTAAGCACCAGCATATTTTTTACTTCGCTCTGCAGCCCCTGATTCACTTTCGAACGGATCAGGTTTCCTTTCTCTGGATCTTTAGCTTTTGTCCATTAGAGTTTCCTCCAAAGACTATTTTATCAAACAAAGCAAAACACTTTAGGAAAGACTGTAAGTTCTTTGCAGAGTTATAGCCTAGGCTTTGTTTATGTATAGTGAACACTTACTGAGTTAGCACTCCCCAAAGGAAAATCTGGGGAGATATCAGAAAAATGTTTTCGGTAATTGCTACTTGGTTTGATCTCCTGGTATTTTGTGGTGTTTTATGCAGCATTAATGGTATCGCCTGAGATTCTCAGGGTACAAAAGAACTTCTAAGTACAGGTCCATTATCAAATATAAGGGAGTCATTTTCAAATCTCTGAGAGAATCAAGCAAGTTGGTATTTAAATGCTGTTCTTAGAGCAATGTGACAACGACATGCATCTAGAAGATTTAATACATTTTAATGTTGTGTGTGCCCGCGCACGTGTGTACGCATGCCGATTCACAAATGCTATGGATAAAAATCCAGTACCTCTCTGTCAGGCACACAGAAATACCTAATCAAGTTGTTGTTGTTATAGTTGTTGTTGTTGTGGTTGTCATTTTGACAAACCAGCCATTTAACTATCAATATCCTTCTAATGCATGTTTATAATTTATGTAAATTTGGGAGCTACTGAAAAGCCTTCAATTTCATTTAATTTGCCCTGCAAATTGCTATTTGGGGTCTTTAAAGCTACCATATTCTCAGTTACAAATATTTGGGACTGAAGAGTGACAGAGAAGGCAGGGAGAAGTTGCAAACAAATTTATGTCTTTTACCACTGTGGGTAGTTAACTAAGTTCCACTCCCCAGTGACCACACTCCCCTCCTGAAATCTGGTCTTATCAATTGGTGATGAAAATGACCATTCTGTGGCACCTGGATGGCTTAGTCAGTTAAGCATCTGACTCTTGATTTTAGCTCAGGTCATGATCTCATGGTTCCAGGGTTCGAGGCCTGTGTCAAGCTCTGTGCTGGCAGTGCAAAGCCTTCTTGGGATTGTCTCTCTCTCTCTTCCTCTCTCTCTCTCTCAATCTCTCTCTCTCCTTCTCACTATGCCCCTGCCTCTTTCTCTCATTCTCAAAATAAATAAGTAAACTTTAAAAAATGCCCATTCATTTGGTGGAAAGATAAGCCCATCCCAGTCTCTGTCATCTTCAGGACATACTGTATTTTTATTCCAAACTGTATCTTTATTTTGCTGTCTCTTTATTCTTGGAGATAGGAAGTGCATCCTCCTAGGCTGCAGGAGCTCTGGACAGATTCTGCCTGGATCTGGTCGCTACCTCTGCAGGAATGATGGCACAGGGCCAGACTCAGTCCCTGAGATTCTAGCTGAGCTGGGCCCTGCCAGCTGCTTTTCTGACGGTATGTGGAAATGTGAAGTACACTGTTAAGAATCTGGATTTTGAAGTTAATCGGTTTGGACCCCAGCGGAGTCACTGCCTGAGCTGCCTGGTCAGCCTCTCCCTCTCTGTTTTCTCAGCTGCACCACGGGATAAAAGGACCTCATTGCAGTGCTGCCCTGATAATCAAGAGATAAAACAGGGTGAGGCTGTAGTGTGGGTATTTGTAGCTTTAAATAGTTGAAGAGAAGTGACTGAATCCCCCACACCTTTGAAACCACTTAAAAGCATAAAGTTGAACAAAAGTCAAAATGGCTACAGTAATGCTTCAGAGACACTGGAACTTAAACTAAGTAACCGTTTTTCCTCCCTTCTGCAAACCTCCCCTCCTCCCTTGTTGGCTTTTTGTTTTAGCAACCGGGTGCTGCCCTGAAAACATGACAAATGAAGCAGGCAGCACATACACAGTCCCTGTTAAAATCAGCCAGATCCTGTATTTCCCAATTAAACCCCTCAGTCCTGGGGCAGCTGGGTGGCTCAGTCAGTTAAGCATCTGACTCTTGATTTCAGCTCAAGTTGTGATCTCCCGGTTAGTGGGATCGAGATCCATGTCCAGCTCCGTGTTGACAGTGTGGAGCCTGCTTGGGATTCTCTCTCTCCCTCGCTCTCTGTCCCTCTCTTACTCACTCACATGTTTCCTTTCTCTCAAAATAAATAAACTTTAAAAAAAGGAAGGAAGGCAGGAAGACAGAGAGAGAGAGAGAGAGAAAGAAAGAAAGAAAGAAAGAAAGAAAGAAAGAAAGAAAGAAAGAAAGAAAGAAAGAAAGAAAAGTGGGTAAAAATCTACAGCCCTTTTCTCCAGGCAGGTTTGCAGTTTTGAGAGCCTTACTTAGCTGTAGCATCCTTTGCCCCGCAAAGCAATAAAGCTATTTTTGTTCTCTTTATACCCAAACTCCACCTCCACATTACATATTTCAGCTCTGGAGCACAGAGGTCAGTTTCCGATAGTACTTTCAGAAAGGAAAGAAAAGAGGAGTACAGGTATCTAATCTGAACCTAAAAAGAGACTCCATAAACTCAGTTGTTAGGAGATCCTGGAGGGGGCGGTCACTGGAAGGGTAACACAAAGCCTCCCCAGGATACCTAATGGGTGTGCTATGGACCTTGAGATCCCACATGTATATCCCTCATGCCCTTGGATATTAAAGAACATGTGAGAAAACAGCCAAGTAATAATACTAAATGAGACGATCATAGTTAATATTGCTTGAGTGATTTCTAAGGAGCAGCCATTGTCATAATACTTAACTATATGGTCTTATTTAATCATGTCAGTATTAAAAATAGAATCTAATATTTATTGAATGCTGGCAAGGTACCAGTCAACATTCCAATGTTTGATTTAAGCTCAAACAAATCCTATGAGGTAGATATGTTATTATATCCACTTTTAAAAATCAAAAAATAGACGCACAAATGGGCTAAATAATTTGTCCAGTGCAATACTGTTAGTACTAGTAAGCAACAAAATGAAATTAGGAATCTGGACAGTCTGATTCAGGTGTGGACCCTACTAATGCCTAAATTCACCAAAAAGCATTTTATCCCCACCCCACACCCTGCATTCTATCTGAATGTTGATGTTTCTATAAAAACAAAACAAAACAGAAACAAAACAAACAAACAAAACAGCACAATTTTGTCCATAATTTAGGTGGCTTCAAAGTGTGAACAAAAGTAGCTGTGTTTCATGTGTCAAAAGTGCAACCTGGGTTTAAGGAAACATTAGGAGTGACCAGGAGAGAGTAGTGACTTGTGGGTAAGTGTATTAGCTGTGGAAATACTTGCTTGGCTTCCAATCCAGTTCTACTGATTCTTAGTAATTACTTCTTTCTATCTCAGCCTTCTTGTTTTAAAGTAAGCATAATTTCAGCATGCTTGTCCTAAAGTAACCTGAGAATAGATTTCTCTGAGTTAACGTAAGTCAATGTGTTTAAAGTATTTTGAAACAACTCTAACAGAGTAAGCAATATATAGGTTACTTAATATTATCATTTGACTCCATATGCAGAGCTAAAATCAAAAGGTGGAAGTTTCTGGGAACAGGGATGCCTGGGTGGCTCAGTTGTTTGAGTGTCAGACTCTTGATTTTGGCTCAGATCATGATTCCAGGGTCATGGGATTGAGTCCCACATCTGCTCTGTGCTATGCATGGAGACTGCTTAAAGCTCTCTCTCTCTCTCTCTCTCTCTCTCTCTCCCTCTCTCTCTCTCTCTCTCTCTCTCTCCCCCCCCACCCTCCACCCCACCCCCACCCCCATTGGTCTCTCTCTCTCTCTCTCTCTAAATTTAGAAAAAAAAAATTAAAAGTTTCTGGGAACAGATTTCAACTCACAGAGTAAAATTTATTCAAAAGATTGTCCAAAGCTAGAATGAGGAGAAATGAGTTCCTCCTCATCAGAGGCATCCAAGGAACTGGGATTTGGTAAGGCATCTGAAAGTTCTAATTATTCGCCATATCACTATGAGACCACCAGTCTGCTATGACCTGACTTCTAATTTGAAGGTTTTATATTTTGATAATTACTCTTCATAATTTTTGTCAACATGACCACGTTAGTGCCAGTTAGGGTGTGAGAATGACGCAGTAAAGAACTAGAACTGTGAGGTTCAGTGGAAAGAGACAAAGCCTAAGTCACCCTAGCATTAGACCTTATGACTTTGGGAAAATTCCTTAACTGCTTTAAATCTGACTAAGAGGGGTGGGGAAAGGTTTGTAGTACCTACTAAGATGAGGGTTGTATTTAACTCGAAGGAGAAGAAACCAACACGGACGTAGAGTATGGAACACACCATCCAGGCTGGTCTAGAGCTAAACAATCATGGACTTACGAGGACAACGGTTTGCAGGAGGAGGTGGCTTAAACAGAAGAGGAAAGCACAGAAAGGGAGGAGCCAGATCTGAAAGCAAAGCCTGTGGCTGCATAAATCTCCCTGAGATCTCCAGCAACAACTCTGCCTCCCTTTTTTCAGAAATAGCTATATCTGGGTTTCCCAGTTATAGCTCAGTCAAGAGAATGCTGATAAAATAAATAACACCCCCACCCCGCATTTTAGCTAGCTGTCTTTGGCTACAATACTATGGAAGCCACCATTCTTAAAGAGTGTCATCTTTTATTTATTAGCATCATGAAACATCCTGGAAGTAACTGAATTATGTGATCAATGTTAATGCTAATCAAAGTTATCAACATCAAGTGTTCTCTCCACATGGCGTGGTCCTTGCTGCTCCCATGATGCCAATTGCATGATTTGTACATAGCCTTAATTTGCTGATTACACTGATCTTCTCAGTTCCTGCTATTCTGAGTTCCTACCCCCTTGCTGTTTTTGGTTTCAGTTCAGCATTAATTTTAGGAAAATGCCATTAGAAAGAACAAGGTATTTGGAATAAAATCTAGCAAGATAAATTTTAGAACTTAAAATATGTGAATCTTTTGAGTATCTGAGTTATTAACCATTAGGCGTTTAATAAATAATTCAATCAGACTAGGAAGAAAACTGATTTAAAAAAATATATACATTTATTTCACATATAAGCCTCACTCAAAATTTAATTGGAGTCAATAAGTCATATGCCAAGTACAGGAAATGACATCCTATAATAAGTGCAGCTTGTCTTATTTCATTCATTCTCAGATGGTAAGTACAAATTCATACATAAATGTGTTAGAACATCAATACATAATACTCTATTTCTGCTCAGACAGAAGGGGATTCTGGAATCAGAGACGGAGATGACTCAAGCGGTGTTAAAAGGGAATGGAAGGTAATGCGCACAAGGGGCATGAACTCTCTCCTGTTGCCCCAAAGCCAGAAACTCATCTACTGTTCCCCTTTCTGACTGCCCCACGTGAAATAGAATAACAAAGAAAAACACCTCTGCATTTACTGCCCTGTGTGGCCTCAAGCTCTTTATTTCACAGCTTATGAGAAACTCCTGTCTCCCAGAGGTTATGAAAGGGAAACAAATCAGCAAATAGGAGCCCCTCTGCTGCAGGGCTGGATGTGGCACACAGTTGGAGCTCAATAATTGCTCTGGTTCCCCTTTTTAAATGCTTATTTTATTTTATTTTATTTTTGAGAGAGAGAGAGAGGATGAGCATGGGAGGGGCAAAAAGAGAGAGGGATGCAGAATCTGAAGCAGGGTCCAGGCTCCAAGCTGTCAGACAGAGGCGGGGCTTGAACCCACGAACCCCAAGATGGTGGCCTGAGCCGAGGTTGGAGGCTCAGCCAACTGAGCCACCCAGGCACCCCTGGTAACACTTTCTGTATGTTGTGACCTCTCACTCTTACTTTGTCACACACTGACACTTGTGATGATTTGGTTTTAGCAAAACAAAGGTGTGTGTTGGGTTGAGAGAGAAAAGGGGTGGATATTCTAGGCCTTGCTCATCATCAGGAATGATTCAACTTCTAGCTTTGGAATTGAGTTCTTTGATGCATTAGTTTTTATATTTATACTCTTGGTGCAGGTGTGGATTGAAGAAAACCTTACCACAGTATTCTCATTTAATTTTTAAGATAACCTTTGTTGTTGTTTTTCTGGTCATAAAGTGATTGCTTTCTTAATGGGGTTAATTTAATGGGGGAGAAAAGGAAACTATAAATAATAATAATGATTATTCCACATAATTCCACAGTTTATTGTTAACATTCTGATATATTTGTTTCTGGTCTCTTTTTTTCTACCCATCTGCCTATTCTGTTACTATACACACCTACATGCATATAGAAGAATATAAATACAACCAGATACATATATAATATACCTTATATATACGTTAAGAAATTTGTAGAGATTTCATAAAAACACATATAAATGCAAATATTTTACATACATGTAACATATATGTAAATATATATAAATGTATTATATAAATATATAAAAATGTATATATAAACATATATATGTAAATTTGTGTACATATAAAGCTAACATGTGTGTTTGTATATGATCTATTAGCTTGTTTCCAACTTTTTCTCTATAATCAGTGACACTGTAACCTATATATTGCAAACTTTTATCTTAATATATATTGTAACTGTAAAGTGGATTTCAAAGAGTGGACTCACTTGATTCAAATCAAGTCCAATATTTATCCACCCTGCATTCAAATGGCATATCTGCCATTTGGATTAATCGGTGATTATGCTATATCAATAGTTTAATATTTTGAATAAGAATTAAAGTTCTAAAACTATGAAAAATTTTAAATGTGTTCCTTTTTAAAAGAGATTTTTGCAATTTGATTTGCATAAGCTCCCTCCAAGCTAAACTGGGAAAATAAAATCTACTGGGTTATCTTGAAGCTCTCTGCTTGCAAACACACGAACTGCAAATTTATCACAGAGGTTTAATCAATAGAATATAACATAACAAATATTAAATCTGTAGATTACCTCAAAAATTGAAAATCTCCCTCAAGTAATATTCTTATCCTTCAATGTCCCAGGCTCACTCCAGGTACCAGAAAGCGAGACTTCCCACATTCCACCGTCTCTGTGCCATCCTCCACTCTGCCACCCTAGGCCCGTCCCATGGGGTCACCATTCTTGGTTTCTGACAAACTGACCCTCATTACCATTTCCACCATATCTCAGTATTCCAGAATCTTCTCTAGTCTTATTTGGGGAGGGAAGTATCCCATTCTTAGGTCTCCTTTGGGAACTGCCATTTCCTCTGGCCCTGTCTTCCCTCAACGTGGGATAAGCCCTCTTTCCGCCCTGGGAGTCACACACAAGACACCTTTATCTCAGCTCTCCCTCAGGAGGCTTTTCTGGCTCTGACCTTAGAGCAGGCATGTTTCCCACTTGGTGATCAAAAGGTAAAACTATCCAGATACACCAAGAAAAATGTAAAAAGTTACCGTTACTTGGGTCTATTGCCCTTCAGTAACAAGAATCTGAAGGTTAAATACAAGCATGTGAAATAAGGCCTTTAAGTTGACCACATTATTACCAGAGGTTAAACAAACAAATGGTTGGGTAATAAGCAATCTTTGTTTTTCTATAATCATCTACTCTTCTTCAGGAGCCCTGGCCCAATGGATGGCCAGGGAGGTTTACAAAAATTACCAATTATGGTTACATCCCTCTCTTTCAAATGAACCCAGTTTCTGTCTTGCAAATAGTCAAGAGTGTCTTCCCTTCTTTTGCTCCTTATCAAGACAGTATGTGAGAGTAGAAGAAAGCTTTCCACCTTTACTTATCGATAAAGAGGTGATTTCTCACCTCTGGCTCATGCTGTCCACATCAGGCAGCTGGTCCCGGAGTGAGCACTGTTGGACATCTTTTGAAATGTGCATCTGGTCCCGTCTCCAGATTGCCTCCTGGGTGTGCTGCTGCTGTCTGCCCCTGGGGCTCCCGGGGGCTGTCCAATTGCCTTGGTCAGAGTTGTCCACCCAGCCTCACTTCGCACCAATGCTGTGGTGCCTCCAGACACCAGACTGTGACAACAGACGGTCCCTGGTCTGGGGGCTGCTCAGATGCCTTCAGTGTAAAGTCACATCCTCTCATCAAAACAGTACACCCTGTTAGGATCCAGCCAGCCCCATCAGCTCTCCTTCATCCCTGACCCATCACACTCTCAAGAGCTTGGGGGCCCAGCAGCTCTGGACTATCAACTTGGTCTCACACTCCACCATCACGGCTCATTCTATCTGCATGCTGGAGAATGGCCACGCAACACAGCACAGTGCTCCCAGGAGTATGAGGAGGAGCTCATCAGAACTATGGTGTTTGTATCTTCCCCTTGACCATGAGATCTCTTGCCCTCTGGGGGAGATGTCAAGAGACTTTTCCTCTTAATTCTTCCATCTGCTTCCCTCACATAACCAAGCTGGAAGAACCAGTTTTCCTTTTTCTCTCACTCTTTGGCAGTAACTTTTACCTTATATATTCTCTCTCTCTCCTTCTCTCTTTTTCTCTCTGTCTCTTTTTTTCTGGAGACCCGAAACCTAACACCTTAGCTTTAATTGCAGATAGGATGAAGAAAAGGAAATAAGCTGACTTGTAAGGAACATATGTGGATTAAATTTTTAGAAATATTATTTTATTTATTTTATAGATAGAGCTTCATTAGTATAATAAGAAGATAGATTGGTTTACAAGAAGCACATGGAGTATACAATTAATTTTAGATCAGGAAGAATACTCCTGGGTTTCATACCTTGGTAATAATTGTTAACAATTAACCATTACATGCAAAGGTTTGTTCCAAGTACATAACATATGACTCACTTCCTCAAGATAATCTTACAAAGCAGATATTGTTACTTTTCAGTACTTTAGAGATGAGGAGGCAAAAGCATGGAGAAATGATTATCCCAGATTAAACAGTTGGTAAATATAAGAACTGGATTTTGAATCCAGACAACTTGCCTCCAGAGTTGGTATTCTTGACCACTATGCTCTCCATCCTTCATATATTCAACCTATCCTTTATTATCACCTTCTTTCTTCCACTGTGTATTTATTGTATATGTCCTATACTGTTGGCAATGTTCTAATAGCTAAACTTTCTAAATAAAGGAAGACAACGCTTGGGAAATATAAAGTGAGCAAGAGTATGGAAAGCAAGCTTTGTGTTCTTCATTACTCTAGAAAGGAAAAAAAAAAAAGTCTGTTTAGTGACCCAACTGGTAAAATTTTGGTAAAGCCAATGTCCATGATACTAATGAGCCCAGTCAAAGTAGGAGCATTTCTACCCTACTCATGTTTCCTATACTATATTGGTCGAAGAAGGCTATAAGTGCATGAAAAATATTAAAATTTTTAGGATCAGTAGCTGAGAAAATGAAGGTATATTTACCATTCCTACAAAGTTCAGTGTGCACTTCCTGGTTGGGCTGTTCTCCTGGGTTGACTCTCTCAAACAGTGACTCAGATATCTGAGTTTTTGACATCTTTCCCACTGGATAATAAAAAGTGTTTTAGGATATGGCAGCCAATTTGTAACCATGAGGTTAAGGATGAACATAAGCTTAAGGATGAACTACCAACAGAACAGAGATGGAGAAAAAAAAGAATACTAAATTGATATAATTCTTATACAGGTGAACCAAAATCAGAAATCATTTACCACCCCAGGAATTCTTCTGTAAAAATATTAATACCCACTTGTTTAGATCACTATTATTTGGAGGTTTTTTGTCATTTGTAGCTAAACATCTCCTAATTTATGCAAATACATACAATGTTTTTCCTTAATTATTTTATATAAATCAAGAAAAAATTGATTTACTTTACATAATGACTTTAATTCATGTATCATACAATTCACCCATTTAAAGTATACACTTCAATGGTTTTCAGTATATTCAAAGTTGTGCAATCATTACAATTTTAAAATATTTTTATCACCCCAAAAATAAACTCTGTAACTCTGTATCTCTCTTCAACTTCTCCCCCCAGAAACCTCTAATATATTTGCTGCATCTAGACTTGCCTATAGATTAGGATATTTAATAAATGGCATCATACAATGTGTGGTCTTATACTTAGTGTAATGTTTTCAGGTTTCATCCATGTTGTAGCATGTAGTTAGTATTTTAATCCTTTAATTACTGAATAATATTCCATTATAGATGTTTACAATATTTATTCACCCATTCTACAGCTGATAGACATCCGGTTGTTTCCACTTGGAGGCTAATAAGAATACTGCTGCTATGAGCACGCACATACAAGTGTTTATGTGGAGTGGATGTATGTTCTTATTTTTCATACCTAGAAGTAAAATTGCTGGGTAATGTGGTAACTCTATGTAAATCTTTTGAGGAATTGCCAAACAGTTTTGCAAAGCATCTGCACCATTTTATATTCTCATCAAGAGTGTATTAATGTGCCAATTTCACCACATCTTCACCAATCCTTGTTATTATCTGCTTTTTGATTATACCCATCCTAGCAGGTATAAAGTACTATCTCATTGTGGTTTTGATTTGCCCTTCCCTAGTATGTAATATTCAATTCTCTTTGAAACAGACTCATCCTAAGTAAAAATATCTGGGCAACAGGATTTCTCTGATGGCTACATATTAACACATATTACATAAATATATAATTTGATATATGTCACACTTAAACCTTGTTACTTAATTTTCTTCCATCCACAGCTCTTTGGTCAGCTTTCTTTCACCTTTTTTTCCTATTTCTTGTTTGAGAATCCCAGCAGACACAGACCCAAGCTTATTAAAAAAGGGCTGATGAAAACTATCAATGCAGCAGGGGAAAAGTTTTCATTGACTACAGTTTACCTATGAGTCAACAATGAGATGTGGCAGCTCACATGACCACATGTAATATTAGCCAATAGTAACCAAACGGGAGACTAGAACTCCCAAGAAGGGGCTACTATTCAAGTTCTTCACGGCCATACAACTACTGCATACCGGTATTCATTCTGGGGCTACACCTAATGAAAGATACTGGCAAATGAAGCTCCACTCTGATCAGGACAACCCAAGTGATAAGGGCAATAAAAACAAACTCCAAATCATAGCCTGAAGTATCTGAGGATATTTAAACTGGAAAAGTGAAACCTAGAGAAAATGATAGTGATGCCTAGACCCTTATAAAGCAATGAGACACCAAAAATAGATTTGTTTTGTGCCCTGAAACCACAGTTCTCCCACGCAGCTCCCTGTGGGATGCACTGCTTTTCAGTAGGTAGGTGAATCCCAGAGGATGTTTTACTGAAAACAATTAAAGACCACAAGTCTGGGATTGAGTCTCACTTATTATAAGTTAGAGAAGATTGGGGCTATTCCTTTAATATCACTTTTGTTCATTCTTTATTGAGAGAGATACAGGTGAATTTTTATCTAGTATAAGAGAAATTACACATAAACTCAGTTATCCTCAAGAGACTCTGTGAACCACTCTAGAAGGTGGAACCAGTGTCTGAGAATTACATACAGCCTGACTTCAATTCAGTATAATGATACGGGATCTAATAGTGAAAAGGTCAGAATGTAACCTGAAAATATAAATACTGTTAGATGGATTCTGATACTCAGTATGTGGTTGGCCTCGGTGATATCTTTCGTTTCAATAAAGTGATATATTTTTATTGAAAAAAGATGACACTTTCTGACTTTCTCTTCTTCTTTCAGGTCTAGGATCCACGTTACTTGTTGTAAATATTTGCTGCATACAGCCTAGCCCTTCCTAAAATATGCCATATATATCATGTGGCGTATCATGATTTTATATATGCTTTTAACAGGCATATGCAATGGATTTAGTTGGTGGTGCATAAACTTCAAGTCAAATAAAAAGATATAATCTTCTCAGTTCTTAATACATCTTAAATTCTTACCCATCTTCTTGTGCTTGGAAACATTTTTAGGCAACTGTGGCTAAAACATTGTATTTTCTATTTCATCTTTTATGTGGTTACTTTTGAATATTGAATTCCATTTACACTTACATTGGTAATGCTGGTATACATGTTGGCAACATAAACTTCTTTTTTCTATAAAATTACTTAAGCAAAACGTAAATCAACAGAAAGAACAATATTAAGTATTATGTAATGATGCAATTGGTATAGGACATCACCAGATTTGAAAGGTGATGTGATAATGAATAGATTTGGGAAAACACTGGAGAGTCTTCATAAAACTCTTTCTCTTTACCCTGAAACCTGTGAGGAAAGTGTGACAGGGAGATGTGCACATTGTTATTCTTCCTTTCTGCATCTGCTCTCCTAGCTGGATGAACTTCCCCATTCCTCATTTTCCCACAGGTTCTCTGATTCTCTTTCATGGCTGCCTACAACTATCTGTGCTAAGGAAATTGACCTTCTGCATTTAACTACCTACTGATTTAGTCTATCTATTCTTCCACAATATAATACATAGTCTATCTATTCCTCTAGAATGTGATATCACACACACACACACGTGCACACACACACACCATATATATATATATATATATGTATATATGGTTCTCAATAACTTTGAGAAAATAAAATTACCTACAAATAGAATCATGATTTTTATACTCTTATTTAAACATTTAGATACTTCTCCCTCTTGAGTTATGCTATACTCTGGATTTATTTTTCATTTGGATGCTTTCATGCCACAATACTTGGCTTTCAGGTTTAAATTGGTGTAATGCATTTATTATGCTTCTAGTGTTTTTATGTTTTCTTTCTATGTCAGCTTTGTTTGTTCTTAATGTTTAAGTTTTGGAAGGTAAAACTGAAGACTACATCAAACTTTCCCTGCCATCAAGGAAAATGTTATATCAAATTAAGCAAATCATGAATGAATTCTTTATTATGTACATTTAACTCAAGAAGAAAATGGCCACTAGTGGTGGGACCAAAATGTAATACTCTTTGACATTATTGGTCTGTAATGTAAATGGCTATACTTAGAAGTTTGTTTTAAAGATCTAGGACTCCTATAATTGAGGAAACTCATTCATTTGTACATCATGGGAAATATGATTTTAAATTCAAGAATGAAAGAAAAATAGTATCCAAAGTTCTTTGGGGGTGCCTCTGCTTACTTCCCAAGTTTCATGTGTGATTAAATATTATTTAGTTTATGCTTGATTTATGGGATGCTGCTTTTCCTCTCTCCAGAAAAACCAAAGTTTTTAAAACCACTGTCATGTCTGTCATTTCTACTGCCATGTTCTGGAACTTAGAGCCTCGATGTTGATTTATTGAGACTACTTCTAAAGCTGACCACATTTTATTATACATTTCTTTACCACTTCCCTTGGAAGAATGTTCTATTTCCCCAGGTAACAGTGGCTCTTGCCATCTTATTCATGAAGACTTGGTAGCAAAATTCTGTTTAAACCTCGCTTTTTACTCAGTTCTGTGGACCCAAAATGCATCTAAGGTGACAAAACCATCACAAGCCTAGCAGCTTATCTGTCAGAGTTCTTCTCCTCAAAATGATGTATTATCCCATCCTTCTTGTTCCAGATGTGGTAATTCATCTTCAGATAAATGTTTCATGCGATTTTAAGGCTTCTTCTCCCTTTTTTCAGACCACAGCTTGTTTTATTTCTCCTTATATGTTCTAAGGTAAGGATGAGCGTATATTTCTCATTGGAAACAAATCAAGTGAGAGGATAATAGAACAACATCTTTAAAGTACTAAGAGAGAAAACTGTCAGCTTGGAATTTTATATCCCATGAAAATATCTTTGAAAAACAAAGACAAGACTTTTGGTTTCAGCTCCAACATGTAAAGAGTTTGGAAGTCCTCACTCTCATTCTTACAACAAGAAATAAGCTGACCAAACTAAAAATCAATGACTTTTCTTAGACCCATCAGAAAATTGAGGTCACAGAGCAAACCACAGGCCCCCAAACTGTAGAAAAAATAAGAATAAATAAAATCATACACAGGATCACCCAAATGACAGCAAAAGCCACCGGAGCCATAAGGTGGTAGAAATGCTTAAAAGGTAGTTTTAATGAGCTGCTAAAAGCTGGACATGGCTTAATGTAAAAATGAGAAACTCTTAGGGGCTACAGTCTTAGACCCCTCCCCCCACATACAAACATATTTGTGTAGACTTTACCTCCAAGAATTCAGGCTTCAAGTTGAAGATCTAATACCCTCTTCTGTCTCAGGCAAGGCAGGAGAAAAGTAACCATTTGAAATACATCCAGTGCATTCTCCATAACAAAACTCTGCTCTCCAAAGACATCTGCATACAAGAGCCTTATCTTCCTCTTGTAAAGACAATTAGCCAACTTCACCCACCTCTAGCTATCCTGACTCATCTAAAGGCAAAGAAAAATGATTAACAAACACTTCTGAAAGTCACATCCCAGAGATTCAGTCCAACAGAAAGACAGAGGCTTGAACATACTATTATAGAATGCTTACTCTCTCCAGAAGCTTACCACCACATCAGTAGGGGTCCAGTGTAACAACAGTGGATTACAACTGATGAGTGGAAGACACAGAGTCTCGTAAAGAAAGCATTTTTAGGGAGACTCAGAAGCAACAGAGAAAGGGAAACAAACAAACAAACAAACAAGGACACTGAATGAGACTATATCCTCTGACACAGGTTAGACACAGGTAGCCATAAAAGAACTACTAATCACATTTTGGCTCCCACCTAGCTTAATATAAAAATGTCACAATAAAGACCTCTTTTTAAAGTTTATTTATTCATTTTGAGAGAAATAGAAAGTATGGAGGGACAGAGAGAGGGAGAGAGAAAAAATCTCAAGCAGGCTCTGGACTGTCAGTGTGGACCCCAATGCGGGGCTCAAACCCATGAACCATAAGATCATGATCTGGGCTGAAATCAAGAGTCGAGGGCTTAACCAACGAAGACACTCAGGAACCCCAAAATCTCTCTTTTTAAAAATGTTTATTTATTTTGAGAGAAAGAGTGTGTGTGTGCACATGTAAACAGGGGAGGAACAGAAAGAGAGGGAGAGAAAGAATCCCAAGTAGGCTCTGCATTGATGGAGGATTTGATCTTATGAACCATGAGATTATGACTTGAGCTGAAATCAAGAGTCAGACATGTAACCAACTGAGCCACGCAGGCGTCCCCACAATAAAGTTGTCTTTGTCTCAGTCCTTATTAGTCAATATGTTATATCTAATTCTAACCAAAAATAGTACAAGGTATGCTAAAGTCAAGAAAAACACATTATCTGACAAGTCAAAATAAGCATCAGAAACAGACTCAGATGTAGACACAGATTTTCAAATTATCAGAGAAAGAAAACAATCATGATTAATATCTTAAGGGCTCTAGTGGAAAAAAATATACAATATGCAAGGATGCATAGTATGTGGAGAAAAAAATACTGTAATAGAAATGAACACTGCCTTTGATGGGCTCATCCGTAGATGACATGGCCAAAGAAAGAATTAGTAACTTGAAGTAGGTGAATAAAAACTTCCCAAATGACATGCAAGTAAAGCAAGAATGAAAAAGAAAACAGGATGTACAAGAAGAAGAGGAGTTAAGATGGCGGAGAAGTATGAGGACGGGGATTTCCCTCATCCCTCAAACACAGTGGTATTGAGGTCAGAATACTTGGAACACCCAGGAAGTCAGTCTGTGGAGTGAGAGAAGAATCTCCACAGGTGGATGGACACAACATGGCAGGACAGAGGTGCGTGTACGCAAATTGGGAGAGATAAAATAATGATGTAGGCACGGAGGGGAGCGGAACCCCTTCTATGGAAAGACAAAAGGGAGAGAAAGAGAGGATGTGGAAGTGTGGAATTATGTTAGGACAAGAGAAAAACTTCTCTGGACCAGGACTGGGGAAAGAGAAATACAAAGAGTGCCAGTCTCTACTTTGTAAACAACCTTAGGAGCTGAAGATTGGAGATTTCAGGGGTGAGTGACTTTCTCTGGACTGAAGCCAGAGACTGGGAAGCATGGGAGACTGTGGAGCAGACAAGCCCGCCACCCCTGTTACTCTGCGGGGACTGCCTGAACAGCGTGGTTTGAGACACACAGTCTGGGAAGGACAGATTGGTTGGGGTGTGGCCATTTTTCTCCTCATCACCAACAAGGTGCAACTTCAGGGAGCAGCACAGCAGCCCCCGTGGAGATGGATCCGTTTACATCAAACTCTGCCCCTCCATGCCAGGCAAGTGCCTATCTCCTGGGGCAAGAGCTGACATTGAAAGAGGGCACCCTCCTTCAGGCCAGCACAGCGTGGTTTCAGACACCTACAGACAGTGGCCCTGTGGCTTTGTATGTTAATCTGTTGTTTTCTTTTCCTTTCTTTTCTTTCCTTCTCTTCTCTTCTTTTCCTTTCTTTTTCTTTCTACCCTCCTTCCCCACCCCACCTTTGGAATCAGTCTCACAGTTTCTGATTTGACTTTTTGTCAGTTCTTAAGATTTATATGTCTTTTTTCTTTCTACCTTTCTTTCTCTAGTTTGGTTGTTTGTTTAATCAAGCACTTTTACTCTATTCTTTCTACATCTTTTCTGTATCTCCTTCTTTATTTCTCTCTCTCTCTCTCTCTCTCTTTCCCCTTGGATTAAGCCTTATAGTTTCTTTAATTCTCTGCCTGGTCTTTTTTTTCTGCCCCTTTCATTCTTCTCTTTGTATGGAGTAAGTTTCCTTCTCCCTATTTCCTTTTTCCCATGGTTACTTCAACAAACAAATCAAACCACACTAGGTGGAAGGTCCAAACACTCTACCACTACAAGCAGTGGGATAAAGTAGCCAAATACACAACAACTGAGTGCACAAAACACACTCCAAAAAACAATTCCTGAAGTACAAGGCTCTGGGTAGTGTATGACCCTTTTTTAATATAGTTGCTCTTGCAGGTGCTAGACCATAACAGCTATTAAAACACGTAAAAGACAGAAACCTAGCCAAAATGAACAAACGGAAGAAATCTCAAAAGAAATTCCAAGAAGAAATGACAGCTGGAGAATTACTCAAAACAGGTATAAATGATATATCTGAACAAGAATTTAGAATAACAGTCATAATACTAATTGCTGGGCTTAAAGACAGCATAGAAGATAGCAGGAGAATCTATTGCTGCAAAGATCAAAGACCTAAGAAGTAGCCATGATGAATTAACAAGTGCTGTAAATGAGACACAAAATAAACTAGATGTAGTGACAGCAAGGATGGAAAAAGCAGAAGAGAGAATAGGTGAAATAGAAGATAAAATTATGGTAATGATGAAAATGAAAAAAAAAGAGGGAAAAGAAATTACTAAACCTGGAAGGGAGAATTAGAGACTTATGTGATTCAATGAAATGAAATAATATCCGTATCATAGGAGCTCAAGAATAAGATTAGAGAAAGAAAGGGCCAGAAAGGTTTGTTTGAACAAATTATAGCTGAGACCTTACCTAATCCAGGGAAGAAAACAGGCATCCAAGTCCAAGAGGTATTGATAACTCCCTTCAAATTCAGTAGTCAAAACCATGGCACAGTGAAACACCATGACACAGTGAAACTGGAAAATACAAAGATAAAGAGAAAATTCTGAAAGCAGCTAGAAACAAATGGGCCTTAACCTACAAAGGTAAACGCATAAGGGTAGTAGCAGACCTGCCTACTGAAACTTGGCAGGTCAGAAAGAAGTGGCAGGAAACATTGAATGTGCTGAATAAGAAAAATATACAACCAAGAATTCTTTATCCAGCAGGGCTGTGTTTCAGAATAGAAGGAGAGATAAAGGCTTCCCCAGACAAACAAAAACTAAGGGATGTCATGGCCATTAAACCAGCCCTGCAGGAGATCCTAAGGGGGACTCTGTGAGTGGAGTGCTGAAAATACTACAAAGAACCAGAGACATCACCACAAGCATGAAATCTACAGAAAACACAATGACACTAAATCCATATCTTTTAGTAATTACTCTGAATGTAAACGGACTAAAATCAAAAGATATAGGGTATGAGAATGGATGGGGAAAAAAAAAACAAGATATATCTATATGCTGCTTACAAAAGAGTCATTTTAGACTGAGGACACCTGCAGATTGAAAGTAAGGGGATGGAGAACCATCTATCATGCTACTGAACATCAAAAGAAAACCATAGTAGCCATACTACAATTTTAAAACAAACTAGATTTTAAAAGAAAGACTGTAACAAGAGATGAAGGAAGGCATTGATCATAATTAAGGGAACTATCCATAAAGAAGAGCTAATAATTATAAGTGTTTATGCCCCCAATGTGAAACACTCAAATATATAAATCAATCACAAACATAAATAAATGTACACCTAATAATACTTCAATTATAGGGGAAATCACAGGAAAGTGGAAGTGCCATATCATAATAATAAAAGGATGAATTCTCCAAGAAGACATAATAATCTTTTATGTATGAGTCTAAAGACAAGCACCAAAGTGCATGAGGTAAAAACTGATAGAACAGTAAGAACTAGACAAATCTACAATTACAATTAGAGAATTCAATGCCTCTCAGTAATTGATAGATACAGCCAGTAGAAAATAAGTAAGGGTATAGTTGAAATAAACATCACTACTAATCAGCTGGATATACTTCATTCAACAACAGTGGAATACACACTGTCTCAACCTCAAATGGAACACTCACCAAAGCAGATAACATTTTGTGTATTCCAAGACCCTAACTAATTTAAAAGAAGAGATATCATACAAGCTATATTTTCAGACCACAGTGGAATTAAACTAGAGTTCAATAAAAGAAAGACAGATGGAAAATCCCAAAATATTTGGAGTTCAGACAACATGATTCTAAATAACAACAACAAAAATTTTTTCAAGAGGAATTTTAAAATAATTTGAACTAGATAAAATGAAAATAAAACTTAACAAGATTTGTGGAATGCAACAAAAGCAGTGGTTGGAGGAAAACCTATAGCATTGAATGCATATATTAGAAAAGAAGAAAGATCTAAAATCAATAATCTGTTTCCACCTAGGAAGCTAAAGGAAGAAGAGCACTTTAGTCCTAATGTAAACAGAAGAAAACAAATAATAAAAATTAAAGCAGAAGTCAATGAAACTACAATCAGAAAATGCAATAGAGACAACAGAGACATTCAACAAAACCAAATGCTATCTTCAAAAAGATCAATAAAATTGGTCTGGCTAGACTAATCAAGAAGAAAAGAAAGAAAGCACAAATTACTGATATCATAAATGAAAGAAGTATCATCACCACAAATATCATGGATGTTAACATGATAATAAAGAAATATTTTGAGCAAACTCTAGGCCCACACATTTGGTAACTTAAATGAAGCAGACCAGTTCTTTGAAAGATACAGAGTATCAAAACTCACAAAAAGAGAAATAAGTAATTCAAACAGGCCTATAATTATTTTAAAAATTGGACAAATAATTAATGACCTTCTAAAAAAGAGAGCATTAGACCATGATGGTTTCACTGTGAAATCTACCAAACATTTAATAAAGAAAAAACAGCAATTTTTATGATCTTTTTCAGAAAACAGAAATGGGAGAAACATTTTCTAATTTATTCCAAGATGCCAGCATTAGACTAATACCAAACCAGATAAAGAATTATAAAAAAAGTAAAACTACATGCCAATACCTCTTATGAACATATTCCACAATAAAACATTATGACATTAAATCCAATAATGTACAAAAAATTATACAAAATTACAAAGAGGGCTTTATTCAAGGTATGCGAGATGGATTCCACATTTGAAAATAAATTTATGTAATCTACTATATCAAAAGGCGACAGAAAAAAATCATATTTTTGGTGTAGAAAATGCATTAGACAATATCATGATAGAAACTCTCAGAAAAGTAGGAATAGGAGATAATATCCTTTTTATAAAGAACATCTACAAACAACCTACAGCAAACATCCTACTAAGTACCTGCATACCTTCCCCCTAAGGTTAGGAACAAGGCAAAAATGTTCCTTCTCCCCATTCATATTCAGCATCACACTGGAAGTCCTACCTAAGAGAATAAAACAAGGAATGGTAATAAGGGTGTGCAGATTGGAAGAAAAGAAATAAAAATAAGACTCTTTTCACAGAAGACAAGATTGTCTATGCAGAAAATCCAATAAATTGTCAAAAATCAGGAATAAGTGGTTATAGCCAGATCATAAGATACAAGGTTAGAGTTAAAAATCAGTTGCTTTCCTTTATACCAGCAATGAAAAATACAAATGTGAAACTAAAAAAAAAAAATACTATTTATATTTATTTGTTAGTTTGTTTATTATTTTAGAGAGATTAAGAGTGCACAACAGGGGTAGAGGAGCAGAGGGGGAGGGTGGAGAGAGACAGAGAGAGAGAAAGAGAGAGAGAGAGAGAGAGAGAGAATCTTAAGCAGGCACCAGGCTCAGCACAGAGCCCAATGTGGGGCTCAAGCCCATGAACCTGGGATCATGACCTGAGCCAAAATCAATAGTTGGATGCTCAACCAACTGAGCCACCCAGTTACCTCAGTACTACTTAAATTAACATTAAAAAATAAATATTTAGGTACACATCTAACAAAATATATATAAGATCTATAAGAAAACTATAAAACTCTGATAAAAAATTTAATTTAAGTAAATGAGTGATATTCCCTGTTTATGGGTTAGAAGCTTCAGTATTAGTCCGGTGTTGATTCTTCCCAACACGGATTCTACACAACTCATCTAAATATCAGCAAAATGTTTTGCGGATACTTTAAACATATTATAAAGTTCAGTGATAAAGAGAGCATGATACTCACAAAAGAATATACACATATAGATCAAGAGAACAGAACAGAGAGCCTAGAATTCAACCCACGTAGATGTAATCAACTGATCTTTAAAAAAGGAATAAAGGTAATATAATAGAGAAAGAGCAATCTTTTCAACAAGTGGTTCTGGATTTCCATGTGCAAAGGAAAAGAATTTGGCCACATAACTTACTTCTCACAAAAATTACCTCAAAATTAATCATGCACTAAATAAAAATATAAAATCATAAAACTTTTAAAGAAAAACATTGGATAACATCTAAATGAAATTACTATGATCCATGATAGAAAAACTTGATGTTGGGTGTTATTAAAATTTAAAAATCTTTTCTACAAAGAACACTACTAAGAAAATAAAAAGACAAGTCACAGGCTGAAAAAAATATTGGCAAAATATATATTTGATAACAGTCTTGTGTCCAAAATATTCGAAGTACTATGAAACTGAACAATAAAAAAACCTAATAATCCAATTTTAAAATGTGCAAAAGATCTGTACAGCTTAACAAAGGAACTACACAGATGAAAAATAAGCATGTGAAAATATGCTCCAAATTATTATTATGAAATTGCAAATAATGATGAGATACTACTATACACTTATTAAAATGGCTAACATCCAAGAATGGATTTTTGACAATATCAAATGCTCATAGGATGTTATTATTCCCTGGTGGTGGCAATGCAAAATAGTATAGCCACTTTGGAAGACAGTTTTGAAGTTTCTTACAAAGTTAAACACAGTCGTATATAATACCTGAATCACATTCCTAGGTGTTTGCAAGAAGTGTTGAAAATTTATGTCCACAAAAAAAAAAGGTGCACAGGAATGGCAGCTTTATTAATAATTGCTAAAGTCTAAATGGAAATAATATTTCTTCAGTAAGTATATGGAAAACAAATTGGCATAGCCATACAATAAGATTATTAAATGATAAAAGCAAAAACTATCAAGCAACCAAAAAAAAAAAAAAAAAGACATGGAAGGACCATACATTCATATTAAGTGAAATAACCAGTCTGAAAAGGCTACATCCTGCATGTTTCCAATTATATGAGATTCTGGGAAATGTAAAAATATAAAGTTGGTAAAAAGATTAATTGTTGTTAAAAGTTTGAGGAGGTGAATAGGTGAAGCATGAAGGATTTTTATTATAGTAGAACTATTCTGCATGATGGTGCAATCATGGACACATGACATTACACATTACCAAAACCTACAGTAGTTTAAAACACAAAAGAACAAATTTTAATGTATGCAAAGTGTTTTATTTAATAATTTAAGGGGTCAAAGAATTCTAGAAGAAAAATTCACACTGTTGCAAGAGGATCTAATTGGATAACAAATGTATGAAATGACCTCAAGAAAAGGGGTAGGAAAAGGTACTGACCTCAGTAATGTTGGAATGAGTGGATTCTATATAACTAAAGGCATAAGATACTGTACATAAGTCCTTTACTTTAGTAGATCACGTTTTCCATTAGTGTAAATGTTACCAAATATGATAAGTTATAAAGGTGTATTGGAATTGAAAATTAAGTAAATGAATGGTCATGACAGAACCAGATTTGCAACTTTGGAATGGAAATTTACATATTGCAAAGGGAGGAATGTGGTATGATCCAAATTTTACTGGGTTAGAGTTGGAGTCATCAGTATGAATTCATATGATCCAAATTTAATGGGTTAGAGTTGGAGCCATCAGTATAAATTCATATTTAATACAGATACAGATCACTACAGATGGAAATATTTATAGATAGGTATACACATGGAGGGTTTGTATAGACAAATATATTATCTTGCTCTGTCAACTGAGAGGGAAGAAGAAAGAAAGAAAGAAAGAAAGAAAGAAAGAAAGAAAGAAAGAAAGAAAGAAAGAAAGAAAGAAAGAAAGAAAGAAAGAAAGAAAGAAAAGAAAGAAAGAAAGAAAGAAAAAGAGAAAATAAAAGAAAGAGAGAGAGAAAGGGAGAAAGAGGAAGAGAAAGAGGAAGAGAAAGAGAAAGAGGAAGAAAAAGAGAAAGAGGAAGAAGGAAAGGAAGAAATGACACCCTAGTAGCAATGAACACACCTAACCTCAAGATACTGCTTTCTAATGCCTTTTCCAATTAAACTAATCAGAGCTTCTTAAAGAAACAGTTGATTCATGGATGGGTATAGAATGTACAAAATGAGCCTGGGCACGTTATAATGGCAGAAAGTAAAAAAGTTCTTAAAATAAAAATTTTAAATATTGATGAGAATATGTCAAAAGGGAACAAGAGTTATCTCAAAGAGCTTCCACGGGCTTGATCTGGAATAAATTGAGGAAGAAAACAAGGTAATAGTAGACTGAAACCAATATATAAAATAAATATCAATGTATCCATACTAATATAAATACACGACTGAGTAAGTTAATAAGTGGAGAAGAAAAAAAATCCCTCACGCAGAATTCCAAGTAAGTTATGTAAATAAGCCACTCTAAAGGAGGTGGAGCATAATTCTTCCCCGCTTAAGTGTAGACTGCACACAGTGACTGTCTTTGAAAAGGACAGTATAAAAAAAAGGGAGAAAACAGTAACTTTATGGTAGAGAAACCTAAAAAGCACTATCTCTGTTAGGTGATCATAATTAACATCAACAATGATAAGAAGTCATGCTGATGTATTCTTGATATGATGTGATGAAATGGCACTTTACTTCTGTGATCTTCCTCTACAAACCCTACAACCTCAGTATAATTATGAGAAAAACATCAGATAAAGGCCAAGTGAAAATATTTTACAAAACATTTGACCAGTACTTCTAAAAGTTGTCAAGGTCATCAAAAACAAGGAACATTTGAGAAACTGTCACAACCAAGAGGAGTCTAAGGAGACATGAAAACTAAAATGTAATGCAACACCTTAAGTGGGATCGTGGAACAGAAAAGGATGTTGATTAAAAACTAGGGAAATCTGAATAAACTATGAACAAATGTAGCAATATTGGTTCATAAATTGTAATAGATGTACCATATTAATGTAGATGCTAATAATAGGGGTAACTATGTGAAGGTTACATGGGAAATCTCTGTACCATCTACTCAGTTTTATGTACAGCTAGAAATTTCTGTAATTCTAAAACTGTTCTAAAAGTAAATATTGTTAGTAAAATTTTTAAAATAAAAGCAAAATAATGACATATTAAGGAACACACAAGCTACAAGAAACATAAAGGAAGCTCTCAGGCAGAAGGATAATGATACCAGATGGATACGGATCCACACAAAGAAGGATTGCATCTTGGAAGAGATACAAATGTAGGTAAATATAAAATATATTATTCATTATCTTTAATCTCTTTAAGTGAATAAGACAAAAGTAGTACCAAAGTACTATCCAATTAATTTTAATCTCTTTAAGTGAAAAATGACTACACAAGACAAAAGTATACCAAAGTATTATGGACTTCATAACATACATAGAAATAAAATATACTACAAAAAATTAGCATGAACTATGAGAAGGAGTGAACAAAAGCTCTCTAACTTAAGTTTCTTATGTTTCACAGAAAGTTATGTAATATCACTTGGCAGCAAACCATAAGTTAAAGATATATATTTTAAACATGATAGCAACTTATATAAAATAAGTATAATTAACAAAATAATATTGAAGATAAAAAGAAATATTAAAAGTACTTACTCTAAATCAAAAAATGAAAAGAAGAAATAAATAAAACATGGGATAGATAAAAAAATATATTCAAGATAGCAGATTTTGATAATCATTACATTAAATGCACATTGTTTAAACTAAGTTAAGACAGACTGTAGATCAGATTTAAAAGCAAGGTCTAATGTACACTGCCTACAAAGAGGTTGAGGTTAAATACAAAGACATAGATCTGTTGATTCAAAAGAATGAATAAATATGCCACATCAACTCTAATCCAAAGTAAACTGGAGTGGCTATATTAATATTAAACAAACTAGACTTGAGAAAGAAGAAATATTGCATTACATAAAAATAATGGGATAAATTTATCAAGAAAATATAGTAACTCCAAAATGTATCTGCACCTAATAAGAGTTTAAAATAAATAAATAAAAATCATATAAGAAAACATATTTGAGTTCACAATTAATGTTGGAGAAGTTTAACACTGAAAATAGGCTTTTATTAAATATTTCTAGCTAACATTATATTAGCAGTGAAAGACTGATTTCACCCTAAGATCTGAGACAAGTAAGTCTTCACTCACTACTTCTATTTAACACTGAACCAGAAGTTCTAGCAAAGAATATAAGGCAAGAAAAAGAAACAAAATGATGACAAAAGGGAAAAAAAAAACCACTGTCAATTCACAAATAACATAATTGCCTACACAGAAAATCACAATAAATTTACAAAAGAAAGGAAAAAATAAAGTCAAGAACAAACGAGTGACTTTAGCAAAATACAGATACAAGGTCAATGGAACAAAAGCAATTATATTTCTATTTACTCACAGTCTACAATTGAAAACTGAAAAATCTAAAAATGTCTTTTACAATAGCATCATAACACCTCATGTACTTAGGGATAAATGTAACAAAATATGTGCAGTGTCTGTACACTGCAAACTATAACATATGGAGAAAAACTAAAGACATAAATAAAGTAAAAACATACTGTACGTGGGTCTGAAGACTAAATATTGTTAAGATGTCAATTCTCATCAAATTGATCAATGGATTCAAAGCAACCTCAATTCAAATTATTTGCTTTTGTTTTGTGTCACTTTTAGAAATTGAGAAGATGATTCTAAAATTTAGGCAGAAATTTGAAGAGAAGAAAAAGAGAATTCTCATTACATTATTTCAAGATTTTAAGATAAACATACAGTTAAAAAAAAAAACTGTCATTATTGATATACTTGCCAACACAGAGAATCACAGAGGACAGAATACACATGAAAAAGTGCTCAACATCATTAGTCATTGTGGAAATACAAATTAAAAACACCATATGATACCACTAACACCTATGAAAATAGCTAGAACTAAAAAGACTGACAATACTAAGTGTCGATGATGGCATGGAAAATTAGAACTCTTTATACATTGCTTGTGAAATGTAAAATTGTACACCACTCTAAAAAATAGTGAGACAATTTTGAATAATGTTGTATGGAACTTTATATATACTGATCATGCAATATAGACTGGTACATATATATAATTCACATTTTGGGATATTTAGCAAAGAAAACTGAAAACATATGTTCACTCACAGACCCATATACCCAAATGTTTATAGCAGTTTTATCCATAAAACCAAACACTAGAAATAACGTAAATATGTATCATCTTATGAATGAAAAAAATAATTTATAATACATCTATAAGGTAGAATAGAACCCAGTAATATAAAAGGACAAACTAATAAAATATGCAATAACATGGATGAATTTTAAAAGCATTATGTATTATGATAAGAAGCTATATATTATATGATTCAATTTACAGAAAATTTGGGAAATGGTTATTATACAAGGACAGACATTAGAAGAGTAATCATCAAGGTCTGGGACTAGAAGTAGAAAAATACGGGGACAAGAGAAAACATTATGAAGTGAAAGAAATATTCTTCTTATTCTGTTCTTATTATTCTGATGAATATATAATTACATTCATCTAAACTCCTCAAACTATACACTTAAAAGAGTTAACTTTATTATTTATAAAACATACATCAATCAACAACTTTTTAAAAAATTAACCAAAAAAATACTAATAATGATCTTTGTCTTATTCTTGTCTTCAAGGAGAAAGTTTCTAATATTTTATAATGAGATTCAGTGTTGATTGCTAGTTTGAAATAGATCTCCTTTATCATCTTGGAGATTGGTTCTTATCTCCTATTCCTAGTTGACTAATGTTTTTTATCAATAATTGATGTTGAATTATTTTAAAATGCTTTTTCAGCATCTATCAAGATAAATTTTTCTTTCTTCTCCTTTGATCGATTGTTGTGATGAATTATTACTTGGTTTTCTAATATTGAATTGTTAGTGCATTCCTGGAATAAAACCTATTTGGTCATGGTGTGTTATCTTTTAATAAACTGCTACAGTTGATTTGCTAATATTTTGCAGTTATAGTTCTAAAGATCTTTAGTCAGTTTTTCTTTTTTTAATTTCCATTTTTCTTATGTTTGGTATGGGATGTTGCTTGGTTTATAATTGAATTGAGACACTTTTCATCAATTACTATATAATCAGAAATAGTTTACAACTGGTTTGATAGCCTGGATATTTTTTCTTTTTTTTTGTTTAAGTTTATGTATTTATTTTTGAGAGAGAGAGTGAGCATAAGTGGGAGAGGAGGAGAGAGAGAGAGAGAGAGAGAGAGAGAGAGAGAGAGAGAGAGAGAGAATGAGAGAGAGAATTCCAAGCAGGCTCCACACTGTCAGCATGGAGCCTGATGTGGGGCTCAAACCCATGAAATGTGAGATCATGACCTGAGCCGAAATTGAGAGTTGTACACCTAACCAACTGAGCCACCCAGGCACCCCTGGATCATTTTTCAATATGAACTTGTCGGAGCCCAGCCACAGAATTGATAAGTTAACAGTTTTGATAAGAGAAGATAAAATAAATATTCCATTTGATCTTTTGTCTTCATTTTAATTTAATTTAATTTTATGAGTATCTTGTATTGTATTGTTTCACCCATGATCATCTTCTTTCTTACTCTTTATGCTGATATGGAACTAGGAAATCCCGTTTTCATTTTATATTTGAAAAAAAAAACTATTGGTCTTTCTTTTACAAAATTACATATGTCAAAGTAACACATGTCTTATTTGAAATTCTTGTTATGAAAGACTTGTCTCTTTTCCTCATTTATTTGGTCAATAATTTATTCATATCCATAGGTACTCATGGATATTTGTTTCATAGTCCAGTATTACTTCATTTCTTGTGTTTATTCACATTATTCCAACTTTGGCTATTGAGCACTCTAGTAATGTCTCTTGTATCTTTTGACATGGCCCCATCATAACAAAGTTTTTACATTTTTTATTTCTCAGCATTCATTACCTCTAGTACTATACAATAGTCCACATTTACCTTTTCTATTTCCTGCCCTAGCCCTGAATTAGTAATTTCTCCAAGGAGCCCTTGATCCTCTTATTGAAGAATGGTACTTAGGAACTAAGATGTAGGGGGCAGCTAGGGGGCTCAGTTGGTTGAGTGTCCGGCTTTGGCTCAGGTCATGATCTCACAGTTGGTCAGTTCAAGCCCCACATCAAGTTCTGTGCTGACAGCTCAAAGCCTGGAGCCTGCTTTGGATTCTGTGTTTCCATCTCTCTGCCCCTTGCTGGCTCATGCTCTTGTCTTCCAGAAATAAATATTAAAAAAAAAAAAAGGAACTAAGACCTGGGAACTACATGTATTTGTTAATACTAGGATGTTGTTATTTCTAGTCTGTCTCAGCTGACACAGCAAGAATGGTTAAATGTGTAATTGACTTTCGGATTTACACCCACCTATAAATATTTCTTGTGTGTATGTATATATGTGTATACACATATATTTAAACTAAATATAATTTCATAATAGTGTCCCCAATTCTAATCCATTAAAATGTGGATTATTCTCCATCCTTTTTTGCTTACTAATTGGTAAAATCTCACTTCCCAACTGGCTCCTACCACCTATTATCCATTTACTTAATTGTTCAATTCTTGCATACATGTATAGCAGTGGGATAATTTTTAACTAATATCCCTATGGAAAACAACATTATCAACTAAATTACAGTACTATTTTTGCCTTTAGTTTTACAGATTCCACTAATTTCCAAAGTTACTTAGATCAGCACATTTTCCTTCATCATTTTTAGTGATATTGTTTCCTAAATTTTTAATATAGTTGAATTGTTTGTCATAGTCTGCATCACATCTTGGGATTTCTCAACCATCTAGATATATTTTTTTTAATTTGTATACATTATATAGATAACCCATCCTTAAGAAAGTGGAGCATAACTGCCCGCATCTTGAGTTTGGGCTGTATGTGGCAATTTCTATCCAAAGAGTATAGCATTGAATGAAGGAAAGAAGAAAGAATAAATTAACTTTATGATAGAAAAACCTAACAAAGACTACCTAAGTTAGATGATCAAAGTTAATATCAACAGTGATAAGTCCTGTTGATAGCATGTACCTTTGATGGAGTGTAATGAAAATGGCACTTACCTCTGTAACTATCCCACCAAACACCCGTAACTGCAACCTAATCATTAGGGAAACATCACACAATCCCTTTGAAGGACATTCCACAAAATACTGACCAGTATTCCTCAAAACTGTCATGGTCATCAAAAATGAGGAAAATCATGGAAGCTACCACAGTCAAGAGAAGTCTAAGGAGACATGATAAGTAAATGTAATATGGTACATTTGAACAACAGCAACAAAGGACATAGATTTCTAATGTCTAAGAAAATATGAATAAAGTGTAAACTTTAATGATAACATATAATAATGGTTCATGAGTGTTACAAATGTATCATTAAATGAAACAAATGTAAGATACAAATAATAGAGGAAACTATATAGGTTCTGCTTAAACTCCCTTACTATCTTTATTTTTTTTTCCAGTAAATACAAGCTATTCTAAAATAAAACATTTTTTAAATGGCATATATCTAATCACTATCCCTTGATAATTCAAACACATTTACCTTTTTTTATTATCTTCTACTTTATCTTGTAACCTAGTAGTTTAGGTCATGATTATTATTTGACATTTTAAAGTATCTCCATTTCCTCTATCAAGAATTACTTTCCCACAAAAAAAAAAAAAAAAACACTGTTACACAAATAAATGAATTTAGCAAAATTGCAGAATACAAAATCTGTTGCCTTTATGTACATTAATAATGAACTATCAGAAAGAGAAATTAAGAAAAACAGTCTGATTTACAATTGCATCAAAAGGAACAAAATACCTTGGAATAAATTTAACTGAAGAGGTGAAAGACCAATACACGGAAAACTAGAGGACATGGATGAAAGAAATTGAAGAGGCACAGGTAAGTGGAAAGATATTCCATGCTCATGGAATTTAATTTGAAAGGATGATAAGGGGCAACTGGGCAGCTCAGTCAGTTAAGCATCTGAGTCTTGGTTTTGGCTCAGGTCATGATCTCATGATTGGTGAACTTGAGCTCCACATTGGGCTCTGCAGCTGGCAGCATGGAGCCTGCTTGGGATTCTCTCTCTCCTTCTCTCTCTTCCTCTGCCCCCCTCACACTGTCTGTCTAAAAATAAATAAACTTTAAAAAGGGGAAATGATAAGGCCAAAACTTCAAGAAGGATGTTGTGAAAAAGGAAAACAAAATCAAAACGAGACCCCTTGAACAGATTTAACACTGTAGGAGGAAAAAACTAAGAGAGAAGAGTTGAAGACATAGGAGAAAAAGAGAGAAAAGAGATGGAGTCAGGTGGGTGAACAGCTGACCTAGAAAATAGTGATAACTTATTAAATCCTGGGCTGGGTTAAATTGGAAAAAGATTTAGCATGAGTATTTGTGCTTGGAGTTCTGAAAGCCCACTGAAAGTTGCAGAACCTGAGCCCATGTGCAGGACTAGACAGGCATAGAGTTGCAGAGTGGATATAGAAATAAGAACTGACTGGAAGAACTATTCAACGAAAGAATGGCCTAAGTGATCTATCTAAAAATCCTAAGGAAGGGGTGGGTAAGTAGAATGAGGGGAAATGTAAGAATAGGGATACAGATTAAGGAACAGTTGTAATCCACTAATTCCAGGATTGGTATTTGGTTCACTAGGTAGGCTTCATTATTTTTTTTTTAGTTGCTGACATAAGTTTGGCTAAAGCAGTCACAAAATCTTGGTTATTCAGAATAAATGTAGTGTACTAAATCCCTTCAGTAAAGAAATGTTTTAACTTTAATAACCCCATTCTCCTAAGTGTATGTGACTAAACATCAGTTTATCTTCTTCTGTGTGATCTTATTAACATACTGAAACACTAATTTTCCATGTACTACCCTAATCTGGTAACTGATGGTATAAATGAAGTAGAGAAATGAGAAAATTGGCATGAGCAGATAGTAGTCAAAAGAAGGAGTATTTGAATATAAATTTCCAGAGCTAACATACATATATAAGGAACAAGCCCGATTAGAGTATGGAAATGATTAGGCCATGGAAGTGGACCACAGCTGAAGGTCACTTGATTTGAAGAGCAAATGGGGTGGCTTGTATGTTGTTCATTCCCATAGATACAGAAATAAACCTCCAGTCATGCCAGAATCTGGCATGAGAATGGTATCTGTGAGCCAGCTGCCAAAATACTGGTTAGATATTGGGACTAATTGTGTTGGTTGAAGAGAATCTTGCAAAGAAGTAGAAGAAGCATGGGTTGTTAGGAATTTGTAAGATGCAACAGTGGACAAATTGAATAATCCAGGACCATCTGTAGCAATGTTGAAAAAAAATTACTTTTCTTCCTGAAAGCTGTGCTCTGGGAATCTCAGGAAGGTGAGGGTCCTCACTTTTCAGGAGAAGAAGAGGGAACACCAGCAGATTAATGGAAGCTCTGTGTTGTTGTATCAGTACAAGATGCTGTTATGGGTTGAATTGTGTCTCCCCAAAATTCATATGTTCAAGTTCTGATCTCCCAGTATCTCAGAATGTGAGCTTATGTGGATATAGGGACTTTAGGCCAAATGAGGTTATCAGGATAGACCTTACTCCAGTATGACTGACCTCCTTACGGCAAAAGGGACATGTAGACATGGAGACACACATAGAGGGAAGGCCACGTGAAAAGATATAAGGAAGCCAAGGAGAGAGGCCTGGAATACATCCTTCCTCACAGCCTTCAGAAGAAACCAAATCTGCCAACACCTTGGTCTTGGACTTCTGACCTCCAGAACGATGAGATAAGACACTTCTGGTGTTTAAACCACTTAATTTGTGGTGCTTGGTAACCACAGCCCTAGCTGTGTCATACAGAAGCATTTAACCAAAAGGTTAAGGGTGAAAGGAAAGTGATGGGTTTTTGGCTTTTTCTATTTCATTCATTCATTCATTCATTCATTCACTCATTCATTCACTTTAGCATGTAATGGGCTTTTCCAGGAATATAGTAATAGGTCGAGGACAGAGAAGATGTTGGGAGCTGGTTGTTCTCCCTTAAGAACTGGGCACCATGCCTCAGAGAATCAAGCTGGTGGTGCTAGATGGGTTGGGCACTCTTGCTTCCTGTTGTGAAGAGTAAGGAATTTACCTCACGGTGCTCTTTTCCTCCAATCAATGTGCTCTCAAATATCACATTATAAAGGGGTAGAGATGACCTCTGCACTCATATTTTAATTTCCTTGAATAAAAGGAAATCCTTGGCAAATTAGCTGGCATTTTGCTTGCCAGAGGAAGAGACAAGAAGCACCTCTCCATTGTGGGAGCCAGTCTGTTCCCATCTTTTTTCTTTGCTGCATTTACTTGCTCACTATCTGAGGCACTTACTAGATAGAGATTCATGTTTGGAGGGAATAAGTTTTTCATTGCACATGACACCTTGAATGGTAAAACAGGAGCCTATGATACTCTGATGTGCACAGAACTTGAAGTTTTAGCGAATCAGTCCACTGGGGGTTGGAATTTTTCTATACACTCTAAAATATTTCTGTTCCTGGAAGACAGCAGGAGGAAGAACTGCTGTTTGAATCAGAGTCAGGTGTAGTATGAATTTTTTTTAATATATATAAAAAGGAATGCCGTGCAAATCGAGGTGGCTCCTTTTCCATCTGTCAGCACATTCTTTACAACCATGCATAAACCTTATTATCACACTCAGTATGTTACTGCAAAAATTATCCTGGTCCTCAGAATGGTTTCTCTACAGCTTTGAGTGGAATTCAAACTTCCGTGCAGTTCATGTAAAAACAAGCAACCTAGTAAGTGAGTGGGGGGCGGGGCGAGTAAGAGACCTTTTCCTTTCACGGAAAATTTACTAGAGCTCCTTCATTGTATCCTATGTCCAAGGCTAAATGTTTTGAATTGAATAAAATAGAGACTGATGACACATATTTAGCCTTGATAAAATTTTTCCACTGTCTTCACATATATTAACCTTTGATGAAAAGACCACTAGAAGGAAAAGGCATGGGAGGAATATGGCATACTTTCAAAGCTTTTTTCATTTTTTTTAACATTAACCTTTGAGATCTGACCTGTTGTAGTTGTGTGTTTGGGGGTATATTTGGATAGAGACATTACTGCCATCCTGTTCATATTTATGGGCCTGACCTTTGTATTATAGTAGCCTGCTTTGAAGCACAGTTATTTTTAATTGCTTTATATGTCCACGGAGACTGTTCTTTGCCTCTGTCAGTTATATACAGTACCCCGGCACATATGTTTGCTCAGTGAATCTTTCAATGACTAGATATTTACAACCGCATCTGAATACAAGAGGGGGAAATGTTGCATTTTGGGGTGGCATGAGTGTTGCGTGTTTGTGTGAAAATGTGTTTTATTGTCAATGTTGCCATATACTTAATGAGATGACAGGAAGAATTAAAAGTGACAGATTGTTTTGGCTGCACTGGGGCCATCTGAGATATAGTCTCCTGTAATGCAGCTTCATAAACCCAGGCTGTGTGAAGCCCTCAGTGTATGATTCATGGCTGCAGCAGGACTACTCACAGAGGTTTAACGAGAGAGAGGCACGGGCTGGGCATCAGGAGGTTGAAATTGCTGTCAGAAGACAATGCAAAGCGCTATGTGCCAAAACAGGGCCTGAAATTTGCAAGGTAGGCCTTGATCGCCAGTGTCCCTAATGCCATTATTCTATCCATTCCTGATTAGGAGTGGGACAGAATGATTGCCAAAAATGCCTGACTCAGGACAACTCATTTGCCCTTGTTGCCCGAAGGAAACCTTACACAGGAACCTGTGTGCTTTTAGTTGATGGACTATTAGGTGCAGCCACAGAGAGGACAGAGGGAAACAAGTTTATTAGAGTCACAGGTCCTAGCAAGGGGATCTCCACATGTCACACCAAGTCACAAGGGACCTGCCAGGTCTGGGGCAGGTGGCAGAGGATGGGAACAAGAGCAAAACTTAGGCCAAGAGCTTAATTGGCACTTTTATTGCCAAGCAAGGCAGAATAACGAGTTAGGATTGGCTAGTTTGAATAATTTCAGGGGGCTTTATAGAAGTGTCCCGGTATCTGACTCTGGGATGATTCAGCAGAGGAATATTGCTTTCCAGGGTTTAATGGCCAGATAGAGAAGTTTCTATATCTGGACTGGTTAGTCTGCATATCAAAGGCATGCTGCCAGCAGAGTCCTTTGCTATCTCTAAGAACTGGCTAGGAGGGATAGGGAGCCAGTCTCTCTCTAGCCAGAAAAGTTTAAGATGGAAGCCATCATAATACACAAAAAGTAAAAAATACACATATATGATACAGTATATCTGTGACATTTCTCCCACAAATGGATTATTTGATTGTGACAAATATCTCTAGACAGCCATTGTTGGTGAAATCAGCGGAAGCATTGGAAAATATGGTCCCTAAACTAGCAGCCTCACCATCCCTTCAGAGCTTCTTAGGAATGCAGATTCTCTGCCCTATCCCGGATCTCTTGAATCAGGATTTTTTGGGTCCAGGAAGGGAGGATGGGGGGCGGGGGGAGGAATCTATGTTCTAATAAGCTTTCCAAATAGCTATTCTGCACACCAAAGGTATGAACCCTTTAATGGACCACACAAGTGACTACAAGAAAGAGAAAAGTGATTCTATTTATCAGAGATTCAATTGCATCAAAGGTAAAATTTCAGTTAATGAAAACCAACTAAGTGGAATCCTGAAGACAATTTGTGTTCTTATCCTATTGTGTATTACCTTGGACCTTCAGTAGGTCACGACCTGTCCAGGATTCAGCCACCCAGTTTGTAAAATGAGAAAGATACTGGTACTTATCTCTTGGAATTTGTGAGACTTAAAGGTAATGATGTATTTATATGCATTTAGTGTAAGGGTGCCTAGCTCGTTGGTTAAGCGTCTGACTCTTGGTTTCAGTTCAGATCATGATTTCACAGTTTTGTGAGTTCAAACCCTGTGCTGACAACATAGAGCCTGCTTGGGATTCTCTCTCACTCTCTCTCTCTGCTTCTCTGCCTCTCACACTGTCTCTGTCTCTCTCAAAATAAATAAACTTAAAAAAATTTAAATACACTTAGTGTAGACAATGTTAGTTGTACTTAATATTAAATAATCCTTTCTGTCCGTACCATTTGGAAGACAGATCACAACGAGACAAGTTTACAACAGGACTGGGGTCATACCAGCTACTCTATATTTATTAGATTTTTTAATTGCTTATCAGACACAGGGTTAAGCATATTACAGACGTTATTCCATTTAATTCTCAAAACAACCATGTTAAAAAGGCTGCAAAATTGTACCATCCTAATTTTTTGAAAGAGCGTAGTAGATGAAAGAAGTTAAACAATTTATTGAAGGACACACAGATTTTAAGTTCCACCCTTGTGATTTATGCTCAGAGCTGTCTGACTTCATGTGTTCTCTTCCCCCAACACAATTCCTTCTCTGGGAGAAGAAAAAACAATTTCCATAGTATTCTCTAGCATCATAACTTTATCTGTCTTTTAGTCTATAGTTCCATGATTCCTGAGCAACAAAGATACCCATGAGTTACAGTGAGATACCTTGAAGTTAAAAATGAAGAGAGATACTTGGGTGGCTCAGTCAGTTCTAACTTTGGCTCAGGTCATGATCTCATAGCTTGTGAGTTCGAGCCCGGCATTAGACTCTCTGCTGTCAGCATGGAGCCCACTCCAGATCCTCTGTCCCCCCCCGCCCCACCTTTTTCTGCCCCTTCCCAACTCTATCTCTCTAAAATAAATAAATATTTTTTAAAAATCTTAAAAACAAAACAAAACAAACAAATGTGGTCACTACTCTTTGAGTAATAAAGTAGAAAAATGATTTAAGGTATTTTTAATGTAATAGTACAGGAAGATACTAAGAAGGATTATCGTATGGCCTCACAGTTAAATTCGTGTCCAGCCTAACGTATCTTATTTATGTAGGTTCTCACTGCCTAATAGAAATAATAGTATACAGCACATCTTATTTCTGGAGCTCCCAGGAATCATTGTGTGATTCCTGATATGCATAGTTTGATTCATCAAATACACAGATATTCATCAAATACACAAATAAAAGATCAAGAAAAACCTAAGCCAGACATTTCAGATGTCAAGAACTTAACTATCCTTATAGCAACTTCCCAAAGCTTGACAATGTAAGTTATTTCCAGTTTGGTTTGATTTCTCACTGCCAAGGGAAACAAGGGATTGGAGTATTTAAAGTGGCTTTGTATTATCAGATCAACATAGCATATAGGTCCCAAGGCTGACACTGCCTCCCTTTCTTTCTCCTTCTGTGTGTGTGTGTGTGTGTGTGTGTGTGTGTGTGTGTGTATGTGTTGGGAGTGGAGAGGGAGGTCTCTCTCCTTTCCTTAAGAAGCCTGCCCAGGCACTGCTACTGAGTGGTTTCTTTGTAGACTAGATACTGGGAAAAACTAAAGCAGGCAAAGGGACAGAAAGAAACAGATCAACAGAAAGACACAATAACAGCTACCTTCCTGAAAGGGAGTCATTGTGCCACAGAATGGTCTGAGCATTTCAATGCACAGGGCAGAACACAGTGCCCCAAACCTTCCTTCACTCAAATCCCGAGATGTGAAAAGGCTTGTCCTAGCTTTAGTCATTTTCTTTTATTCTTCCACTCAAAGGGAGCTAATGAAACAAAAAGCCGAGTCTATACAACTGCTGCTCCCTGAGCAAGCTGCTGAGGAAGTGGCATTTCCATCCTTATTCCTTCTGTTCTTGGAGTGTTGCTGAGTCCGAGTAAGCATTCCTCTCGGTGAGACAAACTCTTCTGGACGACACGATCATTATCTCCAAGTTCCCAGCCTTTCTCATAAAGTCCAGATGAACGCCAACTAGCACGCTGGCCAATATTGATAGAACATTAATATAGTGGTGACCAAAGGTAACCTTACTCCTCCTTGTAGAAACTGAGAGAGAGCATCACTTTCCCATACTTAGTCTCTTTCTCTTGATTATTGGGAAAGGTTGCACACAATATTCTGGGAGGCAACCTTATGGTAGATAGACATTTTAAAGCCCTGTGAACTAGAAAAGATGTTCTTAACCTTTCTGAATTTCAATGTCTTAATATGTGATCAGAATAATAAAGCCTAACTCACAAGGGGGCAGGGATGGAGTTTAAGTTAGATGAAATGCTAAACTATTTCTTCCCTCATTAATTTGGCCAATAAACATTTTAAGTGCTTACTGTGTTCTAATCCTATACAAGGCATGGGTATATTAAAATGAAAGCCTCAAAGATCTTATGACCTAAACCTCAAAGATTCTAGAATTCAGGTTCTCCATGAACTTGGTTTGAAGCAATAATTATACCTTTATTTTCATTTACCTTTAACTGAAACTTGGCACTTTTAAAATTTATCAGTGTATACAACAAACCACGATAGTACTTTGACATAATTAGAAACTATAGGTATCATATCACAGTGATGGAAGGTATGCTGACAAACTGTTTTCACTCACCACTACTTCTCAGTGACAACAATTAGTGTACTAGCTGCTTGAATTTCTTAGCTGAGGCTTTAAAAAACATATCTATATTTAATTTTATATTATAATATATTTTAATATTTTGGTAACTGTCATTATAATTTATTTTCTTTGTATTCATATGTATTTTGTCTTATGTGTTTAAAAACATGGGCGTGCCTGGCTGTCTCATTCGGTAGAGCATGCGACTCTTGATCTAGAGGCTGCAAGCTGAAGCCCTATGTTGAGTGTAGAGATTACTTTAAAAAAAAAAAAAGAAATTTTTAAGTGAGAAAAAAAAGCATGATTCAGAGAATGGGTCCACGGTATGACAGGGTTCAGAATCCTAGCTCTTGGAGAGATGATATTTAAGTCAATAATTCTAATACAATATAATTAATATTGTTACAACAGTATAGTTAATGTCGTGGTAGGGCTATTATGGAATCCCAGTCTGGGTCTGGGTGTGTGGGTGCGTGTACAGTTAGGGTGTTAGGGACAGCAAGTCATGGGAGATTAGTCGTGGAAGATTTCAAAGGTAAATAACGCTTCAGCTAAGCCTTAAAAAGGAGGTGAAAATTAGCCAGGCCAAAAATAGAAGGCTGGGTGGGGAGTGAGATATGTGAGAGGGGAGATGGACATGGGGCAGCATGTGTAGCAGCAGGCGAGTGTGAGAACGCCGATGTACCCGGGAATCTGTATGACCCGAGCCCGGGTATACACGGAGAGTGTGGGAGACAGGGTCCGGGAGGTCAGTAAGGGCCAGTGAAGGGTTCTGATCATCATACTGGAAGTGGTTTTGAGCCACAGAAGTATTTCTAGCCTCTGCTACTATCAGATAGGTGTTTTAGAAAGATCATTTTGGCTGCATTGTGGACAATGGCGAAGCAATTGTAAGGGTGGTGCGAAGCAGGGGAGAGCCAAGAGCAGATACGAAGTCTATGGCCACAATCCAAGCAGGCAATGGCGAGGGCCGAAATCATGGCAGTGGCAAAGTGTGAAATCACTTTGTAAAGTGTGAAAGGCCACTGTGGAGCTGAGAGAAGGGAGAAGGGAAAGAGAAAAGGAAGAAGAAAGGGAGAGAGGAAAGGAAAGGAGGGGAACGGAAGCTTCCTTCCGTCTTCACGGTAAGGGAAGAAGGAGACAGAGGAATTGTAGTCTTCAGCTAAGCAGACATTTGAAGTCAAAGTGTTTCATTAAACTACAATCACAACTGTTAGTCTACCCTGGAGGTGTGATAGGATTACCAGTGCACCAGGTCTCAGGCAATCAGCCAGATGGCCGCTGATTGGTTCTCCTGGAAACTAATCAGAGCTCTTCTTCAGTGGTTCAATTGCTGCACAAATAGCCACAGCCAAGGTGAGCTCAGTGAACAGAAGCTGTTGGCAAGTCGACATCCAAAAGGCAACAGGAAAGGCGGCACAATTTTGGTTTTGACAGGGAGCAATAGCGAGGTTTATTTACAAGAAATCCACAGAAACTGACACCACACACACCCATAGGTGCGCATCAGCGCGCGTGCGCGCACACACACACACACACACACACACACACACACACACACACTTCTGGAGTTTTGTATCTAAGAAACCTAACATAGGCTGTGTTTTATATGAAATTCAGTAGGAGAGAGTTGCAGGAGCACATCTAAGCGTGTATAATCTGATCCAGAAGCAGTAAATCAATACATACTTACTTTAATACACAAAAACATGCAAATGTGAAAAAATTCTTAAAGCAGTCATGCAAAGTAATATCTGAGGATGGCTTCAAGAGAACCAAACTGCTTTTACTTATAGGTATGTCAGTTTTCTTCAGGTTTTTTCCTTCCCCTTATTTCTCCCTTTCTTTGATATTAATTATTGGTGTCAAGCGGGAATCACCTATTAGACACTCTTGAAGCTATTTTTAAGAGCTTTGAGCTTATTGAAACTTGTTCTTTTATGTGACTCTGTTCCAAACAAATGACATTTTGCTTTCATTTAGATGAATTCTTGGATAATTGAACAATTGTCCAGAAGAGAGCAAGTCTGATTTTGGAAAATACTCAAAGGCAAAGATGCTAAGAGAGAGTCCCCCTTCAAAAGACATGGTTATGCAAATAAATGAACTTGCATGTAATTCCAGAAGAGATCTTAATTTAAACAATTCTCCCCACTATACTCCAAAGATTCTATTCAAAGTTCATAATTCAGCAAATCCAAATCCCCTTTTCATTGGATTAGCTTTTGCATAGGAAAAAGTGGGAGCTAGTCCACGCCAAATAAAGCAAGAAAAGCAAAGGAAATGCTTAGTATGGAATTTCATGAGAGCAGTGACATCACAAAAGCGTAAAATTACATTTAAAAAATATATGTCAACATAGAGCTGTTTTGAGATAAAGCTTCTATGAAGGGTGCTACCTCCCTATTAAATAGATTAACATTTAAATCGATTCTTTAAACAATATTGATGATACTTCTTAAACTAAAGTGTGCTGCATGCTACACTCCTATTCCCAAGATTGAGGATACAAAAAAAAAAGAAATTGATGCAAGTGCTACACATGAAACCCTTTCCATTTTGAGGAACTGGGTCTGTGTGAACATCTGCCAGCCCAACAGAAAGAAAGGCTCTCATTTAACACAGTTTGTCTACAGCCAGAAGCATTTCCAACACATTCCAAGAGCCGCTAATGATACTTCACCCAGTTCAGCCTCCTGAAGGTTGGTACATAATTAATGAGTTAGTGGAAGTTCTCTAGAATTAGTTTTCATCTAAATAAAGGTGCCCGATGTTTATCTGTACCCTTTGTACTCATTGTTACCTTGAATATACCGAGCTTCCTGTTGGTACAGGGAACTATCGATTTGCTGACTAATCTTTTTATCTGATCATTATAGATTGTAACTCTCAGTCTATAACCTTTACACACACTGCTATTGTGGTTAAATAAAACACAATACAAAATAATTAACATGTTCCCATATTGATATTCCTCTTCCAGGCAAGAGCAGAAGTTAAGACTTGGATTTGACAACTGGACATTCATATTTTTAGAGAAAAGTATAAATAGAAAATGAATATACAATCTTTAGTTCCTTAATATAAATTACTCAGGAAGAAATAGTATGTAGCCTTGGGGAAATCAACAGCTTCTTCAATTGGATTGCTTCTGTCACTGTATGGACACAGTCTTGTTTGATGTCCTCCTACCATTTGTCTTGTATGGAGTCTTTTATCTAAATCCAAAGTAATGCAGTCATCAGGGCTGCAATTCAATAATGGCTCCACAGGAGCTGTCATCCACAGTTTGCTATTCATCTTGTAAAAGGCTTTGAGTTTTCAAAGTACCAACTAAGGTTGGCATTTCAATGCCGCGGACAGAGCACTTAAAGTTCCTTTGTGTTCACAAGAAAGGGAGTGAAACTGAGAATGGGGGAAGATTAAATGGCCAACCTGCTACTCTACCTGACTGCCTAGGGGTAACCCCAAGCTACCCAAGGGAGTGAAGATATTAGGTGATCTGACCTACTCTGTAATGGGACATTATGATGAATGGGGGACTTATTGAGTGGTGTTTGGTTCATACTGAGCTTTACTGCTATAATTAAGAGGCAACAAATTTATGGAAATTGACCAAAAAAGGGAAAGTTAAAAAAATTAAAAACACAGTGACAAGGAAGAGAATAATTCCTTGATACATTTATAGAATCAAAGCATTTTAGAATTAAGAACATCTTTTGTAGCTTTAGAGATGGATGAGCTGAAGCTGAAACTGTGGATTAATTGCCCCAAGTTATCATATGTGACTGTTAAATTGCCCCAAGTTATCATATGTGACTATTGTTCTGTGAACAGGTTGATCTTGGATTATCATCACTGGAATTGAATGTTGAGCATTCTCACCAGAAGTAGGGATATTTCTCTCTTCCATTCAGATTCAATTTCTAAGTTCTTCTATGACCATGATATGTCCATTAAAAATGGCTAGCCTAGGAAAGCATGGGGTAAAAATCTATGCAATGATCAAGGAATTAAATCAAATACAACTTTACAGACCCTGACACTCAATGACCCCTGAGTGTAGAGGAGGTTGGAGACACTTACCCAATACTGAAGCCACCTAACTCCTGCACTAATTCACTGTGATTCTGGCCTTCTGCTTGCCCTTCTGGAATGAGGCTGAGAGGAGCTGCAACATAACAAAAAGAGTTCAGAGTAGTAGTGAAGACCTAGATTCTAAGTCCAGCTCTGTTATAATGATCAACTGTGTGATATTGGACAAGTCATTTCGTTTCTAGGCCTCAAATTCTATCTAAATAGTGAGAGATCTAGAACATAAGATTTCAGAGGTACTTATTCCTAAACACACTATGATCCCGTAAGCATAATAGGGGTTGGCTATATTTTCTGTACAGGTCATCGGTCCATCTATTCTTTCATGCAACATCATCAACCATATCAACAACTATGTGTTGAATTCTTATTTGTAAGATTCTGTGCCAGTGACTGAGAATATAACAGGTTTTCAAAGCACTTGCCTCCTAGATTACAATCTATTACAAGCGGCTGATATTTTATCTATTTTATCTCTTTATTTATCAATCATGGCACCACTTGTGAATTTACAATTGTGATCTGTGCTAAAACTGTGAAAAATGCATCATGCCATGAAATTGTCTTAGCCAAAAAGAGAAATATTCCTTAAAGATGTAAAACTTAGCAGAGATCTGAAAGCTGCTGAGGTGATCTTGTTTGCCATGATCAATCTAATCTCCATTCTGAAAAGAATGAAGAATTATGGAAAGATTTTAAACAGGAGGTAGCATATATATCCACTTTGGCACCAGATTTAGGAAAGACCATCTTGCTATAAGAATAGAGAATAAGTTGAGGGAGAGCAAAACTAGAGGCAAAATTCATCTTCTTCATAAGATAAGACAAGTGGAATTAATTTTCAGCAGGAAAATTAGGAAAAACAATAGTGCTTGACCTTGCAATACCAAGAATTAGGGAAGTACACACCTCAAATCTACCTCTCAGGTAGACAAAAGAGCATCATTTTCTTGCAGTTGTGACCATGTTAGAGTCATTGTTTTTGATTTTTTTAATGAAATGGAAAATGTGAATTTAAAGAGCTAAAAGTTGACTTTAAAAAAGAAAAATTTCTTCATCCTTCTCCTCATGCATGATTTAATGGTGGATGGGATGCCATGGGAGCAGATATTAATATCTGTGGCACTAAGAAACAATTCTGATGAATTCTAAAGCTGAATTATTACTTTATAATGGTTGGACAAAAATGAGCATCCCATGAAATTTTACCAGTCCTGCAGTATGGTCCATAATCTGTGAAATGTTATTTTGTAAACACGTTTCTCAGAAAAGTCACGGGTACATGGAAAATCCTGATTGATCATTTCAAAGACTGTTCATGGTGACTGATATATTACTAAAAAGGAGGGATGTCCAGGAAGATTCAAAATATTCCTTCAGAGTAACTTCTAAGGTGTCCTATCATATTCATAGTTATAGCGGGGAAGATAATTTATTTTGGCTTGAAACTCCTCTCCAATTTTATTATTCACAAGTCTTCTCACCTATATATTCATATTCCTAAATTGGTTTTCTCAGTGTTCCAGAATGAACTCCATGTGATTTCATCTTCACCTTTTACATCAGCTCATGCTTGTGTCCCTCCCTTCTCTCGTAAGCTCTTATATAACACCTGTTGGCTTATAATACCCTGCATGATTTCTATATAAATCATATATAAATTTATATATATGTCATTCTCATAGCACCCAAAGGGAAAAAATATCACCTAAAAGAATAGATAATAAATATTTGCTGATTGGTTAAAATAATGTCTATCAAAGAAATCTTCAAATCCTTCAAAAAGATGAGATGAAATACCTCCAATATAGTCAAGTTATCATCGTGATATTGCCAAGGAAAGCGATTGATTTTCACTAATTTTTCTAAACCATGGCCAAATCTAGTAGATGCTTCCTAGTATAAGGATTTCTAATATCAAGAGTTAATATGGTGATCAGAAAAATAAAAATAGAACAAGAATTATAACTTGACCAAAAATCTCTACTGCTATTCAAGGCATTCATTCAGTAAATATAAGCATACATTAGTAAATATTAGTAAACTAATATTTTGGACACTATTGGGGGACTTTATGGTATTAACTTAAAGTAAATAAAACTGAAGAGACAGGCCCACTCAGCCTTCCTCAAACTCATCAAATTATAGATTCCATGATTTTATTTGAAAATTCCAAGACAAAAGAAATATATGGAACTTTAAATTAATTCATTCACCAAAATAGCAGTGGTTAATCCATATCAGGTCTTCCAGATTTCTTAGATCAAGTCATTAATTAAATCCTCTTCAAAATGCAAGAGTCTCTACATTAGGCTCACTGTATTCCAATTAAACTTCCCTCTCTTGAGTGGAGGTGAAGGGTAAAGTAACCCTACCTCTCACCCTTGAGGGTTGCATGGGACTATAACACAGTGCTTCCCTACTGTAAGTAGTTCAGTATTTGTTTAGTCTCATATCTCACTTTATTACCTGATCTGTACCACTATAGATCTTAACCAAAACCTCTGTTTTAACAAATTAGCATCTTCAAAAATTCCTTTTAACTAATATATTTTCTTCCTCAGATCCCACTGTTACTTTGTATTTGGAAGCTCCAATCAACAGGAGAAAAGCTGGGGAAAAACAATGAAGTCCAGAAGAGGCATGGAAAAGGGAAAAAAGAAAAGACAGCAAATAATAACAAGAAGAAGCCCTGAGATAACCAGCTCCACAGAAAATATATGATCACCATTAATTTAAGGGGAGAAGATATGTGTCAACTCAGTGAATTAGGTCATCATTTCTCAAACGTTTTAATCTCAGAACCCCTTTAAACTTTAAAAAATTAATGAGAATTCCAAAAACATTTTGTTTATGTGCATTATATCTATCAATATTTACTGTATTAGAAATTAAAGCAGAAACTTTTAAACACTAGAAGATATGTGTGCATTCCTTTAACCACCAAAGCAATGACATCATCGCATTTTATGTGGCTTCTAGAAAACTCTGCAACCATTATGAGAAAGTAGGAGTAAAAAAAAGTAAATAATGTTACTATTAATATGAAAATAGTTTTGACTTCATTGTGCTCTTGAAAGAGTCAGAAACCCAAAAGTTTCCACAGACACTATTTTAAAAACCACTAAACTAGGTGGCCAATGACTAGTATTACTTTATTTTACGAGGTGCCTTCAAAAATACACACTTGAATTTCAACTTCTCACAGGCAAACTTTCAACTCAGGCAACTGCTTATGCATATAAACCTTTCCAAAACTTTCAGCTCAAATAAAGAATCAACCCAATGAGGGAAAAAATTAGCCTGTCCATTTTTAAGTAATTTGTTAAGTAATATATTAAGTAATATATTAAGTAATATATTAAGTTAGATATATAACATATATCTAAATCCAATTGTCTTTCCTATTAAACACTATTCATTAGCCATACTTATCTGAGGAAAAATATCAAATATAATTTTGCTCATTTATATTGGCATATAATCTATATCTATTGATAGATCACAATAACATAACACTAATTTATTTTTCTCTCTTGAACAATGTCTGAAAATTATTCATATCTGCAAAATAAAATAAGGTTTCAATCTAGACTCCCTCCAACGGCATTGGGAGGTATTAATTACCTTGAAGATCATCACATAGTATCACAGTCTTAGTTACAGCACCAAGCTTGCAGGAGCTTTCCTCATTAAGGAGACCTTCCTTTTTGAAATATCTCAGAGAATATACCAAGTATCAATAGATCTGATGCAGATAGTTTGTTAAGATATTCTTTAAAACTTATTCGTTAGGAGTGCCTGGGTGGCTCAGTCAGTTAAGCGTCCGACTTTGGCTTGGGTCATGATCTTGCAGTCTGTGGGTTTGAGCCCTGCATCGGGCTCTGTACTGACAGCTCAGAGCCTGAAGTCTGTTTCAGGTTCTGTGTCTCCCTCTCTCTCTCTGCCCCTCCTCAGCTCGTGCTGTGTCTCTCTCTGTCTCAAAAATAAATAAACGTTACATTTTTTAAAATTGTTCTTTAAAAATTATCACTTCCCTACTTTTTTAATAAGAATACTTTCCCCAAGGGAGGGATTTAACAAAAGTTCCCAAATGTCCAGAGTGGCAAAGATAACGGTCGAAATTGAGATTCAGTGCGTCTTTCGTAAGGGTGCAAGGACAGACTTGGGAAGCCTGGTGCCAGATGAAATTCTAAGGGATTTTTACTGCATGTTGGAGAAGGAACAGGGTCAGCCAGAGCTGGAGCCCAGCCAGCAGGGGGAGACAGTGAGCTCCTCACCTAGCATGGCCCTATCGAAGGGAACAGAGACAAAATTCACTAGCAGTGGACCAATGCCAGATGCAGCCAACACCAAATTACCGGCCTTTTCTGCAAGAATAATAGGTAAATCCTCCTACGGAGCTTAGAGAGAGACACGAAGGAGAGGAGAATCCTAACTTAGAGACTTCATCTAAAATGGAAGCTCCCAGATTGACTATGAATTGACAAATTTCAGCTTTCAGTCAAAAGGAGAAATAGGGCCTTGAGAATTAACTTTATTTCAGTTTTAGAGAAATAAAAATGTCTTGCATTTATAGAATATTGTGACAATGAATTTTATACTTGTTACATGAAAATATAAAATTCTGGCTCAGGACAGACCCATGGAGAGCAAAATACTGTTTAATGCGAACAAACCTGAGTGTGAGGCAATCACACCTACAGTTTATATTATTTTTGTATTTAAATATTTGTTATTATCTGTCGCTTCCTCCACCACCTCCATCCGAAGAGTAAACCTTGTGAAAGTGAAGAGTTTTTGCTTTCTTTTCTTTTTACCCTGTGCCTCAGTGCACCAGGGCTGGTGGGGGCTTCTACAAGCCTGATATGGCTTGTAGTCTACCTTTTTAAGGGGAGGGGAATGCAGATTTGTAGTTCTCTCATCCCTCTGACCTGGTGAGCTTCCTGGCAGCTCCATTTAGTGGAGGTCTAGTGGGGACTCTTTTACATGCTAACCGTGCTTTTAAACCCAAGCCATGTTTCTGCACCCAAGGCCAGAGGGATCTGTCCCTGACCCTTAGTACCATCTTCCCCACTGCCCTTCACAGCCTGCCTTCCATACTGTGTGTGTGTCTCTCTCTCTCCTGCAGTTCTCTTTCACTGGTGTCTCTGCCTTTCGTCATACAGAACTTATTCCCAGGGCCCTCAGTTCTTTTTCAGGCGGAATTATTCTATAAATAGGTATAATTTGGTGTGTTTCCTGGAGGAGGTAAGTTCAGGGTCTTCCTAGGATCCCACATTGGACCAGATCCTTCCTCTTTTCCTTTGAGAGAGAGAGACAGAGAGTGAGAGAGCTTGCATGCGGCGGGGGAGGGGGGAGCAGAGGGAGAAAGAAAGATAATCCTAAGCAGACTCCATACCCAGCTCAGAGGCGCAGGTGGGACTTCATCTCAAGATGGCAAGATCATGACCTGAGCCAGAACCAAGAGTCATACATTTAACAAACTGAGCCACCCAGGTGCCTCCCTCTTTTTTTTTTTTTAATTGAATTGCAGGTTTCAGGTGGAGAATATGGTGATTTGACAGTGATATACATGACACGGTGCTTACCACAAGCGTAATCACCATCTGTCACCATACAAAGTTATTACAATATTATTTATATTCCCTATGTTGTATTTTTCATCTCTGTGACTTATTTATTTCTCACTCAAAGTTTGTACCTCTTAATTTCCTTCACCTGTTTTGACCATCACCCACCCCACCCCCGCTCTGACAACCACCACTTTGTTCTATCTCTTTAAGACACTGTTTTTCACTTGTTTGTTCATTTGCTTTGCTTCTTAGATTGCACGTATAAGTGAGATCAGATTATATTTGTCTTTCTCTGACTTATTTCATGTAGCATAATACCCTCTAGTTCCGCCCATGCTGTCACAAATTGCAAGATATCATTCTTGTTTATGGTCGAATAATAGTCCATTGTGTATATATACCACATCTTTCTAACTGTTCATCCATCTATTGATGGACACCTAAATTAAAGCAGGGAGTTTTGTATCCTCTGATTATTATAAGATTCTAGTGCCTGGTACATATTAAAGGATCAAAAAAATATTTGTTGAATGAATGACTGAATGATTTGGCAAATTCACTAATCAGAATCTCCTGAGAAGCTTTTTAAAGTACAACTATCTTGCCCCAGCCCCAGAGTACTTCTAGAGTGGGCCCGGAGTCTGTGTTATTAACAAGTTCTCCAGATGACTGTGATGCACTTGAAGTTCAAGAATTATTGTTGGACAGGGCTGGTGGATAAGGAACACATAGGAAACTGGGTTAAGGGTGTGGAGTTTCATGGAAATATGGTTGGAAGAGAGGACTTAATGTGTACTTGGCACTGAATCTCATAAAGTTACCTATAGCCGGTCTTTGTTGTAATTTCTATCTTACTGAATTATTTGTGATTTCTATATTTCCATATGTCTGATAAAATGGTGCCTTAGGTACCACATATTTTAAAGGTGAATCTCTGCATTTTGACATTCTTTTTCATATTTCCAATAGTATTTTTTTCTTTTCATTTTCTCTGGGATATCATTATATCTTCACTTGAAGGCCTCATAGTTTTCTCAAAATGAACATGTCTTTTATATAATTTTTCATGCCCATCTGACCCCAAATTAATATTTTATAGAAAACCTAACACTTCACAGCAGTTATCACAATTTGCTATTATATTATATCATCTGTTTGTTATTTTTAAATTTTATTTTATTATGATAAGTACACTTTTTAATTTTTTTAATGTTTTATTTGTTTCTGAGAGAGAGAAAGACAGTGTAAGCAGGGGAGGGCCAGAGAGAGGGGGAGATACAGAATCTGAAGCAGCTCCAGGCTCTGAGCTGTCAGCACAGAGCCCGATGCGGGGTTTGAACCCACAAACTGTGAGATCATGACCTGAGCCAAAGTCGGGCGCTTAACCAATGGAGCCACCCAGGTGACCCATGATAAGTACACTTAGCATGAGATCTCCTCTCTTCATTGTTAGTTGTACAGCATTGATGAATGTATAATATTGTTAATTATACTACAATGTTGTACTGCAGATTACTAGAGTTTATTCATCCTCCTTGACCAAAACTTTATGATCATTGATCCGTAACGCCTCATTTCTCCTTCTCCCTCAACTCTGGAGACCACCATTCCACTTTTTATTCTATGGATTTGATTATTTTCAGTATCTCATATAAGGAGAATCATGCAGAATCTGTCTTTCTATGACTTATTCACTTTGAACCTGTCTTTGGGTTCATCCATGTTGTTACATATTGTATAATTCTTTCTTTTTCTAAAGCTGAAAAGTATATTCTATGTATACATCACATTCCCTTTATCTGTTCATCTATTGATGGACACTAAGGTTATTACCACATCACGGCTATTGTAAATAGCATTGTAGTGAACAAAGGAGTGCTAATACCTTTATGAGACCCTGATTTCAATCACTATTTTTAATTTTTTGAAAAACCTCCATAATGCTTTCTATAGCATTTGTACCATTTTGAATTTCCACCAAAAGTGTACAAGGGTTCCAATTTCTCCACATCCATGCCAACAATTGTTGAGTTTTGATCAGTGTCTGCTATTTATGTCTGTGTTCTACACCAGAAGGTAAATTTTATGAGGGGCCCTCACTGACTAGTGTTTCTGTTAACCCAGACTTGTGTCTGGTATGTAACTGACTCTCAGTAATATGTGATGAATGAATACACTGGGGAAGGAATAATTGAAGATGGGTCCTGAACAATAGTTTGTGCATAAATAGTGCAATGCAGGTACTCCAAGCCATAGCAAACAACTGCAGCAAAAGCAGAGACCCAAGAGTTCCCAGAACAGTGATGTGCTCTTGAGGCATGGCTTCCTGGTGTGGAAGGGAACGTGTGTCAGACACTGGGAGATCAGGCTGGAGAGGGGTCGAAATGTGGACTCCCTTAATCAGAAGACAGAAACCATTAAACTTAAGCCCTTAAGTGAAGGACTAACAAGATGAAAGCAGGATCATGGAAATATCAGTCTGGCAGATAACACAGAGTGGACGGCCTTGCAAACCACCCTTTAGGGCCCATCTTCCCTCTTCCTTGAAGCACAAGAGGCAGAGTTAACTGTCTTGCGCTCAGCAATTCACTTTTCCACTCGCCCCCAGACTAGCATTCTACACAGGGTTACCTGATTCCTGGCTATTTCAAGTCTGCAAGGGGCCACTAAAATGAGTCTTCTTAAACCACGACATTCACAAGTGTGTGAAAATACATTAGACACTAGATAACATTAGATTCAAGTCCCAGGGAAATTCGGATTTGAAAATATGCAAATTACAAATTGATTGACCACTTCTTCCTACTCTTAAGTCATAATAGCAGGTTGACTCTGACTCTGAATCTCTGAAACATGGTGAGGAACCTGTAAGTAGACACAAAAGGAAACTGAAAAGAATATGCACCAGTTGCTGTGGACTCTGTTGCTTCAGTTGGAGGATCCAAAGTGCCTCTTCATATTGCTTTTGAGACAATGAAGAAGTGGAAATAATATGAAAAGTTTATTTACATTTTATGCATATTAACTCAACTAATCCTCACCTCAACTCCAATAGTTTCTATTTCAACTCCCATTTTACAGAAAAGGAAACTAAGGTTCACCACACTAAACAACGCATCCATGTCACACTGTGCGTGCCATGAACCACTGCACTGTCTTGGTGGCTGAGTGGACATCGTGCCTTAAATTTTAAGAGGTGTGAGCTTTAAAAAGTGTCCTTGTGTATCCTGTATCTTTCTGATGTTCCTATGAAGCTGAGGAAACTGAGGCTTAGGGAAGATGAGTGACTTGTCTAAGGTCATATTACAAATGAGGAAACTGAGGCTTAGGGAAGATGAGTGACTTGTGTAAGGTCACACAGCTTGAAAGTAGCAAAGGGATATTTGAAATCTGGCATGCCTGTTTATTCCAGATTTTGCTGTGTTTTGTTTTTTTTTCCCCTATGCCCTATATGTTTTCCTTGGTGTGATTGCCCTCCCCATATCCAATACAGCTATAGGAGAAGCAATGTCCCCAGTTAAAAAAAATATTAGTATTGACCCAGTTCAATATCTCTCTTCTCTAGCCACAGTCTTATGGGATCTCAACCTTCAACCACAGGCTTGAATCTGGAGGAGCCAAAGACATTGAGGACCATGCACAGTAACTGTCTCTTTGTCCCAACTGTACGCCCCATTCTTTTTTACTCTTTTTCACTATTGACAGTGTTTAACAGAAAATGTCAACAAGCACAGCCATTTATTCTTTCCAGTGTACCAGATCAGAAGCAGAAAAAATAGGAGAGCAGGACACTGCCCAAGACAGATGCAAAAAAGAGGAAGCTGATGCCTGATGGTGAGGTAGAAGGAATCCAAGGAAAACAAACACCAGATGGAGAATATCTTATCTCTTAGAGATAGAATATTCTATTCTCTTGGAATTGGTAGCCTGAATCACAGAGAAAAGTTTAAATTATATCTATATACACTCTTCTGAGGAAGTCAAAGAGGTGAATAATTCATTTTTATAATTATTTTTATTAAAAATAGTTTACAAAAAGTGTCACTTGAAAACTTTATGTAGAAAATTGATTTTTCTAACAGAGAGAGCACAAGTCAGAGAGAGGGGCAGAGGGAGAGAGATAATCCCAAACAGGCTTCATGCTCCCCACAGTGCCCAAGGCAGGGCACAGTCCCACGCCCTTGGGATCATGACCTGAGTCAGTTGATGCTCAATCAACTGAGCCATCCAGGAACCCCAAAAATTGATATTTAACTTTAAAAAGGATAGGCCAATAGAGTCCTAACTGCTACCTGCTCTCACCCTTATTCAAGTCTGCAAGGTGCTGCCTCTGACAGAATCCAAGTGGACATGATTACTTTCTCTACCCTTTCTGCTTTCAGATGCTCTTTATAAATCCCTACCTCCAGTGCTTTTTGTGCTGCCTATTTCATGCTATCATCAAAACTAGTGCATTATACAGGGTGCCTGAGTGGCTCAGTCAGTTAAGCATCCAACTCTTGGTTTCAGCTCAGGTCATGATTTCATGGTTCATGAGTTCAAGCCCCACATTGGGCTCTGAACTAACAGTGCAGAAACTGCTTGAGATCCTCTCTCTCTCTCTCTCTCCCTTGCTCATACTCTCTCTCTCTCAAAATAAATAAAATTAAATTAAATTAAAATGGAAGGTAAAGATATTTTCATTTTATATTTCATATTTGTTTTCTAATATGTAAATATTAATGTAATTTTTAAAGCTTTAAAATGAAACCGACTTTGAAACATATTTTAAAAGACTGTTGCATACTTCTAATATTTAGGTCAAGAATACGTAAGCATTTCTTGAATATATTACTTTTGCAAAGTAATACATATACATTATAAGATGTATATACATTATACTATTACATAAGGGAATATATTATATGCGGGCTAATACATGCACAGTGTCAAAAATTTAGAAAATACAGAGTAACAAAAGAAGAAAATAATACTATCATTTAAGAAATAACCATTGATAATATTTTTTATCTTTTTTATCTTTGTATCTTTTTTCTTTTCTTTTTTTTGTTGTAAAAACAATGTGACATCTACTCTTTTAACATGAAATCAACAAGTTTTAAGTGTACAATACAAAATTGTTGACTATAGGTACAATGCTATATGACAGATCTCTAGAACTTACTCTACTTACATACTAAAAATTTATGCTTCTTGATTAGTAACTCCCCAAGGAATATGTTTTTAAACTGATATTTTATCTACTAATAACTAAAGATTTGGTTTCACAAACTATTTTTTAAGTTTTCAGTAATATTACCTATTCCTAGTATACAACTGAAATCCTAAGACACTTTCTGTCAGTAGAAAAATCACCTATCTTTAAAGAATTACCTTCTCATGATTCTTTTGAAAAGCATTCAGTATCAGACATTTTTCCTTCACAAAACAAAACTGGACTTTTTTATTTCTTAGTGATCTCTGGAACTGTGCTCACCAATACCTGGTTCTTCTTCCATCCCAAACCTCATCTATTCTGCAACTGGAAGAAGTCATGAGAGCACATCTGGCCAGTGGCTGTGGTCAGATTGGACATGAGAAGTATAAAAAAATTAGTCAATACCTTTCCAGCTGTCTCTTCCTTTACCATGCTGACTGAATGGATCACGTATTCCAGATGATATAGGCAGATGATGACGGAATCTTGGGCAGCCTGGATGGCTGCTTTAGTGAGAGGAGGACAGTGGCCTTCAGCTGAAGCCCCAAGAGACCATTAAGTCTTAGTCTGCGAAGGCAAATTGACTTCTTTCCTTGGAACTGGAAAGATGATTGTATGTAACATCCTTGGCAGAAATGAAAAAAAGTGGAGTTGTGAAAGTCAGCCCTACAATGTTGCCAGACTTGCTATAGACTTTGCCTGAGTGAGAAATAAACTTCATGGAGTTAGCCACTGATTTTTTTTGGATTTTTTATTTTGCCATTACAGAATAATCACTTCTGTCCTACGACTGTTGTTTTAGGAAAATCTTACCTTGATACCATTTAAAATCATCTCAGTGTCCAGCAATTGCACTCCTAGGAATTTACCCAAAGGATAAGGGAGTGCTGACGCCTAAGGGCACAGGTACCCCAATGTTCATAGCAGCACTCTCAACAACAGCCAAAACATGGAAAGAGCCTAAGTGTCCATCAACGGACAAATGGATCAAGAAGATGTGGTTTATCTATATGATGGAATACCACATGGCAATGAGAAAGAATGAAATCCGGCCATGTGTAGCAACATGGCTGGAACTAGAGGGTGTTATGCTAAGCGAAATAAGTCAGGCAGAGAAGGACAAATATCATATGTTTGCACATATAGGAGGATTAGGAGGAACTTAAGTGAGGACCATGAGGTAGAAGAAGGGGAAAAATAGTTGGGGAGAGGGAGGGAGGCAAACTATGAGAGACTCTTGAATGCTGAGAACCAACTGAGGGCTGATGGGGTTTGGGGGGAGGGGAAGGGGGTGATGGGCATGGAGGAGGGCACTTGTGGGGATGAGCAATGGGTGTTATATGGAAACCAACCTGACAATAAACTATTTAAAAAATTTTTTTAAAAATAAAATTGTCTCAGTGTGAGGAGTACCAAATCCAATTCCTTCATATGCAGGTAATTTAATTCTTCACATTACATCTTTAAATGGATAAAATATATCAATTTTCTCAATGCTTAAAGGCCCATAGACTACCTTTCTAGCCCTTTATATTCTTATGGTTCTTATTTGTATTATTCTATTTATATTGCATTTTTCCTCTTGAGATGTACTTCAGTAATATTTAGATAATTCTTCCAATTCCAGGCTGAAATAGAACATCTGCAATGGTCATAAATATGGCATATGACTCTGAATTTCCATTCAACATAATTTCTAAAGATACAATCATCCCAACTCCCTCTCTTCTTCAGGCAGAGTCCCAAGTATCTCATGTGATTTTCTTGGCATCCACTCAAGTACTGATAAAGCTACTAGTGCCAACCTCACCCCTACCTGCCACCCTGAATCTGCTGCTTCTCTGCCTTGCAACTTGACCTTGACATTGCCTCTGGAATGTGACATTGTTAGTACTTCCCACATTGCTATCACTCTCTCTGTCAGTGCCAATGCTCCTCGTTTAGATAAAGGAAGTGCTTCTACCTATCCCCTTCCCAGTATTAACAAAATATGCCAGGAGAAAATTCAACCCAATAGTTTGGGCTAACTCACAAGAGTGTCTTTAATGTGACTTCATTAGCAATAACCTTTATCCTAAGACTGGGAAATATGGCTTAATTCTAATTTCCACTGGATGACAGGGCTTAGATTTCTGGCAATGCAGAGTGTATCACTCCAGATAGCCTAAAAGATCATGGCAGAACTTAGCTTGCGTTAGTGGATCTAGCTAAGAGAATGAGGTGGAAAACTGATAAGGGAAAATCAAGGTGGGAAGAGAAGAAGATGAGACATATTATTTTGAACATAATCAGTCTGAGGTACTATGACGAACATGAAAAGAGGAACACTGCTCAGTGATTTAGAAAAACAGGAATAAAAGACACAGATTCAGTAGTCAGCAACATAAACAACTCTGCAGGAGTAGATATACAAGAATATTCAAAAAAGCCGACTAATTACAAAGAACTGCCATACCTGAAAATACGGTTAACTTGATACTAGGAATTTTTTTCTGTTACAAAACAACTAATATTGACTCATAAAATACTAATCATCTGGAAGTACATAGCTAATCTTGCAAATAAAAAGATGTGTCTCTGAGGGGACAAGATCATAAAGGAAGTTGAAAACAAGGAAACAAGTAGGTGATGAAACTATATGTACCCTGACTGCATGTATAAATCTCTTCTCACCCAGCAAGCTGTGTCAATGACATTGGGCCCACTCAGGGTAAAGGTTTAGAGCTGGATGACACAGCCCTCAAAGAGCCATGTGTTCAGTGAAAGTGTTGACCATAAAAAAAATGTGTGCCTGAAAACAAAGAGAGAAAACACACACACACATGTACATATGGGAAGGAAACATATATATGTATATGTATAAAATATATGTATATTTAAGTTTTATTTATTTATACTGAGGGTGACAGAGAGACGCAAGTGCAGAAGGGCAGAGAGAGGGGGAGGCAGAGAATCCCAAGCAGTCTTTGTGCACTGATAGAGCAGAGCCTGACACAGGGCTCAAATCCATGAAATCACATCATAATCTGAGCAGAAACCAAGAGTCAGATGTTCAACCAACTGAGCCACCCAGGCACCCCAGGAAACACATATATTTTAGCCCAGATTTAGATAAAAACAAAGTTTCTCCTTAATTTATAAAAATCAAGCTGTCCCTCAAGAGGAGTTGGAATTGTTATTTGTATGATTTATATGATCTGACAAACTACACACACGTTAGATTAAATGATATTAAGTTAGTAGAATCCTACAGTGCCAAGCAGAAGCAAACATAGATAGTCTCTGGAGAAATTTTCCCCTGATACAGGGATTGCAGAATTTCTAAATATAAAACCCTAAAAATAAAACAAGAATCCATAATCCAAATCCATAATCCAAAATTAATAATACTAAGAGAGACAAGCTACCAGAATGAATGTCAGAAGAACCAACAAACAGTAGAAGCAGACTTCCCAGGGACTTCTGATAGTGAAATTCTCAGATACAAAATGTAAATAAGTATTTCTTAAAGTTATAAAACACAGAATTGAAATACCATATAAAAATTAAAAATGATCCAAATTGGAAAAAATAGAAATTCTTAAAATAAAAAATATAGTCTTTGAAATACAAAAACAACAGAAGTATTAAATATAAGATTAATTGGGGCGCCTGGGTGGCTTAGTCGGTTAAGCGTCCGACTTTCACTTAGGTCATGATCTCGCGGTTCGTGGGTTCGTGCCCCGCGTCGGGCTCTGTGCTGACTGCCAGCTCAGAGCCTGGAGCCTATTTCAGAGTCTGTATCTCCCTCTCTCTCTGACCCTCCCCTGCTCATGCTGCCTCTCTCTCCCCTAGAAATAAATAAAACATTTTAAAATATATATATATAAGATTAATTACAACTGAAGGGAGAATTAGTAAACTGGAAGGAATCAGAAAAATTACCTAAAACTCAGTAGTACAAAGAGGAAAAGTTTTCAAATATGAAAGATAGTTTTAAAAATATGGAACATAATGAGGTCATATTCATGTAAAGGAAGTCCCAGACAGAGAGAATATGGGGGGGGGGGAGTGAGAGAGAGGAAGGGAGAGGGAGAGATAGAGAATATTTGAGGGTTAATAGCTGTGCAATGCCCAGACTTTGATCAACAGTGTGGAAGACTAGTCAGTTGCTGTTGCCACACAGGCTATTTTCCCACATCATTCAACAAGTTCCCAGCTAAAGAATGTAATTGGAGGGGAGGATTGCTTTCTGTTATAGTTAAGAGTAGGTGGACATTTCCCATTCTCAATATCCCTCCCAGCCTCCCTCCATCCTGTGTGTGTGTCTCCTTCTACCCTCACTCTCTCTCTCCTCACCAAATATGATGAGTTGATGACCCCATGTTAAACGTGAAGGAACCTGGATTCCTCAGTACTTGCTTAGAAGACAATAGCCCAGGAAAGCCACTAACCCAGGATCACCTGCATTGAAGTTTGAATGAGCAAGAAATAAAACTTACTGTATGTTAAACCAATGACTCTGGGGTCTTTTTGTTATAGCAGCTAGTATTAATTACCCTAACTAATACACAGAGAATCAGGAAACCCCGTGAATCCTAAGAATGATGAGTAAGATGATGCATATTTACATGCGTCAGACTAAGATACTAAAAGCACATCTAAAATGAAGAAAATCTTAATAGAAACTAAGTTTTACATATTCTTTCTTTAATATATCTCTCAAAGTTGACTACTTTTTCCTGTCTCCACCACAAATACCTAAGTCAAAATGTCCATTATCTTTCCCATAAAACACTGAAGAAGCCTCCTGACTGGTCTCCCCATCCTGCACTCCTACCCTGCCTCTAATTCTTTCCTACCTGTCAGAAAGTGGGGCGTTTCAGAAGTGAAATCCATTATTACCATACTTCTGCTATAAAATTTGAATGGAATTCCATTTCTCTTGAAATGTGGTTTGGACTCTATAGCATAATTTTCAAGTCTTTCAGCAATATGACCATGCCTACCTTGCCAATTTCATCTCTTGTTAGACTGTCTCTAGCCATGTCAGACTTACTTCGTGTCCTTTAATGAATTATTCTCTCATCTCCAGATGTTTTCATATTCTGTTTATTTACCTGGAATATTTTCATTTTCACCTAAATATGTTTTACACATCCTTTCATCAGAGAAGCTTCCTCAGATAACAGTGATTAGTTTTAGTCTGAGCTTCTACTTTTGAAGCCTTTTTTGGTAATAATAATGGTTGTTTTATTTCTATCTTGGAATTGAGGCTTAGTTTATTCCGTAGAAATTAGGGTTATGAATTTCTTGGTGGCAGTATACTGAATATATTTGTGGTGCATAGTAGATGCTTAGTAACTCTTTCTAGAATAAGATGAAGTAAATGAATAAATGAATGAATGAACGAACCAAAATAATGTGAGGCAATGTTTCAGGAAATTTCTGCTTGTTTTAAAGATGATTATTGAATACTAGACTGGTATTTGATCCTGGTGTCTATCAAAAAATAATCAAATCTTAGCAATTAAAGTTTAAAAAAAAACACAAAAATCTCATCATCCTTAGTTTACTCTAAACATTAATAGACCTCAGTACACAGAATTGGGCATATCACAAAACTTGATTTTGTAATAATTAGTATATATATGGTCCTCATTTATTTTTTTCTTGCTTGTTCACTTGTTCATTTATTCATCTATTCATGCATCCAGTTCATCCAGTTGTAGTGGCATTATAATAAACACTTGTAAACACACATAAGAATTAAAAAACTCCCATGCCCTCCTGCCCCACTCTCTGATGTAAGAACTATCCTAGGTCTTGTGTTCATTCTTTTGTTTTCTAAAACTATGTTATTATGTACATAGATATGCCTCAATTTCATGTGTTTACTTTAGTCTTTAACTTTAACTGCTATAAAGTGTGTTAATCAGCATGTTGTCATCTGGGAATTTTTTTTGCTCAATTTCCCATTATTGAAATTCATTCATGTTTTCATATGTAGCTGTGTCTATTTATTTTCCTGCTGTTTAATATTTCATTCTATAAATATATCATAATTTACTTATTTATCCTTTCCTATTAGTGGACACTTAGCTGTGTCTAGTCTTTTGCTTTTATGAAGGTGTTTCTTCTGAGCCTCTTTTTATATGTCTTTTATGGTAAATGTGAAAATATTTTTCTTGGTTCTATATGTAAGAGAGGAAATGTGGGGGCCACAAGAGACAATGAAAATGTTATGAAATGTACTTCCTTACGATCATTTTATAACTTTCTTTGCTTTCTAATATTATAAAATATTCAATATCAAAATGGTCCATTTACAAGTTAGTGAGTTTCCTGCTTTTGAAATGTTCAAAGACTAATTTAATATTCACCTGATAGGCTTTCTTCTCTGGGCAAGGGATGGGGCCATTCATCATTCATTCAACAAACGTAATTTAGCAGCATGTTAGGAGTTGAGGATGTACCAAGGATCAAGATAAGCATAGTTGCTGCTGCCTTGGAGCAAGACCCTAATAGTCAATTATTAATGTGATAAATGCCATGAAGAAGTTTAGAAAGTTATAGAGTGAAGAACAGAAATGCCAGTTCTGGTCAGAAGATGGGAAGGATAAAGGGGAATGTCTCCTGTAGAAGGACCCCAAAAGCTTAAAACTGAATTAGACATAATATTACCCAAGAGTGAGAGAGTTGGTGGAAGAGGTCTTCCTGATAGAGGAAGTAGCATGGGAGGATATTGCCTTAGACTTCTGCCTGTATTTCTTCTCTCCCAAGGCTAAAATATATTCTGGGGTCAAAGGCAGAAATTAGTGCCTCAACCCTCTTACACTGTTAGTGGGAATGCAAACTGGTGCAGCCCCTCTGGAAAACAGTGTGGAAGTTCCTCAGGAAAATAACAATAGAACTCCCCTATGACCCAGCAATAGCACTGCTAGGAATTTACCCAAGTGATACAGGAGTGCTGATGCCTAGGGGCACATGTACCCCAATGTTCATAGCAGCACTCTCAACAATAGCCAAAACATGGAAAGAGCCTAAGTGTCCATCAACGGACAAATGGATCAAGAAGATGTGGTTTATCTATATGATGGAATACTACATGGCAATGAGAAAGAATGAAATCCGGCCATGTGTAGCAACATGGATGGAACTAGAGGGTGTTATGCTGAGCGAAATAAGTAAGGCAGAGAAGGACAAATATCATATGTTTGCACGTATAGGAGGATTAGGAGGAACTTAACTGAGGACCATGGGGGAGAAGAAGGGGGGAAATGGTGGGGGAAAGGGAGAGAGGCAAACCATGAGAGACTCTTGAATGCTGAGAACAAACTGAAGACTGATGGATGGGGGGGGGGGATGGGCACGGAGAGGGGCACTTGTGGGGATGAGCACTGGGTGTTATATGGAAACCAACTTGACAATAAACTATTTGTAAGAAAAAAAAAAAAGAGAAAGAAAGAAATTAAGTGCCTCAAACAGCCATCTTTATGTTCTCCCTATCTTTCTTTCTCCCAGCCAGGGCTCTCCTCTGCCAAAGGAACCCAAAGATATATCAGCTTCTAATGATGGAAAGAAACTACACATCAGTTCACCAGGCAAGATCACAAGGCCCCTCAGCTGGGGGCTCCTATTGCGATTAAAACATAACGTGATAGGGACACCTGTGTGGCTCAGTCAATTAAGCGTCAGACTTTGGCTCTGGTCATGGGCTCACGGTTTGTGGGTTCGAGCCCCACATCAGGCTCTGTGCTAACAGCTCAGGGCCTGGGGCCTCCTTCGGATTCTGTGTCTCCCTCTCTCTCTCTCTCTGCCCCTCCCCTGCTCATGCTCTGTGTCTGTCTCAAAAATAAATAAACATTAAAAAATTTTAAAAACACAACATAATAGCTATCGAGCATTTCTGAGAGAGGAATGAAGAGTTCAGAAAACGTATGGGGAAGTGGGCCTTGCAGAATATTGGTTCTTACATGAGAGCTGAATACCTCTAAACTATAAAATGGATAAAAGGATAATAATGAAAATGTTAGGATTTTCTCTACTGGTATTGTATTCCAATATTTCTAATTTAACATACATATCCCCACTTATCCTGGGGACTCATTCTACATTTTTTACTTTTGAGTTGTTTTCAATTCAATTCACTGTGAAATTAAAAGGTTGTGAACTTATTATAGAAACTTTTTTTTTTTTCGGCCCTCACATCAGACAAAATCAATCAATAATTAACAATACTATTTGCGAGCCAAATAGATATTTATTACTATTCTATGGTCTAAAATAACCAGGCAAATAAATGATGCTATATCTGAGCCCCCAGAATATTCATCTTCTTGGGTATATTTATTTACACATGTGCATATTATTTTATTTAAATACTTTATACACTGTATAAATATATACCTAATTTATTATAAATTAATATATGTACTTTTTTCTACCCAGATTATTTATATATAACACTTTCTCTTCTGAGACCTTAATTTGGAAAATTAAATTTCTTCTTTTCCATTATAAAGCCTATGCATGGCCTTCTAATATTCTTTGTGAAAACTATTTGACAATAACAAACTTGTTCTCCTTTAATCCTTGGGACAAACAGTAATTTCTATTTATTTAAGTCTTAGTTTTCTGACTATTAATGTGCAAAGGGTCATATTGTGAAATAAAGGCTTAACAAATGGCCTGTTTGGAATATCAATGAGTTACTTTTAGTCACCACAAAGAAAATGCAAAGATTCTTTTAAAAAGTAAATACTAAACTGTCACAGAACTCATTTGGAGAAAAAGAAATAAAAGAATATTCCTTTGAAACTGGCTGGCATATTGCTTGTTTTAAGGCATGGCAGGGCAGTTATAAATCTGGAAGGAAACTTAGAGCTTCTCACATAATAAAGTCCCTTATGACCTAGCCGTTCCATAGATAAGGAGACCAAGGCCAGGAAAATCAGTGCCAGTCCAAAGTCACACAGCAACCTTGCTGCAGTCAGGCACAGAGCGCATGGCTTGGACACCATCAATTGATTGCTCTTTTCCCTAAACTATGGTTTATTTCTGCTAAGCAAATTTATCCCAGAAAAAAAATGTTTATCCCAGCTTCATGGTGAAGCTGGCAAAAGATAAAGGAAATCAGGTTGGTAGAGTAGGCATAATTTTCTTGGAAATTTTTGAAGTATCTGACTACTCTACTATCATACACACACACTCTCTTTAACACGCACTCATATTTACAAACACAGACACACATAGATGATTATAAGATATTGGAAGATGAGCCAGCCTCTTACTTTTTGTGATCCCACAGGAAAGAACCTAGTTTCTTGCATATAACTAAGCTGAACTAGAATTCTCTTAGCATAGTTTGGCATCCCTAAAGCACACAGTGTACCCGTTTTATACTGAGAGGAGCTTGTGTTTACACTCCTCATTTTCATTCTCTTCTGGGGTGGGTGGTTGTCAAGTGTGGGCAAAAGAGTTCAGAATTTGAAGTCAGACAAAACGGGATTAAAAACCACATTTAATTTTTCTTTTTTTTCCCTTTTTTTTTTTTTTTTTTTTGAGACCACATGCACAGAAGCGGGGGCAGGGAGGGGCTGTGCAGAGATTGAGAGAGAGAGAGTCTTAAGCAGGCTCAGTGCTCAGTATGGAGCTCAGTGCATGGCTCAATCCCATGACCCTGAGATCATGACCTTAGCTAAAATCAAGAGTTGGACTCTTAACCGACTGAGCCATCCGGGTACCCCTGCACTTAAATTTTATTATATGTGTTATCTTGGGGGAATTTAATATTGTAACATTAATCATCCAGTTACCTGGAACCCTGGTCCTCAGGTAGATTATTACATACCTGGTAGGAAGGTTGCTTTGGCTGTCAGCTCCCTGTCCCGATGCCTTATGTTTCTCAGCCCTTACATTTCCGTGTGCAATCGCCTGACCTCTTGCTCATAGCATCTTCATCTTTTTGCTGAGGTCTTGTGTATATAGCAGGCCAGAGGTGCCCAGGAATTATCTCCTTCCCCCCAGCACCTTTGATCCATTAGCAATTGCCCCTCCAACCAGTAACACATGGGCACTGGTTTATAAATAGGCTAGCTCCCTCCCCCTTCCACTGAAAAAACTCCAAGGCACGTGTTTCACAATGATTCTCAGGATTCCTCAGCTAATTTAGGTTCCAGTTGCCAACAATGGTAACTTGTCTGATGATGTCTACTTTATTGGCTTTCTTCCCTCCCTGACTCATTTCTTCACTCCCCTACCAGAGGTACCTGGATTTGGCTCCTTATTAAACTATTTACACTTGAACCCTTGTGTCAGGATCTGCTTCCGCATGAACTCAAATGGAGATAGATACAGAAAAGTGAATAGGTCATTATAAACTGTGAGTGCTATAAGAATGTCAGGATTAGGATATTATGGAAATACCTAACAGATTTAAAGGGACTTTGTTCAAAGAGAATTTCCTGGATAAATGGTATTTGAGTTGCTTTTTTTTTTTTTTTTTTTTTAAGTATGAAGAAGGTTCCAGAAGGGGGAAATTGTTAAGTACAAAGTCTTGGAGGCAAGAGATAGTATGTTATCATGTTTAAGTAGCTGAAAATGATTAAGTGTACTCAGAATGAAAAAGTGAGTGTATGGGGCAAATGATGAGAAGAAAGCATGGACAGGTAGGCAAGAGACAGATCAGAAAGACTTTTGTGAGCTAAGCCAAAGAGATGCTTCTTTATGAAAGAGCAATAAAGAGGCATTGTGGGAAGTGAAACAGGGCAGTGATATGATCAGATTTCTGTTACAAAAAGATTCATATTTGACAGCACTGGGGAGAATGGATTGCAGGGATCAAGGTAAAAAGCAGGGAGACCCATTGGAAGCCCATGGCAGTAATCCAGGTACAATATGATAAGAATCTGAACTAAGTTAATAGTCGAGAAATAGAAAAGAGAGAAAGGTCTCAAAATTATCACATTGGTCAGAGATCAACAGGACTTTTTGAGTAATTGACAATCGAGGGTAATGGGAGAGGTAGAATATGAGAATGACTCCACATGTCCAGCATTGGTAATGGTGTCATTTGACAGTTATGCTGCCCATTGAGCTGGTAGTCAAAGAGGAAAGGTAAGTTCAGAAAGTCAAATTGTGAATGTGGTTTTGGCTATGTTGAGCGTCATATGCTTCTGGGAAAATCACATGAAACCAGAAGTCTGGCCTAAGAGGAAAAGAAGCTACACCCAAAGATGTAGAAATTGAAGTTATGCAAGAAAGTGACGCTATAAGAACTAATGCAGTCAACCTTCGAGAAAAATGTAAAGGGAAAATGCATGGCATTACTACATAACATAGGAATGCCAACAATTATGGGACCGGCAGAGAATAAAGAGTTCCATTAGGAGATTGGCAATGACAGAGATGCCCCACCCTCTGGCAAAAGGACCATCAAAACCCATTCTTGTGTCCATAGCACATATAGAAGTTTATCATAAACCTCTTGCACTTTGGGCTCCAATATTAGCCTCAGAATTTTCTTCAACTCAGCATAGTTAGAGCAGTAAGGGTCATAACTACTTCAAAGAGCTGTCATGTGCATTAAATACATAAATATGTAAAGCACTTAGCACAACATTCCATAAATTGACAAGAACCCAATAAAAGATACATTTCAAACCATAGAGGTAGCTGCATATAATTTTGTCAAAGGAGACAAGGGAAGGAAGCTGAGGGAATTCTTTTCTGAAGTTCTTATTCTCTCCGAAGTAGGCATCTGGGCCATCAGTAAAGAGGAGCAGAGAAAGTAATAGGGTAGGGGTCTGAGAAAACCGGAGACTATTACGGATACCTAGTGCAGGAAATGGGTACAGGAGCTGGCAAAGGACCCACACAGGAGTTGTAGGGAATTGCTGAGGACCAGGAATGAGTTCTGGAAATCATAAACAACCATCTTAAACAAAAAGTTATTAATCATAGAAGAACAAACAAACCCAAAGCCAGCAAAAGGAAGGAAGTAATAAAGATTAGAACAGACATAAATGATATAGAAACTAAAAAAAACAACAGAAGAGATCAATGAAACCAGGAGAATTATAGTCTCATTGTCTTTTGAGTGTGAGATGTGGGAAAAGGAAGACTACTACAGTAGGGAAAAAGAATCAGATGAAGAAACCGAGGTTGAAGCATTTTTTTTTTATATACATCACCCCAAGATCACTTTTGTCATAATAGGTAGAGCTGGGGTAGAATCCAGGGATGTCTAGAGCTCAAGTCTGTGCTATTGACAAACACTTCTTCATTATACCAAATCTCCATTTTTAAAACAATAATTTCTTGTGTTTCAGCTTCTTTCTCTCTGTTCTCTGTTGACATTTCACTATTCATATTTAAGGGAATTTCTTCAAAGTCAACTGAGAAATAGACACTAAACTGCTGGTAATAATTTCGAACCAGCCTTTATCGTATTGTTGCTGTTGTTCCTCATGCGTCTGTGGAATATTTTATCTACTTCAGTTAAATTTTATTTTAGTGCAAAAAAAAAATTTTTTTTTTTGTGAGCATCTTTATTTATTAGGAAAATGTGAGTTAAAACCAGGATGAGAGACTGCTACGCAGCTACTAAACTGTCAAAGATTAGGGATGCCTATGGGCACCTGCATGGCTCAATCGGTTGAGCGGTTAAGAGTCTGACTTGTGGTTTCAGCTCAGGCCATGATCCCACGGTTCATGGGCTCGAGCCCCGCGTTGGGCTCTGAGCTGACACCTTGGTGCCTGCTTGGGATCCTCTCTCTATCTGCTCCTCCCCTGTTTTTGCTCTCTCTCCCCAGATAAATAAATAAACTTACCAAAAAACCCCCAACAACCTGGGGCACCTGGGTGGCTCTTTCAGTTAAGCATGGGGGTCGGCTGGGGGTCAGACTTCGGCTGAGGTCATGATCTCACCGTTTGTGAGTTTGAGCCCCGCGTCAAGCTCTGCATTGACAGTGTTAAGCCTGCTTGGGATTCTCTTTCTCTCTCTCCCTCCTCCCCTACTCTCTCTCTCGCTCTCAAAAAATAAGGGGCCCTGGGTGACTCAGTCGGTTAAATGTCCAACTCGGCTCAGGTCATGATCTCGCGATCCGTGGGTTCAAGCCCCGCATCGGGCTCTGTGCTGACAGCTCAGAGCTTGGAACCTGCTTCAGATACTGTGTCTCCCTCTCTCTCTGCCCCTTCTCTGCTCACACTGTGTGTCACTCTCTGTCTCAGAAATTAATAAAAAAAAATATTAAAAAATACAAAAATAAAAATAAACTTAAACAATGATGGCAAAAGAAGCGGGGCTCACGAGAGCCTCATATACACTGTATGATTCTATCTTTATAAAATCATATCAAGTCCAAACTAATCTACCTAGAGAGAAAGCAGATCAGTGGCTGCCCAGGAGGAGGAAGTACAAAGGGGAATGAGTAGAATTCGGGTGCACACTACCTCGACAGTGCTGATAGTTTCCTGGTTATATGCTAGTTACACCTTTTCTTAGTGCAAAAATTTTTAAAAATCTCATGTCAGCAGAGATCATTATTCCAGAACAAAAGAGTCTTTAACATTTACATTTATAGTTATTTTCTCTGTTCTCACCTTCCCCCACTCTATCTATCCATCTATCTATCTATCTATCTATCTATCTATCTATCTATCTAATCTATTCATCTACCTATCTGTGTGATTCTCAGTATTCACAGTAGTTATATCCTATAAAGTCTCCACAAACACTGAATTAACAAATATTGAACCACTGCTCATAGGGGAAATACAGAATTAGGTTCCTGTGAGCCTCTGATTCCAACGTTTTTATAAAACCATCAATGCATAACAATGTTTTATGTGTTTCTGTTTAAAAACACCTTAAGTAATATTACTGTTGATTCATTAACATTGAACTCATGGCCAGCAGCACTCCAACTCCTGCCCAAGTGAAGTTCATGAGACACGTATATTGTGTCCATAGTGCACATTATAGCCTTCTTGCACTTAGGAACAACCTTAGACAGAATTTCAGCATTATGCTTGGGAGCCATTTTAAATGGTGAAATCACCAAAAAGGCACCAAAAGGGTGGAAAATGTGGCCCTAAATAGACCACAGAGAGGCTATGTGTATACAGTATGAGAACAACAACAATAAGGCAGAGTGTCACCCTGTTGGGCTTCAGCCAGGAACATGGACAACTCAAATTTTCACCATTCTGTGCCGGTCTGTGAATAATCACACACACACACAAAAATCCATGAGTATTGATTTGGGGGTTTCAAATCACTTTTGATAAGTAGGTGAATTCACATATTGCAGAATCTGAGTAATCAAGATTGATTCTGTGTGTGTGTGTGCACGCCTGAGTGCATGTCTCTCCTTTTCACAAACTTAAATGCTATCCCAAGTGCCAGCCAGTATTCCTTTATGTATCAGAAACTGTCCCACGCCACAAACTGAAAGGACTGCCTATCGATGGAGAGTTCTATGTGAAGACCCCAAATTAAAGGATCCTGAGACAAGCTTATGAAGTTTGGAAACTCCTGGAGAACGAACTCTCACAGTGGAATAGCTTTTTCTCTTAATAGCATTCACTCCTTTGAACTGCCTCTTTCCTTTTGATTTTTATATCTGTGCATCTCTTTCAACAGCAGAACGTCTAAATGATGTCTACATTCTATGCCCATTAAGCCAACGTACAACACTGGACTGGAAATACCTTGAGATTTGTTTCAAGCATTTCTACTGTTGCCAAAAACTAGGTTTGGCCTTCTAATTTTTAAACACTAGTGGTCAGGATACACTCATACGCATTTCTTTTTTTGGCCAGCCCTATAGCTTATGGCGTTTTTGTCCCTACAACAGTTTGCCTGCTGCAGTCAGACTTACTATCACTGGAGAACACAGCAGCAAATAGGATATAAACTCTGCAGCAAAAAAGAATCTGCAGCAGTGCCTCCTTTTACCAGAACAAAGTAGAAAATCTCGGACTGCATTCCTGGGTCTATTGTTTTCTTAATTAATCATGTTTTGTGTAAAAAGTGTAATGACTCTTTTGCTGCAAAAACAATTGTGGAAGCCATAAATGTCTTGAGGTTCTCAGTGAGCTTCTCCTCAGACACTCAGAATTACCATTGAGTCCCCCCATGAGCTGTCTTCGCGTGTCATCACGCAGCCAAGTTATTATCTTTTGCTGCATTTAGGGCACAATGGTCAAATTCTTTCCATTCATCGCCTAAATCATTTCATGTCAAAATAGATTCTGTTTCCATTAATCCCCGATGTTTAAAGTCTCTTTTCTAGAACTCTCTGTCTTATAGCTAGCTTCACTGAGTATGGATGATATGGGTAAAAGGCCCTCCATTTTTGGAGTCCAAGATATTGTAAATTATCAGCCCTCAGCAGTCCCCCACTTCCCCAAACACTGAAGGCTTATTCGTTAGGAACAATTCACCCCTCTAGTGGTAGGATGTTAGTACTGCAGCTTAAGCTAGGCCAAAGAGCTAAGCTTACTGCTGAAAGAGTAACTACAGACATTTTTTTTTCAAGATTCCCCTTTTTATGCTGGTTTGTTATTAAATATAACCCAACAAAGAAATCTCTTTAAAATGTTCATTTACTTTCTTATGTTTATATACACGGAAATGGTTAGAGCTATAAACAGGCAGTATTAACACTAATAGATTTTTGTTTACACTCATCTCCATTTTTCCCTTGTCTGGAATCAAACAGAAATTGATTGGAAAAGGGTTTTTTTTTGTGTGTACTTTACCAAGTTAAGCAATAATGGTGAATTTTTTTCCCATATGCTTCCTATAAACAATGAGGTTATGTTAAAATCCACAATTTGGCACCAAATGGAAAAACTGTTCAGCTGAACTGGGTTGTAATGGAAAAGCAATGACATTACTAGCAATGACTACGGATAGCTACTGTGGGAATGATAGGAAAATTCTGATTTCAGCTCTGCTATTGTGAACTTCCTGTCAGTTAAAATGTCAGAACTGAAAAACACCTTCAAGGTTTCCTGGGCCAGAAGTCCCGGAAGTGAAGTAACTTGTCCCAGATTACACAGCTAGTTAGTGAGCATGCTGGAGTCCATTTCTCCCGGTATGGAAATTGACCACTCCTTCCTAACAACAATCCTGGTAGTTATGGTGCAGGTCTGAAGGCAGACTGAACAAGCTTGAATCCCACCCTGTCTGTGGCTTGTCTGGACTGTCATGCATGAGTCTTTTTCATCTGTCCAGTGAGGCTGACAGGGATGCCTGTCTCAGAGACAGCGTGTACACCTTAAAATGAGACGACGCTGGAAAATTACTTAGCCTGGGACATGATGCATAATAAGTACTCGATATCAGTATTATTATTACTGTGAGCTTTTCTCTCTGCTGTTTTGGGGCCAATCTAAAAACAGAACTTCTTTTCACTCTCAGGAGTAAATGAGTATGTAAATTAGGGAAATTTAAGTCTTTGTTTTTTATTCCATTACTCATAAGTATTTAAGTACTATGAGAGCATTACTAATCTTATCCTTCATTTATGCAGTAATATAAGGGTGATAACAGCTGTTTTAAGAGAAGATTTTGATTTTTTTTCAGGGCATCATATGCATTGCCTCTATTAAGCCAGATTTGCGAAATAATCCTAGTATAATTTAGGTACTATGGCATATTAGAAACCAAAGATTATAAAGTGCAAATGGGATTTTTTTTCTTCTGCTGACATCATAACAGTTTTTACAGAGCCATTATCATCTCAATGGGTACGGATGTCATCCAGTCATTATCCTCAGATCATAACGAGGTGGACCATTAGTGCCTTCTTTGGAGACCTTATGGTCTGAGATGTTAATGAGCCTTTGGGGAACCCTAAATCCTGGGATGGTTGGCAGGATACTCCAGACCATAACAGAAACTTCTTTGCAATGACAATGGATCCTGTCAATTTCTATTAAGGAGCTTCTTAATTCCCCAATCATTAAGATAGTAGAAGGACTTATTAAACTAGCCTATAATTAAGAAAGCTTTCAGCCATAAATCCCTTCCGTAGAGTCCTTCCTTCCATTCAATATGGAATGAATAAAGGGGAAGAATCCCACAAGAGGAACTATGGAGACAGCATTCATCTCGGGAAAATCTGACAGGAGGAAGATTCTCTCTGCTTTCCCCCAAATTCCCTCAGCCCCTACACAACTCCCTTGCCAGAGCACAGAACAGGGAGGCCCCTTGACTAACACACAGAGGTCTCCAACTGCAACTGAGCCCGTGGTAATCTTTTGTCACAATTGTCATTTGGATTGGCCTGTGCCAAGGATTCATGCTAGGCATTATGACAGAGAAATACAACTTGAAAGCACTATCTCTGCCTTTAAAGAATTCACAATCGTATTGGAAAGAGTGGATGATAAAGTACAGCAGTGACATCAGAAAGTAAGGCAACAATACAGAGAGGAATAGAGGCAGCACTAAGGTGATTTCCCAACAGTTGGCACAAGGAGTAGGTGCTATGAATTGGCTGAGGAAATATGTGTGGAAATAGAGGCTTAATGAGTATTGCATTCTTTCCTATTTTAGAGGACGATGTGTTCAGTGTGAATTGTTTACTATCGATTCATTTCATTCTGCCTCAGTTTCTCAATAGTTAAATGGCTAGACTAATACACCTTGCTAGGAAATATTACTAGAGAATCAAATGATCAGGTTACATTTGTTGTTATTTTCTATAAAAGGAAATAATCCCTGGCATGCTAAAGTGACAGGTGCTACAGAAATATTCAGATAGGGAGACGCACGAGCTTCATTACAATTGAGGTTTACTCTCATAACCTGAAATTTATTGCTTTAAAAAAAGCAAGGAGCCAACCAGGAACAGAAATTATGTGCTGCCATAAAAATAAAAAATGAAAGAATCCAACCCGTTGACCTTGAATGTACGGAAACTTGAAGTTCCCTCATTCTTTTTGATAATCCCGGACTTTTCATCTAAATTTCATTCGACCTCAAGCAGACCTGCATTTGGCTTATTACTGAAATTTCATTGCTGAAATTTTCCGATGTAAGAAGTTTTCTAATCAGAAGTTAAATTTATAGAAAATCTCCACTATAGTGAAGAAGAAATAAATGTCTGCTTCTGCGTTTTGTGCTTTGGGAATTTGAGTTCGTTTTATTGTGATGTTTCCAAAGCAGGTCTTCTTCAATACTAACAAGGGAAACAATCACCCAGGACTTCATCTCTGAACCAAAGCCCTGAATGAATTGAAAATTTATAAAGGGGTCTGAGCTTCACTTTAAGTTGTTAATAAGTAACTCCTGGGTTTAACTGTTGCTTTAAGGGCATTCAGAAACCAAGGTCCATGATCCGATATTTGAGACTTTCTTCATTGTTCTATTTAAGTTCCTTGAGGCAATTCGTCATATTTTTGTTTCTCTTTTGCTTATAATCACTTGGTATTTGACTATCATGTCAGAGAAAGCTGAGTAGCTATACTAAGCCCTAAAGATAGGTGTAGTAAGCAAGCTGGTTGGAACATTTGCAGCTTACAAGGGCATTTCACGAGCATTCCTCAAGTTCATCTACCTGGCATACCTGCTCCTGCTTCTTTTCACAGGAAAGACCCCTTAAAATACTGACCATTCTCCACTCTGCTAACTATTCCCTAATGTAAGCACAAAGCCTTCTGGCCATAAAGCTGCTTAAAATGAATTGTGAAAAACAAGAAAAACAATAACAAAAAAAGTGTAACACATGCCTTCCTGCTCTCTGCCTGCTTTCTCGATCCTGGAGATGCAATCACACACACACACACACACACACACCCACACACACACACACACACCACATACAGTTTTTCTTCCCTCTACTTATTCCCCTCAAAGGACAGCTCTGTGGTGAGAAACTTTTATTTAGAAAGCCAGAAAGCATTTCAGAATTCCATCAAATATCTGAATAAGCCCCTGGTTTTCATGAGCTCTAACTCAGGAACTGAGTATCTTCCCCTTAAAAGATAGCCTTGGACCCTAACAATTGCACAGGCAACCTTCATTTGCATTATCCAAGAGGGTACAGCCCATCTTAGTCTTCAGATGTGGATGATACACGCTTATGAGAATTGTTCACCAGAGCTGTGGGGGAAAGACCTGACATTAGTCCCAGATCAAATTAGAGATTAAAAAAAAAAAAACTGAACCAAATATAAGCCCTTGAAGGGCAGATGTAAATTGGATAAGCTTCAATATTACAAGACTAACAAGAAAGAATTCTGAGACAAGAATGAAAAGCAGAACACATCCACTCTAAGTTGCTCCTGAAGGAAAAGATAGAGCAAACTGGGCTGCATTGGCTGCTTCTCCTGCTTATACGGGAAGGCATAATGGGGGTGCCCTTGGGATACCATGGAATATTGGTAAGAGCTACATCTCCCTCCAGGAAGTGTCCAGTTATACCAAGAAGACAAGATACAGGGTCAGCAGGAAGGAGGTAAGATATAAGAACTGACCTGCACAGTGCCTTCCCACTTGGGTGTGAAGCAAACTCTTTTTGTTTCCTTGACTGCTAATACTCTAGCGAGTATTGTAGAATTTTCTGCAATAATTCTTTATCTGTTCAGTCCAATATGATAGCCACTAGTCTCACCTGGCTAATGAGGCCATGAATTCTTGTTCATGCAGCTACGGAAATGAATTTTTAATTTTATGTGATTAGAATTAATTTACAGTTAAATAGTTATCAATGTAGGAGCCACCATATTGTACAGCACAACTGTAGCAGATGGGCATCATTACAAAGACTTTTACTGGGCCACATGATCTTTTTTTTAAATGTTTATTTATTTTTTAAAGAGTGAGAGAAAAAGAGAGAGAGAGACAGAGAGCAAGCGAGCAGGAGAGGGACAGAGAAAGAAGGAGTCACAGAATCCAAAGCAGGTTCCAGGCTCTGAGCTGTCAGCACAGAGCTCGATGTGGGGCTCGAACTCACAAACTTTGAGATCATGACCTGAAGTCGGATGCTTAACTGACTGAGCCACTCAGGCGCCCCACATGATATTGAGATAATCTCAGTACCTGCGCTGAGATGCTGTGGGACCTTGAACGAGTTACTTAACCTCTCGGAGCCTCCAATCCTTTGACTCTAACAGCTAAAACAATATCTAATTCTTGTGGGTTGGATCTTAGGACCTCACACATAGTATCCAATATCTCTGTCATATCCTAGTCTGATGCTCGCTCTGCTTCTTCAAAATGGTGGTAAACAAGCCTTTAGTAGTGTGATCGTGAGGTGTGGGGGAGGGGAAGTGTTCTGTGGCTCTATGATTAGGTCTCAGTCTTCAGTGAGCCTGTATCTGTGGGACTGTGAATTTCATACAAGCTTCACAGCCCTCCCCTATCTGCTGCCTTAGATGGGACAAAATGGTGACAGAGGGCTGAATCTGGGTATTTCCTATCCCTCAGGTCAGTTAAGAGCTGACAAATAATCTAAACTCCAGTAAAACACTCTCTAATGAATAGTTTCTGTTACAAGGAGCAGAGTGCTCTGGTTTATTTCAAAATGGCTACTTTTCCTATCCCCCTGTTAGAAGCATAAAAGAATTTTTCTCTGATTCACCATGAGAATCTGGTCAAGCCCTTGAAGGCAAAACTCACAGAAGTGTGGGGTTCCCATAACTGGGCCACCCTGGAGTTTTTGGCCCTCACGCTTGCCTCCAACGAGCCTCCAGCAATTCATCAACTACAGTTCAGATTCTCCTCCCCCTGCACTGCTTCCCTTGTAAGTTTCTGCTCCACCTGCTTCAAATTCTGTGCCTCCCTGTATCTCTGACCCTCCCCCTCTCATGCTCTGTCTCTCTCTGTCTCAAAAATAAATAAAACATTTAAAAAAAGTTTCTGCTACAGTAAGTTGTGCTTCCCTGTATATACTTGTCAGTCTCTCCATTTTGGGGGGACAGGGACTCGTCTGGTGACTTCCACTCACAAATGGATCTAAGAGTCGTTGCCTTTCGGTTGGCTTACCTTTTTACTTATCGGGACGGAGTGACAACTTCTAAGGCCCTGACACATAGTAGGCATTTAATACCTATGAGTTCCCCTCCCTTTCTCTTGACAACCCCTCACAAAAGAAAGTGTCCCTCTCCCTGCCCACCAGGCCACAATACCTACTGGTTACTTCCACAGAGCAAGCCTTCCTTGGACTATTTATGTTCCCACCTTATGTGATGGGTCAATCATTCTAGATCACAGATAAACCAAGTATTGGACGGAGAAAATACAAGAATAGGTTTAAAAGTTTTTAAAGTCTCCTCTAAATCTCCTCTGCTTTCCTTTGCAATTTCCACAAATCATATCTCAGAAGGAGACCATGTTAAGCTGCTGTCAATCAGTAATAGCTTGGCACAGATCCAATTATCAGAATATATTAATTAGTTCTTCCACTTGCCAACTAGGTATAGAGGACTTACTTTATGCCAGAAAATACAGAAGGTATTGGGGGACATCATAGCAAGCCACATATGCAGTTACTATCTTCACTGAGCCCAGATGGTAGAAAGAAGACCCTGGGTGAGTCACAAGACACATCATGCAGGGAAGCCAGGCCTAAACAGGGAACTTTGAAAAATCCGCCAGAACACAGAGAAGAGGAGGAAGAACCAAAAAGTGAGAAGTCAAATCTCAAGCAGATAATTGGGTGGCTGCTGAGAACTATCTATGCAGGCCTTGCCACTGCATTTAAGAATGGTACTCTCTGTAAACAAGCTTAAGAGAATTTGCATCCAGTGAAGTTTGCAAAGCGCCACTAACAGTAAATCAGCATCTCAGATGCAGACAAAGTTTTAATATTTTTGTCTAGGTAAGTCTAACTCTCTCTCTAAAACCAAAAGTGGTACACCTGCACCCAGGTCTTATCTTCTAATGCCATTCTCTAACTAAAGACAGGGAAACACTGTCCAGAAGAGCCTGGAACATCATGTAGTGTCATTAAGTAAGCAGGTGCTCAAAAAACAAAACGATGAAGGCATGTCAAAGGAAGACAGGAGCAACTGAAAGAGCTCCCATTGACCAAGCTGGAACATTCTGAGCAACAAAGTAAGTAACATAGATTGGGTTATAACTCAGAGTGTAAAATAAATATGTCTGTGTCAATTCTGATATAAATATGTGGTTGAATAAATAAATAAATAAATAAATAAGGAGAAGAAATAAGTCTCCCATACAGAAGAATACCAAATCATTTATATAGACACATCACCTTCAAGGATTAAAGTTTGTAGTTTATTTTATTATTATTTTATTTACTTATTTTGATTATTGCTGTTTTTGCTATTCATGATATTGCTAACTAAAGGACCTGGTATACTCTTTCTTTGTTTATTTTGTTTTAAATTAGAGGTAAGAAAGCTGAGAGATATGGGTGAAAGTCAACAAGAAGTGTTATTTGAGACCCATCCAATTAAATGGACCGTGGATGGAGAGGGAGCACAGAAACTGTTGGGAAAATAGTGACATCAAAATGTTATCATCCACCAAATGCTAAATGCATCAGGATGCTTCACATATCAGAATGGGATTGTTACTGGTGTGGATTTCCCCAGCAAGGAAATACGTTGACTTATAAAATTAGTTTTGTTTTATTTTGTTGCAGTTCCACTATTATCCCTACAATAGAAGAAACATCTATATGGGAAATTACCTTCAAGAGTGAAAAACCCTTTCAAACTAAATGTCGTTAATCTTCCCAGCACTAGCTGTGTCAAGGGGCAAGCTCTGTGCTTTGGAGCTGCCATCTTGAGACTCGGTCTGATGAACTTATTAGGGTGTGTGGCAAAACCAAGATGGACTCCAGGCGCGACACATGCATCCAGGATCTGAAGCCTCGGCAACTTCCTAGGGGACTTCATCTGAAGAACCCACAGAAGTAATGAAAATGACTTTCATCTGAATTTTGCACTAAGTGTGTCCCCTGCATTTTCCTAATATGTCTGCATGGAAAGAGGGATTAAATGAGTTAGTACCTCAGTGAGTCAGCAGTGCTCAAAGAAAAGAAGCCTACAACCTCAGAGCTTCCCCCAGTGATCTTTCTAAAATAAAAACCACACACAAAACAAAACAAAACAAAAAACCTAGCTATGTTGGTTCCTACCAACACTCTCAACCACCCCTGGATTCCTGGGAATAAAATACAAAACTTCTGGGCATAGGAGGCAGGCCCTTCACGATCTAGAGCTACCTCTTCAGACTCATCTGTCACAACCTGCTTATGTTTTTCTACCAGTGAAACCAAACTCATGCTTCCAAGCTCTCAACCCACGCTATGTCTTTGTGCATGTAGCCCTCACTGTCTGAAGTGGACTCCCACCCCCTCCGCAGCCTCCACGCAGCCCACTTGGCAGGCTCCTTTTACCATTCAAAGCTCTCGTCAGAAACTTCTGTCACCATTTACTATGACCCACCATCCCAGTTTGCATGGAGTTGAGGAATTTCAAGGGACTTGGAATGCCAGTGCTAAAAGAAGGAAAAAATCCAAGCAGGTGGGGACAAGCTGGTCACCCTAGCCCACCCCTCACTGAGAGAATTAATCTTTCTCTCTAATTTCCCCACACTTTGAATTTTTAATGTTACTCTGAGTGGCACACTGCAGGGCATTTATTCACAGCTTCCCTATTAGAATGTAAACTCAGAGGGCAGGGATGGTGTTTCCTCTGCCTTTGTAGTCCTCAGCAGTATTCCTTAAGGGCAGCAGTATATTAGAATTACCTGAAAACTTGTTGTTGTTGTTGTTGTTGTTGTTGTATTTTTGTTTTCATTAAATGCCCTCTGACTTGCAGAGATTCGGATTTAATTGATCCAGGGTGAGGCCTGCACATGGGTTATTTTTTGAAGCTTAACCAAGTGATTCTAATGTGCAGTCAAGGTTGCTAACACCTGCTCTAGGGTAATGATCCTCAGCTGGGATGGTACGCACATCAAAACACATCACCCTAGGCCCAACTCCCCACAGATTCCAATTTAATTCATCTGGAATGAGGTCCAGGCAGCTGTCTCTTTAAGCATCAGGTGATTCTAATTCATGGTTATGGTCAATCCATGTTTCCATGTATGTGTATATATAACCAAACTAAATTCCAAGCCATTCCTTTTGCACTTATCTCTTGCCAGGCCTCTAAGTATTAATGAGTGCGGGTTGCAAACAGATTTTAATATATAATGGAATTAATACCTTCAATTTTTGGCTCATAAAATTATAAAAGCTTTTTTTTTTTTTTTTTTTTCCCTCCAAAGGATGTCCAAGCAGGATCCTTCATACCCACATCAACCAACTACACCCTTCTCTACCTTCAGGTCATCATTCATTATCAGCCCTTCTCAAAGCCCTTCTCCCAATGTCTTTGATACTCTGCTCATATTCATGGCTTTGTTTGCCTTCCTTCTCACTAACACATGTACAAAGAATAGTTCCCCAACTCTGCTGTGACATCTTTCTTACCCTCTCTTGGTCTCTTCCTGCTCCCTGGATGTTCTCCATAAACCACGAAGACACTGGATGGTTTTTTTCTCTCTTGAACACAGTAAAATAATTCCCCAAATCAGAAATCTTTCACTTTTTCTGAAAGGATTTGCTCATAGATTTTCAAATGTTTTGGTTCTTTTATGTCACTAGGATATGGGCTCAGATATCCCCCCTGAGAGACACCTGTCCTATCTGTCCAGTCCAGAGTAACCTCCCATACTCACCATGCTCTATCATGGCAGCTCTGATTAGTTTTCGTCATAGCATTTATTATTTTCTGAAATTCTATTATTTGCTGTTCTTTTTATGCCTGATTCCCATTTATAGAATGTAAACTCCATGAGGGAAAAGAATGTTTACTACTGTATCATCAACACCTATAGCAATACCTGGCCCATAATATTTATAAGAAGGAAATGAATACCTATATATGCATAGATAGCAGAGGAACTAATTGGGTAACCAATATGGATGAGTCTGGAGCTATGGACTTTTCTACCAAATGTACCTATCTGAAGCATAATTCAGACTCTATAAAATATGAAAAAAGTAGGTTTCACCCAGTCAAACCTTATATTGCCATATTCAAGACAGTGTGATTTCATGAAAATCATGCACTCTGATAATAGATGCTCTTTACTTGGAATTCTGCCCATTTCCTCCCTTGCTATATCACGTAGGGCAGATTCAATGTCAACATTAGCATCACCCGGGAAATTACTAGAAATGCAAATCTTTGGGTCCTACCCCTGACCTGCCGAATAAGAGTATCTGGAAATGGGGCCCATGAAAGGACTCTACCAAGCTCTTCTTATGATTCTTACATACACTAAACTTCGAGAAGCACTGATCTAAGTCAAATTAGAAAATCCTCTAAGTCCCAATAATTTCCTTTACGTTGTGAAATGGTTAAGAGGACAACAGATAATGATGTATGCAGAAACACTTAGCACATAGCAGGCACTCAAGAGATAATGTTTTCCTTGCATTTACCTTTATTTTAAAGAAAACAATGTAGACCTAATTATTTTCAGATGAGAGATGAGCGAATTCTAACAGTCTGTTTTTCCTGGATATCCAACCCACTAGAAGAGAGAAGCCTGTATTACTGGAAGGAATCTAACTGCCTATCCATAAGGAAAGAAACAGAAGACCTATAAAAAGTATGTCCATCTTGGGTCATTTAAGACAGGGGCAAACAGTCCTTCATACCTCAATAGCCCCTTATATTTCAGCACAGTTCAATAATTGATATCCATAATGATGATCCTGCTTTATGAAGTAAATGCAAAATTCTTCTCCAGAGTCTCTGCTCAAGTGTGTTCAACTTTTATCAGAAACATTTCCATTTGAAATATTAAATCACTTTGGGGGGGCATATCTGAAAAGCTTTTGGTTATTTGGAACATTTTACTTGATAAAATTATCTTATTCTTTTAGGATTCCAGAGAAATTAGACATTATTCTTATATATTTGTATATATTTGTCAGTGTATTTGTCCTGGTGAGTAATGCACACCATAACAGAAGGGGCTCTATCTTCTCTGTCTTCGGAAATCCCACTCAGCACCTAGTTCAAGTGACTCCACACAAAAGGTCCCCAGAAAGACGGTGGCCCAGGAGTGTGGCTGACCTCAGAAACTTGCATTTTCTCCTGGGAAGAGAATGGGCCATCACTGTAATCACTGTCTTCTTGGATACCCTTTAAGCTTGTGCTCTTGCCAGATAAGCTAAAGGATAACAATTCTCAAAGTCACTGGCATTTATTGAAAGCCAAAGAAATTAGTGAGCTTTGACATTTATAGGTCTTAAACATTAAAGAAGTTAAAAGTAGTTCGAGCAAGGTTCAAGTCTTAAATGTAATGGTATATGAGTTGCTGTTAATTCTCCAATAATTACTCTGTTTATTATTTCAACAGTCAGATTTAGAGTTCTAGTTAGCCCTCATTTTAACGACATGGTCTCTCACCTTCCAAACTTTTCAGTTTCCCAATGACCTAAGTTGTCTCTGATGGGGAATTCTTTAATGGCTCACTATTTTGAGCACAAACTAAATGCCAAGGTTTTTTATAGTTGCTTCAAATGTATTAGTTCATTTATCTTCACAATGACCCAATGGTGTAATGACTATTATGAAATTTGCTTCACAAGTGAGGATTCAAAAGCAACAGAGACGCTGTGTAATTTACCCAAGGTTACACAGCTGGTAGGGGGCACAGCCATGATTTACACTCGGAGTCAGTAGTATTCAGCCATTCTGCAATACTGTCTTCCAACAAAATAAGTTTCAGTTGAGGAAAAGACATAAGCTCCTAGTTATTCATTATGTGGGATGATGATCATAAAGCTCTGATTCAGGGAAAACTAGAACACAGGGACATCTTTCTGTCCTGCTGACCATATCCCTCCTTTCTCTGCTCTAGCACCTGCATCCCTTCTCCTCAGCAGGACCATAAGAATGGCTAGAACTGCCTCTCAAGGAAAGCAACTGCAAGACTTCTCTACAGCATTTGCTGTTCCAAATTCAGTGCTGGTAGTCTGATTAGCAAGAGCTTGGGGAAAAGATGTTGTCACAAATGAGGTCAAAACCATTGTTAATATGAGGTTTGGGCAGTCTTTGTTGACTTGACTTTACTCCACTGTTCTTGGTCTTGATCTCCATTAGCATCAATAATTGAATCCTGGCTGCATTTCTTTTGAAACCATGGACTTTGAATAAAACATATAAATCCATATATACCATACATACATATACACATATGTATACACTTATACATGTGTATACATGCACATGATGCACAGGCATGTATGTGTATATACATGATAAATATACTACATACATGACATGTATATATACATGTATATATGTGTGTATACATATATATGTGTGTATATAACATACATACACACACACACACACACACACACACATAACACCTTACCTTAAAAGAGAAAATAGTGGATACACTGATGCAAACCTAATTCAGAAAGGAGGCGGGCATTTGCTTAGTTGTATTGAACAAAATAAACAAAACCTGCCAAACAAGCCTGAACTATAAACAAAATAAAGCCTCTGATGAACACAGCAGGTTTAGCATTGAAAGAAGCCACTTTGTCTGGACAGGTCTTGTGCCTGAAGTTCGATGCAAGAGCAGATAGGAGCGGTCTCTTTCACGTCTTCTGAGGGAGATGCAGGGCTCAGTCGGTATGGGTGAATGAGAAAACTCTTTTGGCTTTTCAGTGAATACAGAATAAATGTCACTTTCTTTGGAAATGACCTTTCTGCTATTCTCATCTTTGTATATAAAGTTGCTGTGTGAGAAAATCCATGCCTATGAATTTCATTTCTGAAGGTACAACAGAATCATTCCATAGACATTTTCAAGATGGATGGACTAAAAGGTATCAGAATCAGAGATGAGAGTCAATTTCTTCAGTGATCTTGAAAGAATCAACATCATCAGATTCTCGTCCAGTGTAATTCAGTAGGGGTTTTAGATTCTCATCAGATGAGTATTTGGATCGAGATATGCAGCATATTTCTTAGAAAGGGGCTTGTCTGGAATTGTTAGGCTTTGGTTCACCAAAGAAAATTGACAGCATGTATCCTTCTTGGGGACTTCACTTGGTCCTTGTGTCCATAAAATACAGTGAGCTCAGATTAAGTCCTGTGAAGCTTTAGAGATGGGTGTATTCATGACAGTGTTAATGAAAAACAAAAGTGTATAGTCTGTTGCAGAATTTCCAGAAATTCAACAAAACAAAACAAAACACAGAGGTCCAACACACAGATCTTAAGTGGCCTGCATTTGTAAAAGACAGATATTCTAACTTGTACAAGCTGAGAATTGCTACAAATGTGTTGCATTCGTCCAGGACTAATAAAGTGATGCCAAAAGCAATCAAGCTTTTAAAAAATCTCAGCTGTCCAGCAAATGGATGATCATTATTACAGCAAATCACTATGCACCTAAGAACAAACGAAGTTTATAGTTCAGTGTAATTCAATGGCTGGATTACATCACCAGCTCTCCAAAGTAGTACAATCTATCATAGGAATACAATTGGTCATTTCAATTTGAAGACCTAACCAAGGTCTAATTAACCAACAACTGCAGTGTCCTCCTATCCTGTCCACCCATGCTGGAAGCTTCTTTATCTTAGAATGGTTACCTATGCTAAAGGTTCTTTTGGAAGATATTGTTTTAAACTTCTGCCCAGAAGTTTAAAGTTGTATCAGGCCTCACCTCACAACACTGATGTCACCTTTCAGTTAAAAAAAAAAAAATGATCATAAGTATTATCACTGGGCCACAAACTCCTTGAAAGAAGTAACTGTATCCTGTTCATTAAATGGGACCCCTTGAGTCCCAGCATAATGCCTAGGACCCAGCACTATAGTTATTAGATAAAGGACTAGAACAATATATAGCAAAATGTTATTAATTCAGAATCCTTTAATATAGGATTTGTGTTAATTCATACAAGTCTTGAGCTGGGGTTTTGATCTGCACCCTTTTGTGATAAAAAAAAAATGTGCCAGTTATTATTTACTTCTTTAGGACTAGTACACTAACAGTTTACAGATGTGGGTTATGAAGGATAAGCTCTGTTATATAGCAGCATTTTAAATGCAGTATTTATATACAAATAATTATTATGCTAATTTCACAGCATCTTGATCTACTAATTAACACAGATACAAAGAATCAGCATGGTGTGGTGGAAAAGCATTAAAAGGGTAATTAGGAGCCCTGGGCTCTGATCACAGCTCTACCATTCATTAGCAGTGTCACCTTGGCCAAGTCACTTAACCCCTCTGAGTCTGTTTCTTCACCTGTAAAATGAAGAGATTGAACTAGAGCATCACCAGTGCCCTTCCAGCCCTAACATTTTATGATTCCATGATCCTTGTGAACGTCCAAGTGGCAGCCACACTCTCCTTCTAATGCATCATATGCAAAACTTCCCCTGTTATCACATACTATTATTGCAAACAATTGCAAACCTGAGACACTCTTCCCATTGCCCACAGTTCTCCTGTAGTGATTAACATTAACTCCTCTTTTTCTGGAGGGAGCTAGTTCCTCTGGGAAGCCTTCCTTGATTTCTCCAATCAAGTTCTGGCATAATCTTGCACAGCTATGCTCCTCTCTTAAGAGTATGTATGAGAATTCCAATTTCTAATCCATTAGATTTTTTGCTCCATGAGAACAGAGACAATTGGAATATACAGAATAAACATCTGAATGAGCAAGTGACACAGTCCAAATACATTGATTGATGTCTTTAAATGAAAGGGGGACAAGGGTTGACCCATGCTAGCCTGACTCTCATTGCTGTGTGGATTTAAAAGTCACAAAATTGCCCTTTCTGAATTGGACCGCATTTCTTTAATTAGATCACTTGCAAAATTACTCCAAGACAAAAATATTTTTTGTCTTCCTAGTTTCCATGTCGGACCTGAAGTGATATGAATTTGAACCAAAATTTTTTTAATTTATGTGGTGACATTTGCAGAAGGAGAAAGGTCCTGTGGTTTGTTGCAACATAAATTTGAACCTACATAGTCTTTTTTTCCACAAATGCTATTATCCTCTTTGAATATGTGTGCAATTTCAGCCTTTAAGTTTCCCTATCAGATTTTCTCCCGTGCATTCATGATCATCTGTGAAGATTCTATATAGGCATATACATATAAAATCTTACTAAGCAGTCTTAATGCCAGGTCGTTCTTTTTAGTTTTATCCCGTGTTTCTCTTGTTTTTCAAGCCTGTTATGTTTCCAAGCAGTTTTCTCCACTCATTTTCTCTGGTTTTAAACCTTTCCATTGGTAATGGATTTCGATTGTGAAGCACAGAAACTTCACATTTGCAGAAGTTCACTGTATGAATATATTTCATGCTATTAACTCTAGTCTCAAATCATATGTAACTAAGCACAGTGGCCCCCTGTCATCTTTGTCTTCCGCCCCTTTCTTTTTTCAGAGAAAAGAAGAAATTGTGATTTATAATAAATCCTGGCATTAAAAGGATATCTCATATGTCTCCTTTTGTGATTGTTCTGGACTTGAAGGATTACATGTAATAATAAATAGTCCGGTTTTGAAGGTGACAATTTAGAATCTTAAAGAAGAGAAATGACATATCAAATAGCAATATTACCATCAGAAAAGTGGCTAAATAGACAGAGACAAACAAATCTAATTCACTACTGTTATATGTGAGCCCCTGGCTATAGATCCCAAACTGCCTCTTCCTATTTTCACACAGAATAGCAATTTTACCCAATTATCACTGGGAAGCCTACAATTTTTATAAACATCGTAGGTAAGAAGTCTCTCGTTTATAATTATTCCAACTTTCCCAAAACTCAAGATACTGCCACTGTGGGCTTCATGAGAACATTCTTCATATGGACAGCTCAAAATCTTCTCTCCATTCAAATTTGTAGATTGGTGATTGTCACGTTCTTGGGAAAGCACAAATTGGGCTATTGCCATTCCACAGATATTCTTCCCTTTCTCCTTTTGCCTTTGGCTTGACCTTTGTGACTTAATGTACCGATATCCTTTGATGCATCCAGCAATATGCATCCCACTTTTGGGGGGCTTTGGGTTCATAAGTAAACTCACATAGAAATCCTAGGACATCAGTCAGCTGGCTTTTTCTGAATAACAAACCACCCCAAGTTGTTGAGAGTCAGGTGCCATGTGGGTGTTTTTTCTGGCCTGTGCCAAAAGGTCTGGTCTCTGCCTGGTAACATCTGCATTCAGCTGGAGGCTCAGCTGGAGCCTCTCTGCTTCACTCCATCCCCTCAGCCTCAACAGCTCAATGTGAGTGCCACAGTTTAGAATCAGAAACAAAGACCAGAAACTCTGCTATGAAGTTCAGTCGGTGCCTGTGCAAGGAAGATAAAAGATTTCCAAGTTTCTGGCAGAGCTAGTTTCCTTCACTCCTACTGTCTCAATATTAAGATATTCTACAGTAGAGAAGAATAGAAAAGAGGAGCCACCCAGGCAGGAAACGATGACACTGGAAAACAGAGATTTCTGCAGAGAATTAGACAACGATTCAAAGGACCTGGTTGCATTCTGAATCATCAGCTAGTTATCCTTCTAGTTGCCTCCAAGACAAGATAGCTCCATTTTTTCTGGCAGTCCATCTCCTGGTGATCACCACATTTGGGGTGGTGTTTCTTTGCTTTGACACTCATACAGGGCTTTATGCCTGTGCATGAAAACTAACCTGTGTGGAAAAGAATCCATCCGATGGACCCCTCAGAAGCTGAGTGACTTCAGCAAACTTTAAGGGTGATGACACTGAAAAAGAAAAAGAACTCTCTTATTCCTAATCAACAGAACAACTTTGAGACCCACCACCGCTAATTAAGGGCAGTCCATGTTTTTTTTTTTTAAATGAAATCTGTGAATATTACTTTAGATTGATGCATGTCCAGCCCATCAGCAAAAGTATAAATACCTTCCTCTGTCTCTGTTTTCTCCAAATTTCTCTAAATATGTGTAATACAGGTTCTATGTGAGTATTGCAATTTTTAAAACCATATTTGCCAGTCTTTTCAAATCTTTGAGATGGTTAAAAATTAAATTTGGGACTCACTTTCCACGAATATGCTACTTCCAATAATAATACCATCATCCTCTGAGTGGGCCATTAAATACGTTTATAGATCAGACATGCAAAAGACATTTTATCATAATCATTTCTGCTGGTTTGTATTTAGATTGCTTCTTGCAATTTCTACTTTTAGTGGTTGAGAGTCTTTCTGGTTCACTTTTTAAATGCACAAAATCAAAATGCAAAGGCAAAATTCCTGTCAATGTTGAAAAAAAGATATTTAAGAACTGTTCAAATCAAATTTATATTTCAGCCATTTGATTTCCCCCAAATGGAGGAAAAAAGCCTAATCAACAGAAGAGCTTCTTCCCGGTGGTTCATAATTCTCTTCAAGTGAGGACTCAGGAAAAACAGTCTCCCAGCACCACAGTGAGAAGAGCAGAAACTCCCTGAAGACTTATTAAAGCAATGAGGGAGAGACACTGGGGGAAAGAGGGAGACATAGGCACAGTGGACAGACACATAGGCCTGAAGGAGTCAGAATCGGGAAGATACCAATTGAAGAGATGCCTAATGAACGAAAATAATAGTACCAGCCTTGGACCTCATGGACAGTCCATCCATACACTCAGTGAGGAGGACCCTACTGCTGGACATGTAAGGGTTGTTTTGGAGACATGGACATCTGAAAGAGGAGGAGCAGAGAGAAAGGGTAATTTTGTCTGTGGTGATAAAGAACAACAGCCACAGACCCACCTCGGTGTTTTCAGAAGCTCTCCTTTTGAAATGGTATATAGTAACACCTCATAAATTTGGACCCAATTATAGGCCCTCTCTTCCAGCAGTCAGGATGGTTTCCTGGGAAAGTTTTATTGCCCACCTAAAGTCAAGGAACTCAGTGGGAAAGAGTGATGTGACAGCTCAAGTTTGTTTTGCAGAAGTACATTTTTATTCAGGCTTATTTTAGTCACAAAACCTTCTGCTCCTTTAACATACAGCAGGATGGGAAACCCTTCTATTTATGGGAACATATCTCCTTTTTTTTTTTTTTTTTTTTTTTTTGCTACAAGATTCTGGCTTGAGCTGGGGTGTCAGTTCAAAATCACTTCCTCATTGGAGACATTGACTACCCAACTACACCAGCCCCATCCAACCCATCGTTCTGCTTTCTTAATAGCTCTTTTTTAGTACCTAAAATAATCCTATTTCCTTGTTTATGATCTGTCTTCTCCATGAGAATGCGAGTTCCATGAAAGCAAGGACCTACTGTGGGGGCTATTTAGTTCTGTATTCTTTGCTATCAGAACAGTTCTGGCCCATAGTAGGTGCTCAATAACGATTGCTGAATGAATGAATGAATGAATGAATGAATGCATGAATGAGGTAGTGCTGGTGGACTCTATAAAACATAGAGATAAGTGGTAAGGGAAGATATCTAATTTGGGATCTGGTCCTCTATTTCAACCTGTGTGGAGGTTTCCCTACACCAATAAATATAGCTCAGACACCGAGCAAGTGTGTTCTACAATCCATCTCAGTTCTGACACTATGGAAGATAGCGTCCATCCCACAGGTTAAGGGTTCAGTCCTACAAAGACTGCCTCCCACACTCTTCAGATTGCGTTCACAAACCCATGTAATCACATGTGCTTCTGGCTGGCCAGCTATGTATTGGAGGTTCCAACAGATCCCTTCTCGGACCTCAAATGCCAGGTTGTTCTCTGTACTTCTGACTAACTGGCTATAAATAGAGGTTCCCAGGACCCCCTCCTCAGGTTCACTTAATTTTCTAGAGCAGCTCACAGGACATAGAGAAGCATTTCACTTACTAGGTTGCTGGTTTATTAGAGTGACATAACTCAGGCACAGCCAGATGGAAGAGATGAGTAGGGCAAGGTATGGGTAGGTAAAGGGCATGGAGCTTCTCAGAACGCACCTCTCTCCTCAAATCTCCATGTGTTGACCACTCAGAAGCTCTCTGAACTCTCTCCTTTGGAGTTTTCTGGAGGCTTACTTACATAGGCATGAATGATTAAATTGCTGGCAATTGATTCTACCTCCAACCCCAGTCATTTCCCCAGGACTCTGGGGGCAGGACAGAATGTTCCGAACTTCTAATCATATAGTTGCTTCTCCTGGCAAACAGCTCCCATTCTTAGGTGGTCCACAGATCACTTCATTTACATAACAAGAGATATACTTAGCTCTTAACACAGGAAATTCCAAGTGTTTTGGGGTCCTGTGGCCCAGAAACTATGAACTAAGGCCAAATATGTGTGAGTAATATATATTAATCATCTCTATGTCCAAATATATATCTCTTATAAACCACAATAGCTCAATATCTATAAGAAGATATCACTGGTGCTGACATCCAAAGGAAGTACATAGCGGGAATTGGCCAAGCCAAGGAGGTCACGGAGCTGAGCAGAGTGAGTAGATGAGACAAAGAACAAAGAAGGAAGCAGAAGACAGAGCTTGGAGAGTCCCAGAGGTCCTGGCAAGGAGTTGAGATTTTATTCCAAGTGCAATGGGTGTCTGACTAACATTTTTTTAGTTTTCAGCTATTGTGGATGCATTTTTTTTTATTTGCTTCTATTAACCCTGAAACATAAGTTGGATTTTTGTGAAAGTGAGATACGAATCACTATGGCTTTAAGCAGCTAACTGACTCAGAATCTCACAATTAATAGGTAGTGTGAAAGGAACTTAATCCCAGGTCCATTCAGTCCAATGAAAGTATCCTTTCCTGTACTCCAAACTCTTTCCAAGAGGCCATGGCACTCAAAGAATCATCACACCATTTATATTTGCTAATTGCCGTATGAATTACAAATGAATTTAAAGTTCGGTATTGAAACACCTTTCCCAAGGAGATCTGCTTTTGCAATACTTCCGTTTGTCTAGTTTGAGTAATTGCTTGCTCTTGAAATTAGTAGGGCTGCATAATCTCTGCAACAGCTATTATTTTTATATCGTATTTAACCATTCTATATTCTCACTAAGTCACTCCCCCCACCACACCCCCATCAGCGATGTGCAATTGTACATGTCTATCGAAAATGGCTCTTTTGAGAACTTTGCTAGAAAAGCCACGGAAACCTCAAGCTTCATATTTTTCAAATTGGAAGAAATAGGGTCACAGATGGTTTCATTTCTAAGACTATGTGCAATCTTTTCTCTCTTTTTCTGTTCGAAATAAGTTTCCTGACTCAACTTCAGGGAGTACCCTCAAGCTTTCCATCTTCTTGGAAAAATAATTGACAAAACCTCTTCCTTTTCCTGCAGTAATTAGGAGATTTCTGCTCCTTCTTCCCCAAAAGGAAAACACTTTTCACCACTTTTGCCTCTGCTGCTTCAGAGCTCTGGATGAAATTCTGGAAACTGCATGAAGTGTGTGTAGGTGTGGCATCATCACTGTTAACCCAAAGCAAATCTCTTCCTCTGACACCGACGTGCTTCCCATCTCCCCAGAGAGTGTGAATCTGTTCAGCAACACCTGCTAACAACTGAAAAAGGAGAACTGTCTCCTGAAGGGATAATCTCACATAGTTTTTGATCTCATGTGGCAGCAAGAAAGAAGACTTGCTACAGGGTCAGAAGCACTGCTATTCCCGAACTGCTAGGCGCCACCCCGCAAGCATCATGTGAGGCCTGGGGGACAGAATCATAGAGGAGTTGATAAGAGAATCTGGTAATGGGGCTGCTGAAGGCTTTTGATGATAGGCTGGGAGCTGGTCCTTGCCCCCTCTGCAATGTGAACTGGGAGAGAAACTTGCCTCATTTAAAATACCCCTTAGAGAAAGAAACAGCAGCGTGAACTTGGCAAAGTAATATTGAGTCACTCTTTTAAACATGCCTATTTCTATGGACTGGCTGCAGAGGTGACGAAGGTGGGTTGTCTCTTGCTGCTCCTCTTAGGGAATGGGTTCTAAGCTGTGTGCCTGAACTCCCTGCCCCAAATGTAATTTTCCAGGTGGCTATCAATAAAATCAGATGATTTGTCAGGAATAAAGCAGGCCAGGTGCAGGGTCCCCAGGATCCCAGACACAGCCTGCTGCTAATGGAATCAACTGCTTAATGAATGAGGGGCTTTACATAGACCCTGAGGTTAAAAGTCAACAGGAAGGGCTTCAACAACAACTTTATTAGGCAGATGTGCGCCATGGTATTCTAGCCTGAAAATACCTGTCTCAGATGGTTTCTCTTCTATTTAAGGATTCCAGTGGACAAAACAGATTAAAATACACACTTACGTACGCTTAATAAATTACCCCAGGGTAACTTGCTTTTCAGGTGATTAAAACCACTTGGCTTTAAGCCGCCAACTTAAAATACCCCCCAAGATGTACAAATAATGGCCTAGGAGTACCAGTCCATTACATTTGTTAGGCAGATTTTTTTTTTTCAATTAGAGCCAATGTGTGTACCAGGAAATTACCAATGCGGGAGTACTTAACACAAGTTGGGAGGAATTGATACACTGCCAATGTTATTATACAGTTTATGAACTTGAGAGGCAAGTTTGTAAACTTAATTTGAGAAACACAAGACCCACTTCTAGCTTAAACTGGCACATGACTAGTGGCTCCTGATACAGACACTCCAAGTTTCCTACAAAAATATCCAAATGGAGATATCACGGACTCTCACATCAAAACTTAAAACTAAAGTCAGCTTGGGGCACCTGGGTGGCTCAGTTGGTTAATCGTCTGACTGGCTCAAGTCATAATCTTGCGGTTCGTGAGGTCGAGCCCCATGTTGGGCTCTGTGCTGACAGCCTCTCTCAGATTCTGACAACCTCAGAATCTGTGTCTCCCTCTCTCTCTCTGGCCTCTCCACTGCTGGTGCCCTGTCTCTCTGTCTCTCTGTCTCTCTGTCTCTCTCTCTCTCTCTCAAATAAATAAACATTTAAAAAATCAAATGTATATATGTTAAATAAACACATATATTTTATATATTACTTAAAGATTAATTAATTATATAGTTATTATGTATCATATGTATTATAAATACATTCTATATTAATATATTAAATAAATCAAATGAATATATATATATTTTTTAATTTATTTCTAGGGGAGAGAGAGAGAGAGACAGCATGATCCGGGGAGGGTCAGAGAGAGGGGGAGATACAGACTTCGAAACAGGCTCCAGGCTCTGAGCTGGCAGTCAGCACAGAGCCCGACGAGGAGCTTGAACCCACGAACCGCGAGATCATGACCTAAACAAAAGTCGGACACTTAACCGACTAAGCCACCCAGGTGCCCCTAAATCAAATGAATATTAAATATATATTTATTTATATGTTTATTATATATATTTATGTAGATATAAAAAATTCTTAGAAAGACAAAAATAGACAAATTATTGGAGCTGTGAATACACAGCTCTCCAGAGACACAAAACAATATATGGCATTAAACTTAAAGATCCAGTGAGTTTCAGCATAATGAATAAAAAAAGAACCATACCAGATATCGTTGTAAAAATTAATAGTCCCCAAGATAAGAGAAATAAAGTACCTAAAATCTTCTAGGGAGACAAACTGATCATCCAAAAATAAGCATATCAGACTGGCACTTTTGCAGCAATTCCAGAGGCTAGAAGGCAATAGAATAGTGCCATAAATATACTAAGGAAAAATTATTTTCAACCCAGAATATTATACCCAGCCAAATTATCTATAAAATTCAGAGGTTAAATAATTTCAGACAAGGAATCAGAAAATACTTTGCACACAACATTTTTAGAAGACGCATGAGAATATATTGCAGCAAAAATACACCAACAGTAAAAACCAATACCCCAGTGGTCTCTTCAAAGAAATTGGGTTGAGAATGGAGATTACTGCTCTTTCTTAATTAAAATACTTAATTTAAATTACTTAAATTAACATCAATGGACAGCGGATTAAAAAGTCATTTGCTTAGAAGATAATCCTTCTCTTTCTCTGAGCTTCTCTTAAATTAAGAAATAAAAAGTCTACACTAAGCACTAGATCAGTCACTTACAAACTTTAGAGCTCATAAGAAGTATATTATGGATTAGTAGGTGTGGAAATCTGTTTTCTAAGTCATTTTGATGCAGCTGGGCTACGGACTGTATATTGAGAAATACTAGAGTGTGCCTTTCCTAAGGACAGAGGTGATTGCCTATTTGTTTGTTTCTTTGTTTTTCTTGGCCATTATAGTTCCAGAATACAGCACTTTTATGAAAGAACTTCATGTTTAAGAAAACTGGATCTCAGACCATTTTATGTGTGGATGCTACCCTTCTGGAAAGAGTGCTATTTCCACTTAAACATCTTTAATGCCTCTTGTTCTGTACCTTGTCCTAGACAGAGGGTTTCAGAAAGCAACTGAAAGCACACATGAAGATGAATGGCACAGCACCCTACAGCTCAGACACCCTCCAAATAAAGGGCCGGGAGTGAGGCAAAAGTGGGAAAAACCTAGAAAACAGAGTGCATTGCTGATTACGGTTTTTCTGCCCTTTATCTGTTCACAGTGGGGAGTGAACTGGAGAGGAACCCATCTCAAGCCAAGGGAGAGCCAAATGAAAATCTGTTTAAAATTGCGAACAATGCATAGCCCAAAACAATGATTTAATCAACACCCAAGAGGAAAGCATTCACCTGATTTGTTGACAAATGACTTGACTTAGGATGGGAGCCCCTAGAAGAGCTTGAGACAAGGTTAGAGTGCAAGTAGGTTATATGGGAGGACATCCCAGGATGCTTTGATCAGGAAGTTAGAAAGTAATACACGGAAGGAAGACAGCCAATGAAAGTGCACTAACTGACAAGTTTGCTGTGAGAAACAGGTGCTCACATCCACTGCAGACCCCTGGGAGAGAGTGTAGGAAATGCTTTGACATTGTCCGCACTGACGGGTTAAGACATTGGGCAACTCCCATTCCCTACGGGGCTAGCTCCCTGATGTCTATTCCCAGGGATAACAACTCTCTGACACTTCCATCCTGTACCCAAGCATGCTAAGGAAGCCTGCAGATATAGAATCCCAGATGCATACCACACGGAAGCTATTAGCCTGCCCAGAAATGGAGCAGTGAAGGACGTGACAGCATCGACAATGTATCTGGTCTGAAGAGGTCTCTTCTTTGGGTGACAAGAAACCCAACATAAAATCATGACTTCATGGAGGTGGAGGGAGGGGTGAAATTTAACAAAAGGCCAATTGAGCTTAGGAGCACACAAAAAGCCACAACACATCACTGAAAAACTAGACTATAATAACCAGAAAAAAGTTTTGGAAATGTTTTCTATTCTGAGGAGGATACAAATAGTGTAGCCTCCTATGCTGCCAAAGCAGAAAGCCGGAAGAGAGGACAGATTGTGAAGAGACCAGTCAAATGTGAAGAAGGGGAAGAGGTGGGAAAAGAAAGCTTTAGGAGAAAAGATGACGGAGTTCACTGAAGAGTCAAATTGTGCGCTGAACTGAGTAAGTAGTACAGTTGATATGGTAGAACATAGAATGAGTGTTATGGAAGAAAAGTTGAGATCTTAGAGAATGTCAAGAGAAAGAACAATAAAATTTGTTGAAAAAGAAAGAAACATGAAATTCCAGCAGAGAGCTATGAGATCACTTCCCCAAGAGTCTCCAACTTTATTTAACAACAGAAGCGCTCCCCTCCCTCACCCCCACAATAGGAATATACAAAATACAACAATAGTAAAACTAAGAATAAAACAGCAATAATAATAGCTTACCTTTGCTCAATGCTTGTCATGTACCAACACCATTCCAATGGCTTTACGTGTGCTGACTCATTTAATCCCCTGGCGTCCAGCGTGTGCACCAAGGCAAAGGAAGCCAGTGTATAGCAAGAGAAAGAAAGAGCCACATGTAGAGCAGGGCAGAGATGAGACAGGGACACAGGAAGAATGGACCTTTCTTGCTTCCATTTATTTCTGCTACATTCTGGCCCTTTCCATTGCTCTTTTCAGCTCTGCCTAGCCCATGGTTCTTAAACTACCCCAGGAACTTTCCACTAAGTTGCTAGTTTTGCTTAAACTGGCCTAACATCTCACATATACGGAATCCCACTTTAAGGAATCCCATGCTGCTAAGGAAGAAAGTGAAATATTTGGAAGAGAACCCACGATTAGATTTGAAGAAAACAGTTCTTCAACTCATAGTGAGTGGGTTTGTGGTGGGCACACCAAAGGTGACTCTTCTCTTCTCCCAGTAGAAACTATCACTCACTTGTAACCAAAAGAACATGGCAGAGATGGTGGGATGTCACTCTCATGACTACATGTCATCATATAAAGCCCTGTTTTAGCAGAGAGAGGAAGAAGAAGGAAGTTGCCATCTTGGGAGAGAGCCTACGAAACCAGACATCTTCTAGGATCAGAGGGCAAACTGCCACCCACAGGCAGAAAACACCCTGAGCGTTCAGTCACACAGCTGTAGGAAAATGGGTTCTGCCAGACCTCAGTGAGCTTGGAAGCAGGTTCCTCCATGAGCAAATGTCCAGATGAGAACACAGCCTGGTCACCACTTGTCTGTAACCTTGTGAGGCCCTAGAGTAGGACCTGGTCAACCTGTGCCCAGACTCCTGATCCACAGAAACTTGTAACATAATAAAAGGATGTTGTTGTAACATGCTAGGCTTGTAAGTAGTTAGGCTGCAATGGAAAAGCAATGCAAAGGTACTAGGTGTAGAAGTTTCAGGCAAAGCAAATGAAAAATGAAAAGAATAAACATGCTTACTGTAGCAAAGTTTTTGTATTCTATTCTGGAAGATATTTTGTACTACAATTATTTTAAAATATCCTACAAAGACAAAACCAGGATTCAAACTACTGTTTATATAGGAACAAAAATCAAATTTAGTTATTTTAAAAATTTTTACTTCAGACTTTTTATCTCAATTTGAGGGCAGCATGGCAACATCTATAGAGTTAGATGAAAAGGGTTTTTATAAGCAGCTTTTTCCGCCACGTTTTTCATGTTTGAAAGAAAAATACATTTTCAGGTATATGAGAACTCAGAAACCACATTTTATTTATATATGAGTGGTATGTATACTTATCTATTAACATATCATCATATATATCTTTCTTTTTTATGTTTTTTAAGTTTATTTATTTATTTTGAGAGAGAGAGCAGGCAAGGTAGGGGCAGAGAGAAGGAGAGAGAGAGAATTCCAAGCAGGCTCCACACCATCAGTTCAGAGCCTGATACGGAGCTGGAACCCACCAACTGCGAGATCTTGACCTACCTTGAGTCAGACACTTAACCAACTCAGCCACCCAGGCACCCCTTCATATATACCTTTCTACACACACACACACACACACACACACACACACACACACACACGTCTTTATATACGTGTGTGTGTGTGTGTGTGTGTGTGTTATGGGCTGAATATCTATGTCCCCCAAAATTCATATGCGGAAGGCCTAACCCCAAATGTGATGCTATTTGGAGGTGAGGTCTTTTGGGAGATAATTAGGCTTTGAAGAGGTCTTGAGAGCAGAGCTCTCATGATGGAACTGGTGTTTTTCATAGGAAGAGATCAGAGGGCTTACCCTCTCTCTCCTCTGCCTTGTGAAGATATGGCAAGAAGGCAATGTCTGAGCCAACGGGAGGGTTCTCACTAGAATATGACCATGCTGGCAGCCTGATCTCAGATTTCTCAGCCTCCAGAACTGAGAGAAATAAAGGTCTGTCATTTAAGCTGCCAAATCTATGGTATTTTGCTATGGAAGCCTGAGCTAAAATATGTGTGTATTAGCCAACCAAACATTGAACAAAATTAACACCTCAATAGTGGATACATTTTGGTATAAAAAGGTTGTGGTTTCCTTGTATGAATATCCACTGGTCTAAAAGCTAACCAACTCACCACAGAGTCCAAATTTATAAAACAAATTTTACTGAATTAGCTCTAATAATGAATCTTCAAGAACATTGAAGAGCACAGTTATTTCTCAATACCATCTGGCAAAAGTCTATAGGAAGATAATTTTGTTTTGATTCACTGTCTTGCATCATAAGAATGATTTATAATGAATAAAAGAAAGTAGACTTTTAAAATCTCTCTCTTCTAGCATCAGGTTTAGAAATACCAATAAATGGCATTACCACCCTGTAAAAACCAAACAAATGCCATGTGGCCAAGTGTGGAGGGCAGGTAAGGATTGGAGGGAGACGGAAGAAAATATGGCAAAATTTGAATGTGTTTGTTTGGATAACAGAACAGTTAGAAAATTGGTTTCTGTGAATTCTTCAGCTATTCTTTTAACAAACAGTAACAGAAGCTTCCTTACTAAGAAGAATAAAATGTAAAACAAGAAATAGGAGTCTCTTTTTAAGAGCAAATCTGCATAAATGAAAGGGAAAGTCTGAAGACATCTCAGAAACATTGGATTAAACTAAAGGCAATGCAATAAATGACCCTGATTTGAATATATTGAGTACCTTGTGAGCATAGGAATTTCAAATCTTGTTTTCATAGAACTCAGTATTGTTGTATACCCTCACTTTTTATGATGTTTATCAGCCTTTGTCTGTGTCAAAGCTCAAGGAGATAAAAGTGATTACTAATGTATATAGTCATTTTTTTATATGCTTTCAAAATAATTTCATCTAAACCTATGTCGGGATGGATGTCAAGTGTTGTAAAAATATTTTAGATGATTGTATAAAACCACATTCTCAAGGTATGGCTTTTGGTTAAATATTTAAGAGATATAGAGATCTCAGAATCTCTGTTCCCCCTTTCCACCTTATATAGATATGTAGTTTAAAATACAAAACTTCTATGTATTTTCTGGAGTTTGAGATAAGAGATCAGTCTGTGGATCTGTTCCTTTCTTTGGCTCAATAAAGTATTCCTTAAAAACCCTATAGGACTGTTTGTACATTTGAGCCAGGAATATATGGTACAGGAGTCTATACTAAGGATATAAAAAAATAGGAAATATAGTAAAATATGAAATGCAATGGTATTTAGCACATTATTTATTTTTTATTTTAATTTTTTTAAAGTTTTATTTATTTTTGAGAGAGAGAGACAGAGCATGAGTGCGGCAGAAAGAGAGGGAGACACAGAATCTGAAGCAGGCTCCAGGCTCTGAGCTGTCAGCACAGAACCCGATGCAGGGCTTGAACTCACAAACTGTGAGATCATGACCTGAGATGATGCCAGATGCTTAACCAACTGAGCCAACCAGGTGCCCCAGAACATTACTTAAAAACAAAATTGGATGCATTCTAAAAAAGGAAATTAAGGATATAGTTAAATGGATTATGACAAATTATTGGGCAGATAAACACCATGCTAATCTATTAAAAATGTACATACACAATGGCTTGCCTTCTGTTTATGATTCTAGAGAATAAAAACAAATAAAATAATGATTTAATTACATTTTTCTTGTTGTAGCAATTATATTGCTTGTTGTAAAAAGATTATAAAATACAGCACTGTAATATAAAGAAATAAATTGCCCATAATCAATCACAGAGTGATACATAATATTGGCTTCCCAGTTCTTTCTTGCCCTTTTTAGCAATTTTGGCATAGGTGTGCCTGGATGGCTCAGTTGGTTAATCGTCCAACTTTGGCTCAGGTCATGATGTCGTGGTTAGTGGGTTTAAGACCACATTGGGCTCTGTGCTGACAGTTCAGAGCCTAGAGTCTGCCTCAGATTCTGTCTTCCTGTCTCTCTCTGCCTCTACCCTGCTCATGTTCTCTGTCTCAAAAATAAATAAACATTTAAAAAACTGAAAAAATTTTGGAATAATTATTTAACTTTCTAATTTTACTTACTAATTTACCCTACAAATAAGTTCTGGAGTCAGAGTGTCTGGGTTCAAATTCCACCTAGACCACGTATATGCTACACGTCATTTGGCAAATTATTAAACCTGTCTATCCATCTGCTTTCTTACCTGCAAAGTACAGATAATAATAGTACTCATTATAGTGGTCTTATGCAAATAATTATTTTAAAGAATAAGTAATACAATATATATTGAGCGCTTGCATACATAAGGCAAAACAGACTTGAAAGAAAAAATAGAAAACTGAACTACTGTGTTTGGAAATCTCAGCACTCTTCTCTTCGTATCTGAAAGAACAAGTAAACAAAAGATCAGTAAAGGCATAAAAGATGTGAACCACACTATGAAATTATTTTGACTAATTGACATTTATAGGACATGCCACTCAATAACCGGAGAATACAAATTCTTTTCCACAGTAAGTAGATATTCCATCGACATTCAGATAGACCATATTCTGAAAAATAAAACAAATCTCAATAAATATAAATGAACTTAAATCACTTAAAAAAGTGTTCTCTGACCTCATGGAATTAACTAAAAATCAATACCAGAAAGATACAAGAAATGTCTCCCAATGGTTGGAAAATAAACACACTTCTAATAACACATGGGTCAATGAAGAAATCACAGTGAACTTTAGAAAATATTTTTAACTAAATGAAAGTGAAAACACATATCAAGTTTTGTAGGAATGCATCTAAGGCAGTGCTCAGAGAGAATTTTGCAGCATGAAACTAGATTTATATTTATATTAGAAAAGAAGAAAATTTTTCAATCAATACTGTAATTTCCTACCTTATGAAACTAAGAAAAGCAAAGCAAATTAAATCCATAAGTAAAAGGCAGGAAGGAAATAATATAGATAAGAGTATTAATATGCTGATGAAAAAGGAAAGATAAAAATAATAGAGAAAAATCAATAAAGACACAAAGTCTGTTTTTTAAAAAGTTTAACACAGTGAGAAAGAAAACACAGATTTCCAAGATCAGAAATAAAATAGAGAACATTACTATTGATTTTAGAGACATTATTAGGATAACGAGAATATTATGACAATTGTACATTCACAATTTAGATGTGGTGAACAAATTCCTTGAAAAATACAAATGACCAAAGTTCATTCAAGAGGAAATAGATGACACAAATAGCCCTGTATCTATTAAAGAAATTAAACTTATAGTCAAAAGCCTTCAAACAAACACAGATGTAAACAGGGTGAGGGTGGGGGTGGGGGAATCTCCAAGCCTAGATGGTTTCATTGACGAAATCTACCAATATTTAAGGAAAAAATTATACAAATTTGGCACTAACTCTTCCTGCAAACAGAAAAAATAGAACATTTTCCAACTCATAGTATAAAGTTAATTTTACCCTTATACCAAAAGCAGATAAAGATAATTCAAGAAAAAAACCCTACAGACCAACATATCTTATGAATATAGACACAACCATCATTAACAAAAAAATTAGCAATTGACTCCAGCAATACATTAAATAAGAGACTGCATCATGAACAAGTGAGTAAGGTGTATCCTGAGTGCAAGTTGGGTTCAAAATTTGAAAAGTAATCAATGCAAACCACTATATCAACAGACAAAAAGATAAACAGAGGAGCCTGAAATTAAGTCCCCCATTAGAAGCAACCTGAGGCTGCACGTAGTCCCAGTTCCAGGAAAAGCCTCAGCTGACACCACCCTTGGACCGCCCTCGGATCTGCCAATCAAAAGAAATGTGTAACTTTCCTGTAGTCTTGGAGACAAGTCAGGGCTGGGAACTGCAGGTAGTTACTTTGTACAAACTTGCCAATCAATCACGGCTTGCATGAGCCCCACAGTAGATTCTCTGAGTCCACCTCATAATTGGTCATTTTAAAAGACTCTCAAAGGTCATGATTGGGTCCCGCCAAATGTAACGGATGCCTCGCAGATACTGAATGGTCAAAACGGTTACTATGCTGTTACTATGGGTGCTGTACAATTATGATTGGTGCTTATGTAATGATGCAAAATGTACAACGTGTGCACAGTAACACCCCCGCCCTTCCCCCATTAAAAACCCTGCTTGCCACTGTTCGGGGCTTCACCTTGCTGCCGCTGAGCCGGGAGACGGGTGAGCCCCTGCTCGAGCTTGTAATAAAGACCCTTTTGTTCGTGCATTGGTGCTGGCTCCTTGGAGGTCTCTGGGGACTCGCGATTCGGGCATAACAAAACCATATGAAAATCTTAATAAATGCAGAAAAAGCACTTGACAAAAATCTAGCATCCTTCATAATAAAAGCAGTGATCCAAGAATACGAGGATGCTTAACTTGATAAAATATAAGCAAAGTCTACATGTATCAACATACCTAATGGTGCAAGACTCAAATAATCAATTAAATATTTAAAGAGTTGTTTTAAACTATTGTCATTTGCAGACAACAAAATCACAAACATAGAAAACATTAAGAGATTTTAAAATTAGTAAACTAATTGATGAGTTTAACAAGGTTGCAGAAGAATCAATATTCAAAAAGCAATTGTTATGTAAAAACTAATTTGACAATAAACTATTTGTAAAAAAAAAAAAAAAAAAAAAGCAATTGTATTTCTCCAATTAGAAGCAAGCATTTGAAATTTAATTTTTTAAAATACAATTTATAATAGCATTAAAAAACATGAAATATTTAGTAATAGATTTAACAAAATATGTGCAAGATCCATATACTAAAAACTCCAAATCATGCTGAGAGAAATTAAAGAAATCTTAGAGAATTGGAGAGAAATGCAGAGTTCATAAATTGGAAGATTTAGTACTGTTAAGGCATCGATTTTCCCCAAATTAATTCACATATTTTGCACAACTCCAGCGATAGTCATAGTATGTTTTTACAGAAATTGCAGGCTCATTCTAAAATGCATATGGAAATACAAAAGAACTATCATAACCAAAATGATTTTGAAAAGAAACAAAAGAGGAAGAGTCATATTACTTGGTTTTAAGAGTCACTATAAATCTCAGTGACATTGATATAAGAGTAGAAATACAGTTCGGAGGACTATAATAGAAAATTCATACATAGAAATGAAAATATATAATTAATTGCTTTTTTAAGAAAAAAATAGAAAAGTAAACTCAATTGGGAAAAGATAGCCTTTGCAACAATAGCATTGCAACAATTGGATAACTGCATGCACACAAATGAATCTCGACCCTCACCTTACAACAGCTACAAAAATTATCTCCAAGTGAATCACAGACCTATATGTGAGAGCTGAAATTACAAAATACTTGGAAGTAAACAAAGGGAAAGATCTTTGCTAACTTGAGTTAGGAAACAATTTCTTTTTTTTTTTTTTTTAAATATTTTTATTTATTTCTAGGAGAGAGAGAGACAGCATGAGCAGGGGAGGGTCAGAGAGAGAGGGAGACACAGACTCAGAAACAGGCTCCAGGCCCTGAGCTGGCAGTCAGCACAGAGCCTGATGTGGGGCTCGAACCCACGAACCGCGAGATCATGACCCAAGTGAAAGTCGGGCGCTTAACCGACTAAGCCACCCAGGCGCCCCTAGTTAGGTAACAATTTCTTAAACAGGACTCAAATACGAGCCATGAAAGAAAATGGATATACTGGGCCTCATCATAATTGAAAACTGTTCTTCTAAAGACATTATGCAGAAAATGAAAATATAAGCCAGTCATAGCGAGAAAATTGGAAGGCATGTGTAATATAAAGGACTTGTATACAGAATATAAAGAATTCTTACAACTTAATAATGAAAAGACAAATAACCCTTCCCCCCACCAAAAACAAACAACAACAAATAAAACCTGGGTAAGTATTTGAACAGACACTTTGCAAAAGATGATATACAAATAATCATGAGCACATTTAAAAAGCTTAACATCGCCAGAAATCATTAGAAATGCAGACTCAACCCAGGATGAGATATCATCAGCCTACTAGAACGTTGTACAATCAGGGTTCTCCAGATGAACAGAATTTGTAGCATGTGCACACATACATAACAATTTATTCTGATGAATTGGCTCTTGTGATTATGGAGGTTTGGCAAATCCAAAACCTGATGGGGAGAACACCTGGAGATTCAAGAAGGAGGTGCAGATTGAGTTCAAACGCAGTCTGCTGAAAACCCAAGATCTAATGTTGCACATTAAGACTGTCTGCTGGCAGAATTCCCTCTTGCTCAGTGGAGGTTAGCCTTTCATTCTATTCTGGCCTTCAATTGATTGGATGAAGCCCAATCACATTTCAGAGCCTAATCTATTTTACTTAAGGTCCACCCATTGAAATGTAAATCTCATTCAAAACACGCTCACAAAAACAGAGTAATGTTTGACCACATAAGAGGGCACTGTGGCCGAATCAATCAATGTGACACTTGTAATTAACCATCACAAATACCTAAATTTGAAAAAGCCAATAATATCAAAAAGGAGTAGGTGCGTGAGGCAATTCTAGGTCACATACATTGTTGGTGGGAATGTAAAATGGTACAGCCACTTTGGAAGTATAACCATTCCCCTTTGGAAGAAGTTATAACTTATCATATATAACCTGGCAATCCTACTCCAAGAGATACGAAAACATGTGCCCAAACGTATGTTTGGCCTATGAAAACAAAGGCCTTCATTCAGATGTGCATAGTAATGATATGCTTAAGAGCCGCAAGAATGGAAACAACTTGACTTTTTATTAACTGGTAAGTGGACAAATAAACTGTGGTATGTTGATACAATGGAATACTACTCAACAGTAAAAAAGGAGCGATGTAGGGATGATACAACATTGGGGATGAATCTCTAAAACATTATGCTATGTGAGAAAAGTCATCTATAAAAGACTGCTTACTATAGGACTCCATTCATCTGACATTCTAGAAAAGACGAAACTATAGAAATAAGAAATATTAACACTGGTTGCCAGGGACCAGGGTGAGAAGAGGCAAAAAACTACAAAAGGATTTACGGGAATGCTTTTGGGGAAAAAAATTGTTCTGTGTTTTATGGTGGTTCCAGGATTATTTATTTGCATTTATCAAAACACATCAGACTTTCACTCTAATAGGGTAAATTTTAATACTGTAAATTATATTTCAATAAACCTAATTTTCAAAAATGGACCAAGAAATATATTCTTTAATTAGTATATCAAATTAAATAATTAACTGCTAATAAACGTTTTCAAATGATAAAGACTGAAATTACTGAAAAAATGTTCAGTAAGTAATTGGTATTGTATCATTATTATTTTCTCAAATCATGAAATATCTTTTGAGAACAAGTTAGTCTGTCAATTAAAATAGAAATATCTCTGTCACACCCACATACATGCATAGACACACACAGATACACACAGATTTTTCTGGAACATTAGGAGGGCAGCCAAGATTTCTGTGGGATCACTTTAACAAAAAATGACATAGCAGGGATTGTGTGAGTAGTGGCTTTTCCATAGGGTGCTGTTAGTGTAAAGGCACTGGCCTGGAGCAAACTTAAGGGAGCCAATTTAAGAATCATGAATTTGGTGGGTGAAACCCACAGCAAAGCTCATACCAGTGACTACTAAAGGTCTGTCTGAGAGCAGAGGTAGAGGTGGAAGTTGCCACGCAGTGGTGAAAATTACATGTTCAGGATCTCTCAAGAGGAAGCCCCTGGGGTCTTCCATAAATAGTTAATGAGCCGTTTTCCCTTCTCTGGCAGGTAGGTGTGAGCCTGCGAGATACATTTGACACTAACTCTAATGAGCACACAATGTTCCAAATCCTGATGTTTTGATCTTTGATGTAACAGAAGCTGTTTCTACACAAAGCCTTCAAACAAACTGAAGGCAGAAAGGTATGTGATGTTTACGAGTGCATTTGAATATCAGAGCTGCACGTTTATTTTAAAACAAGCACACAGGCTCACTCTGTGTTTGAAGACATGAAGTCGTGGCCATAACGGTCTGGGTTTCTGGAGCTTCTAGGTCCGACTCTGCCTCTGCCCTAGTTCTGCAATTGAGGGAAGGACTTGGTTTTTCTAGATCTCATTTTCTCGACCAGTAAAATGGGGGAGTTTAAATAGGAGACTTCGAAATGACTGCATTCAAGAACCAAGCATATTTTGTTTGGCATTTTGTTTGGACATATTTTTTGTTTACAGAAATTAAATATGTTGCCAACATTGAAAAACCAAGAGATTTTCATAACATATAGATATACAGCTGCCTCTGAACACTCAATCTTCATTTGAGCATGAGACCAAATGGCTGCATCTGAGTTACGGTTGTGATATTTAGACAAGACGTCACTCTCTGTTAGGCACACCCGCATTCCTATATGTCACCTACCCTGCTCTGTATGCATAAGAGTACCTAAACCAGCGGCTAGTAGGTCCATTTCTTCCGTAAGTGGCCATGGCTCAATTTCTTTCTTTGTTTTTTAATCGAAGTATAGTTGATACACAATGTTACATTAGTTTTAGGTGTTTGCTCTTGTTGCTGTTATTTTTGCCTTGGCTCCAATTTACCCCAACTAGCAGAACAAGTGAGAACTGCTACAAAGGTTGAAATCTACCAATCGCTTATGCTTATTGCATAGTGGCTGTTGCTGCCACAACATTTCAGATACCTTTCTCCTGACTGATGGGACAGTAACACTTGTGGAAGCGATTTCACAGAAGAAAGGAATATGTCCATTGCTTAGGAACCAACCCAGAACACCACCATGCTAAGACTTCCTGACCTGACCCTCCTATTTCAGCAATCGAAACTCTGCACTCACTCCGTCCGGAAAGATCAGCATCATGGTTAAATTCATTTGAATGAACATTGTTGAGTACCTGCAGAGGACCAGACTCTACACTACATAACAAGAATACACAGATGCATAAGACACAGCCCCTGCCTTCTTAGCCTTTGACACTGAAATATATAATTTAAAATATATATGCTTTATATAATATTTGTTTTATTTAACTTTTTAATAATTATAAAATATTTTGATAAATATATTAATAGAAGTAGATATGACACAGAGGTAACAGCAAGAAAAAGTGGTCCTCCAGAGCCTGGAATATTTTTCCCCTAGTTTCCAAGTGGTTCACTCTTTCTCTTCCTTCACATGTTTGCTCAAATATCTTTGCGGATCAACCTGGTTAAATTAAAACTACCCGTCCCCCCAGCCTTAGCATCCTGCTATCTCTGTCCTGGTTTCTTTTCCCAATAGCACTGATGACCATCTTTCATCCTATATATTTTGCTTCTTTATTTTGATTGTAGTTCATATCCCCTCTTGGAAGGTAAGCTCCCAGAAGCAGGATTTGTTTTAAATGTTTTGTTCACAACCATTTCCACAGTTGTTAGAACAGCGCCTGGCATGTAGAAAGCATACAAAACCTTCCTGAAGAGATGATGCCTGAACAGATGGGTTTTGAAGGATGAATACAAGTTCACTATGTTAAATGATAAACTGGATGGAGAACAGTATAGAAAAAGAGAGCACCATGTTCAAAGACAAGAATATGAGAATGATCACTCTGTTCAAGGAAAGTATTTATTTAAAATTACTATATGTACACTATTATCAGTAATAGTAAGTTTGCAATTGTTATAGCACCTGAGAATGTTAGATAGCCTCATAAGCACTTTGAAGACAATGCTTCAGTTCACTCCTACACAACCCTTGGAGGTTAATGATAAGCCCTCATTTTCCTTCACTTCACTCTTATATAACCCTTTGAAGTTTAATTATAAACACTCATTTTCCAGATAAGTAAACTGGGTCTCAAGCAGGTTACATCTTGCCCAAGCCCACATGGATCATAAGGTCAAAATGGGAATTCAGATTTGTTTGGTGTGTCTAAACCTGTGCTCTCTCCACATGCAGACCAACTTCCCTCACAACTGTCTCCATCATAAACTTACCCATAGGTTCACCTTAATAAAGTGCAGCTGATTATTCTTGTGGTTTTGAATCTTTTAGGAATATTTTCAAAGGCACATGCATCACAAAGGGACTGGATAGCATACAAAATCTTCATTTCTTTGGTCTGAAATGACTTACTTGCAAGTCAAATTAATGTTTCCCCTCTCAAATTCCACTTCTGTATCTGTTTGTCTAACAACACACATGCACTCTGTGATAAGAAGCCAAAAGTTTCAGCCAAAAGTCTCTTTTGTTGTTTGCAAGAATTCTTTATGATATTTTTAAAGGGGAAAAAAAGGAAGGGGAAGTTAGAGAAGGAGAAAAAGATAACTTCTGATTTCAAAACATACTAATCTCGTCTCTCGAAGGACTGCTATTAGGCATTTGTGTAGCTGGTGCTGATTTGGAAACCAATTGAATATACAGTGTTTATTTCAAAGCATTATTTTCCCCTGCCACTCTGTAATTTTTCCAGGAGAATATTTGCATTTAGATGCTACCTGTATAAAGCGACGGTTATGACCATAAACAATTTGAAGACAATGAGAAAGAATAGTTAAAGCAAAGTGAAAGAAAAAGCAGTTGCAAAGGGAAAAAGTGAGAACATAAAATGAGAAAAGGGGCTCATTGATTTAGCTTCACAGAAAATAATAGGAAATCAAAAGAGACACAGGAAAGACTGAGGACGACTCAAAGAAAAATCGAAGGCAATGAGGGTGCTATTTTTGTATATTAAAACATAATTAATATTCATCATGCTCCCTAAAGGGAGAGCGGAAAATTGAGAGAGACAGAAAAGGAAAGGAGAGAAGTGAATAAATGGTTCAAGATAATAAGGGGAAAACAGAGCAATGGAGATTGCTGGAAAAACTGTGGGGCCAAGGCCAAAGTACAAGCAGTCCAACAAAATGTTATTTTTATAATGTGATAAAATATTTCCAGAACAATAACCCATTTATCTATCTCTTCTTTTCGTCATTCAACCAGTGTTTGGAGAACACCTACTGTGTACCAGGCTCTGCGTTAGATATTGGAAAGACGAAAATGAATAATTATGACTTTTTCATGAAATCTACAACTGGACACTCTGATTATGATCGAATCTTGAATGGAGGTAAGATATTCCAGAGTTCTTTCATATTGCTTCCACTAAAAAAATAAAATAAAACTGATTTATTTGAACGTGTATACTACCTTGCATTAAACAGCAGGCTCTCATATCTTGTTTTTCATAACGAGGTCTTTAGACCTATACTTGACATTCTGTGCACCTTGCATGTGTCAATGGGTTTCAAAGACAGAGGAAGGAAGGGGCAAAAGACAAGAAAAATATGGTGAAAGATAAACTTTGTAATTTGTAAAGAATAAAACAAAGAAGAATATAGGTCTGATGCAAATCATGGGTTTTTATTTTTTAACATTTATTCACTTTTGGGAAACAGAGAGAGACAGAGTGTGAACAGGGGAGGGCAGAGAGAGAGGGAGACACAGAATCTGAGGCTCCGGGCTCCCAGCTATCAGCATAGAACCCAACGTGGGGCTCAAACTCATGAACTATGAGATTATGACTTGAACCCAAGTCAGACTCTTCAACGACTGAGCCACCCAGGTACCCCTGGAATATATTTTTTTAAATATTTAGTTATTGATTTTGAGAGAAAAGGAGAGAGAGAGAGAGAGAGAGAATCCCAAGCAGGTTCCACACTCAGCACAGAGCCTGATGCAGGGCTTGAACTCATGAATCATGAGATCATGACCTGAGCCAAAATCAAGCAGACACTTAACTGACTGAGCCACCCAGGTGCCCCTGATATAAACCAAGTTTTCACAAAATAAACTGTTGCCTGTTTTCTCATCGAGACATTCATAGGACTAGAAGGAAACAGTATGTGGAGCCATGTGGGAATGGGGGTCTGGAAGTGGGAGGATCTCATGAGATGGCTGATTCTACTGAAGCCAGTGGAATTCTGAATTACATTGAATTCAGAGAGACAAAAGAGTTGCATAAGAGAAGGAATTCGAGTGGTAACGCGTGTAAGGTAAAAAGCAAGCTCTAAGAATAAGGGAAGAGTTCTCTGTCAAAGCCAAGAAAAATATCTCCTACTGGGCATTTGCAGCAACTTCCAAATACTCCTCTTCTTTTTCAGTCTTTTGATGTTTCGTGTTTGTTTTGTTTTGTTTGTTTGTTTGTTTGTTTGTTTTTGGACTGATGTGTGCTTGCTCTGCCTGGGCCACAGGTCTGGGCTGACCACACTGGTCTCTTACTTGATTATGGTCAATGGTTCTTATTATTTATGGTTACTTAAAATTTTTTTAACGTTTATTTATGTTTGAGAGAGAGAGACGGAGCACGAGCAGGGGAGGGGTAGAGAGAGAGGAAGACACAGAATCTGAAGCAGGTTCCAGGCTCTGAGCTGTCAGCACAGATCCTGATGCAGGGCTCAAACCCACGAACCGCAGATCGTGACCTGAGCCGAACTTGGCCATTTAACAGACTAAGCCACCCTGGTCCCCCTATTTCTGGTTATTTATTAAGACTTCAAGATCACCTAAAATCTGACCCTAGCCTCTTTCCAATTTTATTTCTCAAAATATCCCTTGGCAAACCAATAATTCCCTAATATTAGGGACATGTTCCCTGACATGTTCCATTTCCAAACTTGAATATATTCTGTTAGCTCAACCTCCCTCTCCCCAGCTCTTCATGCTCAAACTCTACTCATTCAAGAGCCAGCTCACATGTCACTCCTTCATGAAACCTTACTTGATGTTGTTGGACGGGAACAATTGCATTCGTCTCTGAATTTCCATAGTACATTTTCTGGGTTTTGTCCATGGCATTTACTCTCGTCTGCTTAGGCTCCAGTAATTGATGCTTTTCTTTCCTTCTAGATTATAATCTTATTAAAGAAAATTCCTGCTTTTTTTTCCTTTTTTTCCCCTTAAATGTTTATTTGTGAGAGAGAGAGAGAGGGGGAGAGAGAGAGAGAATGAGCAGGGGAGGGGACAGAGGATCAAAAGTGGGCTCTGTGCAGCCAAGAGAGAGCCCAATGCAGGGCTCAAACTCACATGGCTCAAACTCTGAGCCAAACTCAGACACTCAAACAAGTGGGCCACCCAGGCACCCCAAGAAAATTCCTATTTGTGAGTCAGGTTTATATAACCTAAATGGTGAAAGAGCATATCTGCTCATAAATGACCAAATTCGAAGTGGAAAGATCAGATAGGTGGGGTCAGATGAAAACAGGATGAGGTCAGATATAGAAGGAAACAGGATGGAAAGAGGAATGGACAATACTCAGAAGATGAGCCTTACACTTCACGGCCAACCTCCAAATACCTAAATACCCATAAGCGCTCTAATATATGTAACACTAAGAGAGATCTTTAATAAACGGCCAGAAGCTAATTTAAAACATATATTCCGTGTGCTTAATTTATTAAACAATATCCAGTTCAAGAATTACATTTTTCCCATACTGTTTGTTTGTAGATACAAATATTTAATGGAGTTATCAGATGTATTTATGCATTTGGGGTGCATTACAAATTTTACACAAAAGAAATGGAACATTTGCTTATAGTTTCTCTTGTTTTCTTCCTCTCCTTATATTTTTACTTTCACAATTAAATTTTGAATATTTGTAAATAATTGCATCATGTGCAATGACCTGGTCCATGGGGGTGTTAAAAAAAATGTTTTTAGGGCTGCCAGCATTGATTTTTGCCAGGCTAGAGAGTCTCTCTGTGTGTCTCTGACACATTCTGGAGTCATGGGGATGTGCCTTGATGTGATTGGCCCCACAGGTGTCTGAGGAGGCACAACTGGGACTTGTACGTGCGATCAGAACCCATCACTGCTGGAACATCATCCTAAATCCTGGACAACTGCAGCCCAAGTAACTTGCAGGCTTTGTGCATCATCTTCTTCCACAGCGGGATGGTAAATGTCTACAATGTGTTAGATTTTGTCATCAGAGTCCATAAAGCCAAGCAATTATTGCTTCACTAAAATGCTGCACTGTATCCAACCAGATAAATGTATCCCCTATGGAATTCTCAAAATGTATCCCCTTTGGAATTCTCATCTCGAAAGTCACCTATACGTTTTCTAGAATTAGAGACTTTTCTCACAACCTTTCTACATTCAGACTCTTTGGGGTGTTAGTTAGTGGATCCCCTTCTCTCCCTTGGCCCCATGTTTCCATGAGGAAGCATCAGTGAGAGTAAAAGCCTCGGTTTCTTACTCCAATGCAGCATCTGTTAAGGAGGACAGGGGAGTTCCTTGTTTGTTAGGTGCCATTAATTTGTCCATGTTTTTCATTTGGCTGTAATGAATCTAATAAAAACCCACAGGCCCTGAGGACTGTCTTACTATTCTTCTCTCTCCTCCCTCGATGATTATAGGGCAGCAACCCTGGCCTGCCCGAGGCGCACATACTGGCCTGCCCCTGCACCCAAGGTCTACTGATGTTCTAGCAGTCAGTAATTGAGTGGGTCAGTCTGCCTCATTCAGGGTTGATGGATTAGCAAGGCTACATTTCCACAGATCTCAAGTCACATATTTCAATCAGCATTAACACTATAAACATGGTAAGTTGCTATATAATTATGTACCTCCTACATTCATCTTTATATTGGTTCCAAATTCAGCAAAGAAAAATGGGCATGTTATATCTCGGCATCCCAAAACTCCAACCATATTATTTTGATAAGCTTTGCTGGCAGCAAATTTACCTTTTCTGAAGATGCCTTTCTATTTTGAAAGAGCCAAAGATACTCGGTAACTCTTGGGGTGAGATGAATGTGGTGGGTCAGGTGGCTAGTGACAGAATTAAGGGATACAATTTATGACTATAAAATAGTAAGCCCATTGGTTTTGTTTGATCCCTTAAGCTGGCACAGAATGCAGATTTCCAAAGCAGTTTTGAGCCACTGTGGTATCATTAGCATAGATTCACAGCCTCCCGAGGTGATGACTTGGAATGATAGCACTCATTTGGATGTACGCTTCCGATGTCCTTATTAAAAAATCAATCACACTACTTTATAATTACAATTGGAACTTGAGGAGAATTGCTGCTTGGTACTTCAAGCTGGGTTACTGAGCATCACAGCCCTCCACTTTGATTTGGTATCACATGAAATTGTTGTTACAGCGCTGTGTTTGACACTTTGCCCCAGGGTTGGGTGGAGAGGCACTATGAGAAATGTTCAATGACCACTTGCCACTAGAGCCCTGTAGCTGTTACTGCCACCATTGACAGCATATTCGATGACATCACACCACATCCTTCTTTTGAGGGCCCAGGGAAGAACTTTAGTTGAATTTATCACCAGATGGAAAAAAAAGTCTTTTTCTAAGCCAGAGTTCTTTTTTTTCCTATCATATTGTATGTGTTTCCATCCAAAGGCATGAAACTTCATTTGTAACAAATGGAGTAGAAATAAATAAATGCAAAGAGATGGAAATAACTGTATTAATCTAAGTTATTCTTATGAATATTGAATATGCTTGAAAGAAAACCTTTTATGTCTCGATGCAGGGTCAAGATCTAAAGGATCATGCTCCAATAAAAGCAGCAATAACGACATTTATTCATCTTCAGATGACAGCATAAGGTATGTAGGTTGAGGGTGGAGACAAGTGCCTAACTGAGTTCAAACTCCATCTGTGTCACCTACAGACTGTGTGACATAAGCTAATCACTAAATCTCTCTGAGTATAAAGTACTTATAAGACTGTCTGGCATATAAGTTCTATGGAAATTTTACTTTTATTTTTTATTAAGTGCTGACTCTGTTCCAATAATTATTCTAAGAGTTTAAATGGGCTGTCTCATTGGATTGTCACTTCAGTTCTTTGAGGCAGGTGATATTGTATCCATTTTACGGATGAGAAAACCAAGGCACACAAGTATTATGCACTTGTTTAAGGTCACGTGGATAGCAATCAGTAGTCAACAACCTCTACAAAATGATCACTAAACTGTATCTGAAGAAAAATGGGCGCTGGTAGCACAGAAGTTAGGGTTTTTGTTGTTATTCTGAAATGCAGACCACCTTGTTTTATCATTCACTTTTTTGCACTTGGCAGAGCTTGTGTTTTTTACCAATTGAAGTCTGTGACAACTTTGTTTCCAACAAGTCTATTGGCACTATTTTTCCAATAGCATGTGCTCACTTTGTGTCTTCGTGTTACATGTTGGCAATTCTCAAAATATTTCAAACATTTTCATTATTATTATATTTGTTATGCTAATCAATAAGCAGTGACTACAACTTGCTGAAAGCTCAGGTGATGGTTAACAATTTTTAGGAATTAAGTATTTTTTAATTAAGGCATGCACATTGATTGGGTTTAGACACAACGGTGTCGCACACTTACTAGACTACAGTATAATCTAAACTTAATTTTCATATTCACCAGGAAACAAAAAACAATCATTCGACTTGCTTTATTGGGATACTTACTTATTGAGGTAATCTTGAACCAAACGAGTTACATCTTCGAGGCACGCCTGTACGCATGACTGAAATAAAAAGAGACTTGCTCAGGGCAGCAAACCAGATACTGAGCACTGTGAGGAAGTCCTAAGAACAGATTTGCAGTGCCTTGGAAGGGGGTCACCTGAGATCAGAGCCATGAGATGGAGCAGTATTGGAGATGGTTTGCTCAGAGTATGCAATGTAAGTTTCCTCTTCCAACAACATCCTCAGTAAATGTGCACAACATTGAATGGTGGTCTCCATCTGTCATTCTCCTCATAGCAGAATTATATAGCCACACCTTTGCCATGGGCTCACGGTAGGTTTGTGTATATTTTCCACCTAACATCTTTTAGATTGTTCATATTGTTTTAGCCAATGGGATGTTACTAGGTTTGATGTGAGTAAATTTAAAAAATGTGCTTGCAGTTGGCTTTTTCTCTTGTGCTTTTGTCATCATCATGAGGAGAATATACTCTAGGTGTCTACCACCCACCAGGCTGAGACCCAGAATGAGTCAGCTATATGAGTCCTGCCCCCTGGATCTGAGCCCTGTCTGAAGAAGGGCTAACCCAGCTGACCCTCAGATGCATGACCGACCAGAAATAAAAATGCTCATGTTTATAAGTACCAATTACCTATAGGTAGGCCAGCTTCACAGGTTAAGGCCACACTTCTTCTTGAGGCTCCTTCAGACATCAGCCACAAGTTTGGGAGGGTGACCAGAACACCCTTGCTTCTGACAAACTGGCTGTAAATTTGAGGCTTCTCACTCCCCACTCAGGTTCAAGAATTCAGTAAAAATCTTCATAGAACTCAAAAAAGTACTGGACTTATGATGAGTTTTTATGATAGCAAAGGATTCAAATCAGAAGCAGCCTAAAGGTTTGACATGGAAGGCAAGGTCTGACAGGCTTGCAACATGAAATTTCCATTGTTCTCTCTACCCGTGAAGTCAAGATACATTAACCTCCAGGTACACTGACATTTGACAATACTAAAAATATTGCCAACCAGGGGAGCTCACCCAGGCTTTGGTGTTACATAGTCATTATGTACCAAATCATCACCTACGTGGCTCACTCTCCAGTCTCCCTCCTCTCCCCAGAGGTCAGACTGATATCACATGACCCCTCCTATCCAATACTCTAATCACATGGTTGGTCTTTCTGGTATGACTGGCCCCACCCTGAGTTAGCATAACTGATCAGGACCCATGAGGAATAACAAAGACATTCCTACCACTCAGGAGATTACAAAGATTTAAAGGCTACCTTCCAGAAACTGGGAACAAAAGCCAGCCAAATTTTTTATTACACAGTAAGACACTGAATCTTTCGGGTGGTTTGTTGTGCATAATTATCGTAGCAATAGCTGACTTATACCAACTGTGCATCACACACACACACACACACACACACACAGACACACACGCATCATTAAATGCCATGCTAGTTTGAATTTTTTGTGGAAAATATTGAAGGGGATAAGGGAACAATCATATATCTGGGTCTCACAAATAACCACAATCACTTTAAATTATACCAACGTTTTTATCTTTGATTTAAAAAATTTAAGATAGTTGTGTTTATGATCTATTATATTTTATCTGTCTCCCTTGCTTTGACCTAAGCCATGAGAATACTTAGGGCTGGGGATAAAATTTGTGGTTCTTGATGGAGACTCTTTCCCCAGAAGGGACGGTTACCATAGCTTATCTAGGCTTTAAATAAGTGTTAAAGAGGGAATGATTCATTTATCCTTAATTCAAGTGGGGTAGCCAGTTATCTAGTTAGTACTCACAGACAAGAGTCTAAATATGCTTCACGTGGAGATTTTGAAGTTTCTCCCCAAAATTATCTCCAGTGATTCTTCTTTCCTTAAAGGCATAGTTAAATGTGGTTTCATTTTAATTTTTACCACTTTAAGGGAATAGCAAAAGAGAACCAGTAGTCTACTAGTCAGGAAATTCATCTTAGAGATTCAATTCTTCATTTGCTATGTGACATTGAGCAAATCATTTCTCCTCACTAGACCCCAAATTCTTCATCTATGAAATAAGAAAGATGAACCAACAGACCTCCGAATTCTCTATCAGCTCAAGTAACTCTGTTTCTCTCCTACTTTACAGTGTGACCTTGGGTGAATCACTTAATGTCTTCAAGCCTGACTTTCTTCTTATCTCCGCCTGTGTACTCCCTCATCTCAATTAATAGCAAATCCACCCTTGGAACCATCCTTGACTCCTACTTCTCACACCCCATATTCAATCTGTCAGCAAATCCTGTGAGTGCCAAATTCAAAATATATTCATAATCCAGGGGCTCCTGGGTGGCTTAGTTGGTTAAGCGTCCAACTTTCACTTAGGTCATGATTTCACGGTTCGTGGGTTCGAGCCCTGCATCGGGCTCTGTCCTGACTGCCAGCTCAGAGCCTGGAGCCTGTTTCAGTCTGTGACTCCTTCTCTCTCTGACCCTCCCTTGCTCACGCTCTCTCTCTCTCTCTCTCTCTCTCTCTCCTAGAAATAGATAGATAGATAGATAGATAGATAGATAGATAGATAGATTCATAATCCAACCACCCACCACTGCTACTTCTTATCTTCAGAACCCCCATGTGTAGTTTATGCTAAGAGCATATCTCAATTAGGGCTACCATCTCAATTTAACCTGTTTCAAGTGCTCAATAGTTACATGTGATTAGTGACTACAGCACAAGCCAAGAGTAAAAGTATATTCTCCTGCCTCATCAATGCTCCAAGCAGAGCTGCTTGCCTTAAATGAGGTTTCATACGGCCCTCACTGCCTAGCCCTCACCTCTAGCACTAGTTTCTTCTCACTTTATCTCTTTCTTCTTGGGACTTACCTGCTAATTCTCAATCATTTCTTGAAATGTGCTCATAAGAAATACTTTGATACATTCTTTTATTTATTCAACAATATTTTATTGAGGTTCTGCTACCAGTCATAAAGTTCTATTCTTCCCAGATAACTGCTCCCACAAAGAGGAACACTGGAGGTAGCCTCCTGTTACCCAAAGGGATAAATAGATCGCTAATGGTAGGGTTCATCATGAAGGTACAGCTGAATTAGGGACCAGGGCAAGAAAGAAGGAAGATAATTTAAGGCATAGGTGGATTTTTTTCTTGTTTCCCCTATCATAAATATAGCCCCCTTCTATTCTTATGCATTACAGGAGTTAAGATTGATATCCCCTTTCTTCTCCATTCATTTATTCATTCATTTACCAAACGCTAACTAAGTGCTATAAAAATATGTTATATGTTCTCCATCTTCTTCAAACAAAGAAATTAGAATGTTCTTTCTTGATGACTTTTTAAGGCACCATCTAATTATCCTAAAGGTCAGAAGCAATGAGAATCTTTAGTTATGTTAGATGCAGACTTGCTAATACCATGCATGACTTATGTAGACATTTTATTGTAACTTTTTTTCTAAACTCTTAAAGTGAAACAAGTCATCAAAATGTTAAAAGCCAGTATCAAGTACTGAAGTGTAAAAGCATCTGGAAACATTTCTCCCCTTTCCTGGAATTTTGTAATCCCTGGTGGTAGCATCTGGGAGAACCCCAAAAGATCATCTAACTCCACACTTTCATTCCATAGAAGATACATGTGCACCAAAATGGTGAGAGGCTTTTTAAGACCATATAATTAAAAGGAATGGTAGTTGTACTGTTTTTTTTTTTAATACTTGGTTTTCATTGTATTCAGGTCTTTATACGAAGAAAAGCCAGAGAATTTTGTCTTTATTCTCTGATTCCTTCTCCTCTGAGAATTATACAATATTAAGGGCATGATGGATTCCTTTCCTAAGAATGGCGTTTACATAACAGTAACCAAGAAGCCTTCAAAGATATAATGAGATGTACCCACAGGCATAAAAGAACTTTGAGAGGTCAAGAGAGAGGCTGTCAGGTTGAGCCACTGGAGGGCACCAAATTATCTCTTTTCACTAGAACTATCCACTCCGCGTGTAGAGGGGAGAAAAAGCTATAATGGACTGGAATGTGTGGGAGGTGGAGACAGAAGAATGGAAATTTCTACAAGGCTGATTTTAATCCCACAAGCCTAAAGCTAAAGAAATAAAAAACAGGGCAGGTATTCACAGGTAAGTACTATTTCCTGGGATCAGAGGCCCTCCTAGATTATTCCAGATCTTTAATGGTCCAATACCCAAGGGACTGATACTTTGTATTTTCACCAAGTGATTCTTTACAGAAGACCGAGAAAAGTTGGCACCGAGACTTTACTGACCCAGAATGATTTTTCACTTTTATTTTAAACTGTTCAGCCAGAGTCACTTGCCAATAGCCTCAGGAAAATATAAGATGAATGTCCATCTGTTCAGAAACCTACAGAATCATCTGTTTTCATGGAGATAGGACACTTGTTGGAATGTCATCTCACTTCTTATAATTCACCCTCTTCATCCTCCAGCTGATTTAGGTAGTATTTCAATTGGTGACCCTCAAAGCCAGTTAATAAGTTTCATGTTCCTTTTCTCTATGCTGGTTCTTCATTTGCTTGAGAGGTGGCGAAAAGCAATGAAATGTTACCTGTCATCTCTGTTCTACAGCAAGAGGAGATAATTGAGACTCCAGAGCAATACCACAGGCTCACTCTGGTAAGGAAGCATGCTTCTGTAATACGTGTGCTGTTCAGAGAGTCACAAATCTTCAAGAAGTTACTAATTTCTTGATGACCTATGGTCATCATAGAGAAAATTAAAAGAGCTCTGGTGTAACCAGTAAAATGAGAAGTGGACAGAGACTAGCCTGAGTATCTCAGTTTGTAATGAGGAACATGACACTTATTCTCAGTTACTTCATAAAGCTCTGGAAGATACTGTGTAAAATACATTTATTTAGGACCAGGGTATACTTTGTCCTTTCATAGGTGTACCTTCCAAACAACATAGCTAACCTCAGAAACATGGGAATCCCAGAATGTAGCCAATTTCTTTTTATCACTCTATTAAAATAGCCAGGAGATGGATCATTCAGGCTTAACCATTGCTCTAGTATTGGACACGTCATTGTCCAATTGTCCAATTGTCCAATTGTCCACTTCATTGGACACAATGAAGAAGGCATTGGTCCAGGTTGGAACTGCAATTCTAGTAAATTCTACCTTTTAACTAAGTATGTTGTATCCAGTGTTTTATAGGAAGATACTTCTTTTTTTTTTAATTTTTAAATGTTTATTTATTTGAGAAACACCAACAGAGCATGAGCCGGGGGTGGGGCACAGAGAGGGAGACACAGACTCTGAACTGTCTGAGCTGTCAGCACAGAGCCATGAACTCGGTTTGAACTCATGAATTGTGAGATCATGACCTGAGCCAAAGTCGGACACTTACCAACCAACTGAGCCACCCAGGCACCCAGGAAGATACTTTTTATTTCATTTATAGAGGTTAACCAAAAGAATAATCATAACAATTAAAAATTGCAGATTCCATTATAGTTGGCAAAGCACTTTCCATTAACATCCTACTTAAATCCTTTGAACAACTCATGAGGTTAATACTATTTTTCCACCTTAAAAGTACAGACAAAAAATAAAACAAAACTAAGACATAAAGAAGTTGAACAATTTGTGTGAATCCATGCAGTAAGTGTTCAAGTCAGGGTTCAAATCTCTTTTTTAGGCAAGTATATACAGACTATAGGAGCTATGGGTATTAGTCTTCCAGAATGTGCTCAGTGCAAACATGTAATTTTATTGTTGCCTGTGTATCTTTACTAAGTAAGTGTGATAATGTTTTTGCCTCCTTGGTTTCCATAGGGTGCTTTTTGTATACCTGCAATATGGTTTTGTATACCTGCTATATGAATATCTATTTTAACCATTGGAGTGTAAGCTCCTTGTAGGCAAGGCCTATGATGTTTTCACTGTTACATTCCCCCACCCCTTTCCTCAGAGCCAAGCACAGTACCTATTCATATGATGGATTTTTCAATATTTGTTGAATTACTCTGAATTAGTTGCTATATTACAGTCTATGATGATCTGAGGCATCTTGCCAAATGATGCCTGCTTGAATTTCTTCCAAGACCAAAAATGAGATATTTAATTGTGTTACAGTCTATTTTGAACAAAAATAACTTTAAAATCACTTTAGGAGCCATAATTATGGAGAACTACAGATATCCTTCACAGTGGCCCCCTCCTCACATTCCAGACTTAAGGTCCTGAAAACACGGGAGAGGTGGAGAGACAGAGAGAACATTGTAGCAGGAAGCAAGAGACAGCAGGTTGGCAGGATACATCCTCTCTGTTCTCAATGGTTTTGTCTAGTAAGAGCGCATGAACCCATTCATCTACGCTCTGGCACAAGGGGATGTACAGACCCGTAGGATCCATCAGAATCTCTCTGGTGACTTCTGAGGAAGGCTTGTATGTTCTCTGGGGGCTGGGGAGAGGAAGCCTTCTCTTGGCTTCACAGTCTCAAACTAAGGCTGGTAACAAATATGAATATGCTCACAGAAAGCAGGATAAGAATGCATGTGTACTTGTACAGTTTGGGAGGTGAGGAAGAACACAAACCATCATATGCAAAAGAGATGAAAAAATTGGGACTGAGTACCTTGGGAGCAAGAAAATTTAAAGTGGCTATTTAGAGGATTTTTTGACATGAAGAAGGTATAACCTGACACACAATGTACAATCATGTGCCGTAACTATGATTTACGATGGCTTGCAGTGAAAAGTAGCAGTGACTAGCATGTCCCATACAGAGATTCCTCTATAATTGTGCTCTTATTCTACGTCATTCCTTCCACCTAGTGAAAAATGTACTCTCCCTTCATGATTCAGTTCATGGAACACCTTCCCTGTGAAAAGTCCCTGATTCCCCAACATATTAATTAGTTTGCATGGGTCTCTCATTAAACAATCTCTTTTAGTTTTTTGTTTACTTGAATGTCTTTTTCTCTAGACTGTGAGGTTGGAGTGAGAGGCAACGAGTATAGTTATTTTATCTTTGTATGCCAAGTGCGTAGCACCATGTTTAGCATGTACCAAATATTTAGTGAGGATTAAAAGGGAGACGAGAAGGAGCAAGAAAAGAAGGAAGGAAATAAAGAAAAAAAAGCAAATTCCTTGGGAAAGTGTTGTTTATTTGAGGAATAATGCAGCACAGGATTAAGCTTCAGCAATCATTGCCTGAGCTGTTGGGGATATAAGATGGAAACGTAACAATCCTGCACAAGGAATGGCATGGTACCATTGACTGAACAATATCAGAAACTAAAAGAATCTACCATACAAAATTAATTGCCTCCATTAAAATGTTTCTAAACTCAGAGCAATGGTGTTCCTACCAAAAGAGTTCAACTGCTCCCAGGGAACATGGCCTTGGTGCAGTCTGGTTAAAGAGACAGAGAGCTGCAGCATCTGGCAGACTCAGGAGCCAACATTCCAAGTCTAGAAGCTTCAGAGATTAGTACCAAGAGGACTGAAGTGAGGAACAGTGCCCAATGGCAGAAAGCACAGGACAAGAGTGGCTTGGGACGCCCATAAGAGCATGTAGATCAGAGCATAACCAAAGAGAGATGACATCCTTGCTTACACTGGGTAAACACTATCACCAGATGGTTAGTGAAGAGGAAGGAAAGATCAAAGTGAGAACATTCAGAAACACCCCATATATTTTACTGCATGCATATGGAATCACCTGTATACAATTCCCACCATAGCGATGGGTTCAGTCATTCTCATCAAAGCCCTTTCTTTATGAAATCTCAAGTTAACACACCTATCTATATATTAGTATCATCTGTAGAAATAAATAAATATATATACCTGGCAAGGATGAACTCTACCTGAAGGTGGAAACCAAGATTCTGTTGCTCACTGTGTGAGAAATGGGTAATTGCCTTTCAAGAATTTTCTAATATGTCTGTTTCCTGCACTTGTGTAATACATCCAAGGAGGACTTCAATAGTGATACCTCTGCTTGCATTCTCAGGTTTGCTCTGTATCCATTCCCAACTGTGCCTACTGTATTAACACTAATATTCTACTTCTACTGGATCACGTGATTACACTGTAACAACTTGAGTTTCCTTTTTTTAAATTTTTAAAAATATTTATTTATTTTTGAGAGAGACAGAGATAAAGTGTGAGCAGGGAAGGGGCAGAGAGAAAGGGACACACAAAATCTGAAGCAGGCTCCAAGCTCTGAGAGGTCAGCACAGAACTCGATGTAGGGTTCGAAATCACAGCCCAGGGGATCATGACCTGAGCCAAAGTCAGAGGCTCAACTGATTGAGCCACTCAGGTGGCCTAAGGCTTGAGTTTCCTCACTCTATGACTGACTGTGCACAATTTTCAGCTATGCCTTGAGATCCCAGGGCATTCTTATGACCTCACTGTGACTCACTGCTTGCCAGCATTTTCCACCATAAGTCTGTGACATGCAGGCTGATGTAAGTGGCCTTTGAGAACAGACTTCCATATACAGGAGTGTCATTCCCTTTATCAGTTAAAAATAAGTCTGTATGAGGAAGCTTTGAAAATTATAAAAAGCTTGTTTTCCCACTTGTTGAATCCCAAAAGGAACCCTGACAGAAATGTCTACACTTTCACCATACTCTAAAGTGGGAGTAAATAACTATAATTGCCCAGGTTTCATGCTCCATGAAATGGCAACCCACAGAATGTGAGTGTAGAAGATAAGGGGCACAAGCTGGTCATCAACAGAAGGGAAAGGGAGCTGGTGTTCCTGATCTGAACTGCCAGCACCTCAGCCCTTAGAGCATTACAGCATTTGTCTGTGTGGAATTACACAGCTCTCAGATACGCTGCTGGGGCCCTGGGTGGCTCAGTCATTATGCCTCTGACTCTTGATTTTGGCTCAGGCCATGATCTCACAGATTGGGAGTTCAAGCCCCATCCCGGGCGAAGCCTGCTTGAGATTGTCTCTCTCTCCTTCTCTCTGCGCCTTCCATGCTCTCTCCCTCTCCCTCAAAATAAATAAACTTTTTAAAATGCTGCTTAATAACATCCGTACATTTTTTTATGTCAAAAGAGTAGAGGGTCTCTGGGGTCGCTCCATCAGGTAAGCACCCAATTTTGGCTCCGGTCATGATTTCGCAGTCCACAAATTCAAGCCCTGCATCAGGCTCTGTGCTGACTGCTAGGAACCTGGAGCCTGCTTCAGATTCTATGTCTCCTTCTCTCTCTGTCACTCCACCACTCACACTCTGTCTCTCTCTCTCTCTCTCAAAAATAAATAAACATTAAAAAATGTATTTTTAAAAAGAAGAGTAGATCTGTGAAATGCCCTCTGCAGTCACAATTTTATAGCTTTAAAATGTAGTGTCCCCTGCACTGCAGTTATGGTCATCAAAGTCACTTTTAAAACATCAGCCTACTTTAATGACAATTGCCTTATTAGAGGTTTTCAGTGGAAACTTGGAAGCAGTGACTTTGGAGTGAAAGGCCCAGCATTCTAAGCCCAGAGCCAAAAAGCTCTAGTGAAAAGCAGTCAGCTGTCTAAAGCTGAGACAGTTGTGAGATTACACTGAGGACCCAACACTGGGAACCTACTGAAGGAACAGTGCTGGTGATCCGAAGTAGAGGAGTGGATGTGGATGACCCACATCCCAGTGCAGCCCCCTGAGGAGCCTGTGCAAGTGTCCAGTGTGCTGGCTCAAGAGTCGAAGGCCCACTTGCTGGCACTCAAACATGGCCTCATGGCTTCCAGTTATTTTGTATACAAGTCTAGAGCAAAGTATAAGTAGAACAGAAATCAGTCCAGCTCTTTGATCACTATCTAAGGAACCGGTATAAGTTTCCTAGGGCTGCAGTAGCAAGGTAAAGAAAAAAAAATGTTGGCTCAAAATGTATTGACTCCCCATTCTGGAGCCTAGAAATCCAAAATCAAAGAAGTCTGAAATTCCAGGGAGGGACCATTGGTGTTTCCTGGCTCTCAAATGTGTCACTGTTGTCACATGGCCATCTTCCCCCTGCATGTCTTCACAACATCTTCCTTCTGTGCATGTCTCTGTGTCCAAATTTCCCCTTCTCATAAGGACACCAGTAATATTGGAGTAGGGCCCATCCTGATGATCTCATTTTAACTTAATTATCTCTTTAGAGGTCTGATTTCTAAATAAGGTCACATCTTGAGGCGTCTTGAGGTATTAGGGGTTAGGACGCCAACATATCTTTTCTGGGGAATACAATCCAACTCAGAACAGAAGCATAAAAAAAATCAAACTTCTAGAAAAAAAATGTACTTCCAAAAATATGATGGGTTTTGATTTGCATTCATAGGAAAAATAAATCTAAGCTTATGTTTTCTTAAATGTCCTCATTTCTGAGCAATGATCTGAATTAGAATTCCAAAATAAATAATTGATTTTGGAAAATCAAACCCATAAAGAAAGGGGCTTCTGTGTTGTTCTAAACTCATCCTTTGTCTGTGTTCGCACAGCTACCCTCATGATATTTATCATTTTGCTTCCAGTACCTTAGCACATCCATAATTCTTTCATTGGACTGTGGGGTCTTAGGTCAGAAACTGCTTTCTTTTATTTCTTCAATCTCTAGCACCCCACAGAGTGTCTAGAACATAGTGGTCACTTAGGAAATGTTTTTTGCATGAAGGAATGAATTGACAAAACGTGGGTACAATATAGTTTTCACATAGGGACATTAAAAAATACCCTTGCTCTAGTCCATAGGGTGTTGCTAATGAACTGTATGACCCTTAGTAAGTCACTTCACCTCCCTGTGTCTGGTGTCATCATCTGTATAATGGCAGTGTTTAACTAAGTGAACTTTAAGGTCTTTGAGGGATCCTACATAGAGGATTCTAAGTGATTTCATGCCCTCTGAAATAGATGGCAGTGAGTATCAGACATTACCACACTATGTTTCGGCACCCTTGAAACTGACTAAGGCAGTCAGGGAAATACAGTGAAACACTAAGGACTCAATCTCACACGACTTCCTTACAAACACCTGGCTCTTCAACCTTACCCAAGAAACCCCTCTGACTCTCCTGTCTAGATTCATATCCCTGATCTCCTAAGAAAGGCTGCTTTGTACAAATCCTTTCCTTGTTCTTTACCCAGAAATCCCGTGATCTGTTTCTGATGTCCTTTTGGCTGGTTAGTTCTTCCAAAGGTGCACAGAACTCTCTGTAAATGATGGGTCATGGGCCTCATTTTTCCTCTCAGATAGAACTATTTTCCTCAACACCCAGACTGTGCTCTCGCTGTCTCTCTCCCCCTTCCAAAATAGATCATGATTCAACAATCTAGTATGTCAGTCAATGTTGGTGTTTTAGTCAAGGCTTATCAATATATCTATGATGATAGATTTTCTAATAGAAAATCCATTTCTGTGTTCAAGCTTAATCCAACGTGTTCTTTATTAGCTTTCTACTATTTCCTTTTCCGTTCTTATTTCCACCACTGGCTAGAAAACAACCTATTCCAGACTACAGATGGAAGGTGGAGAACAAAACGGGACTGGGCTTTTTGTTGCTATTGTTTCAGAATTGCATGTAACACAGGAATAAAAGGCACCAACACACACTCTTCCAGTGCCTCAGTTTCCCATGGACAAAATGAGTTCAAAGGTATTAGCCACGTACCTCAAAGATTTGTTGGAAGGACTGTTAGGTAATTACCAAAGCTTTGATCTTGTCCAATATCCATTAAGTCGTCAACTAATGATTTAGAAGTCCATCTCCTGGTCTTTCAGAATCGCAGACTGGGATTCACATACAGACAAAAAGCTGTATTTAATGAAGTTTCAGTAATTTTCTTCAAAATTAAACTAAGAGTTGGCTTTAAAAGCCTAAGTTATAACCATATCTGAACATAAAGGGAATGTCATAAATTTGTCATGAAAAGAGATTCATCTCTGCATCCGTAAGCCTGGGATCCAAAGATATTCAAGCACCCTTTCAAAATCAGGGAGCTCACTACAATGAGTCAAAAAATATGGAAGGTTATAAAAATTGACTTAGAAATAACAAAAACATAGTGACACATCCTGGCTTTTGGCATCAGGAAAAGGTACATTGATATCCCTTTCCTCTTAAAGCGTATCTTATGGCAAGTTTCAGCTAAAAAGATTTTTTTGAAGACTTATGAGTGTTCCCTTTCCCTTTGTGGATTGGAGGTCCTTATGTATATGAAGTGAAGTGGCATTTCTGGATTTATTTCGTTTTTTGTTAAAATTTTTTAAACATTTATTCATTTCTGAGAGAAACAGAGGGCAAGTGGGGGAAGGGCAGAGAGAGAGGAAACTGAAGCAGGCTTCAGGCTCTGAGCAGTTAGTACAGAGCCCGACTGGGGCTCAAACCCATAAACTGTGAGATCATGACCTGAGCCAAAGTTGGACACTAAACTGACTGAGCCACCAGGCTCCCCCATTTCTTGCAAAGAAAAAAAAAGCAAACACACAAACACTTGACTCTTCAAGTTTATGCCACAGGGCACAGTAAGGTTGGCTGTGGGCAGCACAGTGGTGGAGGAAAGGAAGTAATGGGTCCCATACCATTTGGCTGGATATGAGACACAACCAAAGTGCATAACCCTTCTTAACTTCACTTATTGATCTGCAAATGGGAACCATACTACCTTCTCTGATACTTCACAGGATTTAGCTTTTTTAACCCAGTTTCCATAGCTTCATGCCCCTCTTTTGTAGTTTTGTTTATATGTTCCTCATCCCTCTTTTACACATGATTTTCAGAATCTGGATGCCTGAGAGAGCTCCCTGTGTAGCCATGTTGGTCCTATAACTGCCATAGGTCAGATTTCCAGAATTACATTTTAAAGTGTGTTGTCATTGTGTCTTAGACCATCTCTCCCTTTAGAAGCTCTGATCATAGAAGCATGTCTCTTCTGTACCTAAGTCTATATTAACTGGCTCATTGTAAGTCCTCTATAACTTTTGTTGAATAAATAGTGAATAAAATCTTATTTCCTAAAGTATTCAACTAAACCCCAAATTCCATTCCTGGGCTGTTAAAACTCCCAGAAGTTTATTACATCCACTCTCTCCCAAGGTCCCCATCTCTTCTGCTTCACAAGAATGAAGTTTAGGACAGAGGTTTTCTGGTTAGCTTATTCCATCTTAAAATCAATGAAAGTGGAGGCAAGGGAGTCAAACATTTATTAGATGATCTCTTTTTCCATGAATGATATGCTCATTATTGAAATCTCTCCTTCATTACTCAACCTCCTATATCAGTGCTCCCTACACCTACCCAATCATAAAAGTTACCTAGAAAGACTGTTCAAAATAGATGACCAAGCCCTTTCCCAAATATACTGAATTGGAATCTCCAGGGATTTAAACGTAGACTCTGCAGCTTTTAAAGGTTTCCCCAAGTGTCTCTGGAGATGGTCAAGGTTGGGAAACACTATCTCAGAGAGTTGTCCTTTGAGCCTGAAGAGAAAGCATTCCTAGGGTTTTTTTGTTTTGCTTTGTTTTCTTTTGTTTGCGTTGTTACTATAGAGACCATTAGGTCTCCCTCTTGAGGTGGGCAAGGCAGATTCTTCAAAAGATTTTTCTTTGAATGAATCTGTGCCTTTGTTTTGTTTAAGTTAGATAATGAGGGTTGGATTAATTTTCTAAGGCTGTTCTGACCAAGTACCATAGAGTTAGTGGCTTACATAAGAGAAATGTGTCGTCTCACAGTTCTGGAGGGCAGAAGTTCAAGATCAAGGTGTCAGAAGAAGCACTGTCCCCTCTGAAGATTCTCAGGAGGGATCTGCTCCCGGCCTCAATTCCAGCTTCTGGTAGCTCCTGGGTTGAGGCAGCCTAGTTCCAGTCTTTGCAAAGTGTCCTCCCTGTGAATGTACATGTCTGTCTGGATAGCAGAAGTTACCAGACAAGAGTGGACAGAGCTGTTCCATGTGCTTGCACATTTCTTGCTCTCTTTTGAGCTGCCAGAATAAAAATAGGAAACAGATTCCTGGTCCTAAGGTACGGAAAGGGCAAGATGCTACTCTCAGGAAATCAAAGGTCATGGAGGGAAGAGGATTTCTGCAGACAAGACATAACAAGAGGAACGTCAAGAGACCTGGCTGACGGATACATGAAAAATTTACAAGATAATTGACAGGAAATTATAGCTTGAGCTGAAGTGACAAGTCGTTAAATGAATATCAGAGAAAATAAACCAAAAATGATATTCCTCAGAGACAAATAACCCTGTAGACACTACCAAGAAACTGCTAACAAATGTGCACGTGGGAGAGAAAAAAGAGCTTCGAAGCATCATTTGTGGTGACAAACGGTGACAAATGATGAAGCACAATTTCAACTAGAAAAAGAGACTGGCTCGCATTCCAAGGTGTTAGAAAAGGGGAACATAGGGACAGTGCACCAATAAAACCTGTCTAGGAAACAATGCAAATGAACATGGACCAGAAACTGAAGACACAACCTGTAGAAATACTGGAGCATTCAATTGACTGGGTTCTATCCAGTCATTTTGAAAAAATTAATGAAATATTCTAATTAAAAATACTGACCTTGCATGACCTTAGTTACCACCAAAGACCCTCCTTGATGTTTTTCTAGTAGTAAATGTACTTTTACAAAACAGTCTCAAGGCACTTAGGTGGCTCTGTCAGTTAATCACCCAGCTTCAGCTCAGATTATTATCCCGTGAGTTTGAGCCCCACGTCGGACCCTCTGCTGTCAGTGCAGAGACTGCTTTGGATCCTCTGTCTCCCTCTCTCCCTTCCCCCAACTCCAAAAAAATAAGCACTTAAAAAAATAATCTGAAAACTCAACCCTATCTAGTTGATGAAAATCCGGGCAGATTCTTTTTTTTTAACTTTCAAAAAAATGTGTATTTATTTATTTTGAAAGAAAGCACAAACAAGAAAGGGGCAGAGAGAGAGTGGGAGAGAAAGAATCCAAGCAGGCTCTGTGCTGTCAGCTCACCTGACATGGAGCTCAATCCCATGACCTGTGAGATCATGACCTGAGCCAAAATCAAGAGTAGGATGCCTAACTGACTGAGCCACTCAGGTGCCCTTTGGAGCAGATTCTACTCTGAGAAATTAAAAATATTCATTAAACTCTACTGTCCTGAACCATTGGTATATCTTGTCCCTTTCTGGTATGCAAACAATAGCAGCTTAACAATCCAAAACTCAAATTCTGGCCATGCTACCTTTGTGAAACACAGAGGGAAACTAAATAATAAACCCAGAAGTCCTTTGAAGAGTCAAAATACATCACAAAATGTGTTCCATTAGAGCTCATGTAGCTCCCTCTTCAGGATGCGCTTTGTTCCTCCTTCTGAAGCCATTTGCACATGCTTTGCACACAGCTACCGCATGTATGATTATCTGGTTTCCCAGCTAGTGTTAGTCTAGAGCAAGTGATTGAAAGGATACAGTATATCAGTTCATGGTGACACATTGATAGCTGCAGGAAGTGACAGCTGACAGCAAATGAGAAATCATAGACATGATAAAAGTGAAACTTAAGAACAAGAAGAACAACAATGATCTTAAGTTGTTTAATAAAGGGAAACAGCGCTATGCATCTCAAGTATTCCAACAGCATCACTGAATTATCGCATGCTATCATAGCGGATGATTATAATGATGACCCTGAGCCATCAAGAAAAAAAATAAATTTGGTTCCAGATGCATCATTTAAGGTGGCAGAAAAATGTGCCATAAAATTTTAGAAAGATTTCATTCAAATGATTTTTTTTTAGTTTTAGTGCTTAAAGTAATAAACCCTTACTATTCAAAAAATTCAGCTCTTAAAAGTGATTCATGCTTTGTCATATTCAGAAAATATCATATTTCTGCAGTCCTGACCTGTCTCTAGATCCAGATTTGAAAAATAAAGGTTGCTAAACATCTCAGTCTACATGTCCTACTGGCTCTTCCTATTACACATCTGAACTCAAATGATGACATCCAGCCTCAAAGCTTGTCCTGGGATCTTCTGAATGTCACCACCCATGCTGTAACACAAGGCAGACCTTTCACACTTATCCTTGATTATCCCTTCTGTCTCTCCCTTACATTTAGTGACCCCAAGTTTCCCATCTTGACCTAGAAGCCTATTTTGAATCAAAGTTCCTAGTCCCCACCCCAGCCCCCTTGCCCGAGCCCGCATTATTTCTAACATCTCTTTGTCATCGTCACCCTATGTTAGAGTCACATCAGCTCCCTTGCCATTTGCTGCTTCCTCTTGTTCTTTCATGTCTTTCCTCCTGCCTGGTCAGAATGGGTCAAGTGCCCTCTTATCCCGGTAGCTCACTTTGCATGCATGTGTTTATTTATTTTTTAGTGTTTTTGGCAAGACCATGAGATATTTGAGTCTAGGCAAGACTTCTTAGGCACTTAGTGAAAATTTCTCAAAATATTTATTGACCAACTAATATGAGCCAGGCAGTCTGCTAGCACTGGAGGAACAGCAGTGAATAAGATAGATCCTTAGAGGGGCACCTGTGTGGCTCTGTCAGTTAAGCATCCAACTCTTGATTTCAGCTCAGATCATGACCTCACTGTTTGTGGTATCTAGCTCCATGTAGGGCTCTGAGTTCTTGATATTCTCTCTCCTCTTTCTCTGCTCCTCCACGTACTCTCTCTCTCTCTTTCTTTCAAAATAAATAAATAAATATTCAAAAATGATAGATCTCTAGATTTCTGAAATGTACAACATATAGAATAATCACATTTATAAAATGCCCAGTTATTATAGTGTTTCCATATCTATTATCCATTTTCTTAAAATTTTTTAATGTTTATTTATTTTTGAGAGAGAGAGAGAGACATGGAGTGTGAGTGGGGAAGGGGCAGAGAGAGAGACAAAGGATCTGAAGAAGGTTCCAGGGTTCTCCCAGCTGTCAGCACAGAGCAGGACATGGGGCTTGAGCTCAGAAACCGTGAGATCATGACCTGAGCCAAAGTTAAACACTTAACCAACTGAGCCACCCAGGCACCCCGTATTATCCATTTTTTAATAAACATAGTGTGTGAGCAATTAACTGAATTTTAAATACATTACTTCATACCTGTCTTCATAGAATACAGTCTTTCATTGCGTCATCTCAGTTGTTCCTCACAATAGCCTTCTGACAGTCATTCTTACTGTCTTTGTATGATAACGAAGCCAAGTCTCACTGAGATTTTATAATTTGTTCAAGTTTATCTCCATAAGATGGACAGATAACAATGGAGACACAGTTTTTTGACACAGTGTAGTATCCTTTCCACTCTTGCTTCTCTACCCAAATGCTCATCCATCAAAACATAGTTTGATCCAAAATAAAAATCTTAATGCAGACAAATGCAAATGTTTGATGGACAACAACTGCTTTTGATTCTCTTGAACTATGGATAAGTGGTGGCTAGTCCATCTAGAAAAGGCAAGTATCAGTAAAGGTACTGATAGGAATCAGATGGTCCACTCAAAGGTTTACCTGAAGAAAGCTCAATAAAGTCATTATCTACAGAGAGGAAAGTTCAAGGTGGTCATCAAGAGATGATGCCATACCTGGGACTATCAACACCTGAAGCTGTCATCAACTGAGGTCTGAAGGAGCAGAAAAGGGAGTAATGTTACTGGTCCTCAAAACAAAACAAAAACAAAACAGTTATAGCAAGAGAAGAGGAAGTACCACGTAAGAGATGTGGCCATAGGAAAGAGAACACAATTATTACAAAGACTATAGCCTAACAGGAGAAGGTAGAGGAAGAAATACCTGTATGCCTTCCCCGTCTCTTCCTCTAATTTCTTGCCAAAGCCTTTCATTAGCAGAACTCAGTTAGAAGTAGAGAAAATCAAAACCCAAGTGATGCCATTCTTTTTAATTTTTAAAAAAATGTTTATTTATTTTTAAGAGAGAGAGAGAAAGTGTGAGTGGGGGAGGGCAGAGAGAGGAAGACACAGAATTAAAAGTGGGCTCCAGTCTCTGAGAAGTCAGCACAGACCCCAACGCAGGGCTCAAACTCACAGGACACAAGATCATGACCTAAGCCGAAGTTGGACACTTAACCTACTGAGCCACCCAGGCATCCCCCAAGTGATGCCATTCTTGAGGTCAGATTTTTGGAGCAGAGTGCAGGGAAGGAAAGGGCAAAAAAGGAATCTGGAAAGAAAATGGGGAATGATTGGCACAGAAATTCCTCTACAGACTGAAGAAAGGAAATATGTCATTTTCCTATTAACTATTGGGATTCTCATGGTAATAGGATAGGGGTGATGTTATTCAGCGGCTTTTGATTAAAATTAATTATGTCAAGTAACTCTTGACTTAAGCAGGCCACATTTAAGATCATGGACCTTGGAATCTGCCCAACCACTTTCCTCCATTCAACAGCACTGTGAATAAGCAAGGTACTTAAATTCTCTGAGCCTCAACTTCATCACCTGCTAAATAAGGGAAGCAGTAGTATCCATCTCTCTTAGATGAGATAATGGGGCTAAAGTGAAGTATCTGACACAAATGGTAAGAGTTCAACACACATTTATGATTTTAAAGACATGGCAGAAAGAGAAATGGATGCCCAAGGAGTACCACTCCCTAATAGAAAATCTATAATAGATTCAGAAAATCTGTGGAAAAATGCAAAAAATGTAGGTATTGTGATGACAGTTTTATGAATATTTTATTCATCAGATCCTGAGCTTTTAACCGTTTCTGTGCCATGCTTTTGTGAAGCTGATGAAACATGTAGAAAATCACATACTCATAATAAAGTTTTTACCTGCATAAATACAATTCCTAGAGTTATAATAGAAAATAATTATGGATGTATTTGCCTATTTATATATAAACCATTCATAGAAATAGTTAAAGAAAAAATGTGATAGTGTAATGTGTGTTCTGATTTAGTAGTACATTACAAAATAACATCTAATGGTAGCTCTACCAACTAACACAATTTTGAAATAGTAACAAAGGTAACATTTATAGATGTCAACCGGAGCTGTACCTTGATAAGAAAATATGTGTGATCTTTATTGGGGACACAAATCAAAGGCACTGCTAACACTGCTGGAATTTGCTCCTTTATAGTCGAAATTAAGAGAATTAGTGATGAGTTAGTAAGAGATGGTGGAGAAAGGATAGATTTATTTTTCCTGCACAACTTCACAAGTCACATTAGTTTCTATCCATGGTGTTTGGGGTCCATGGAACTGACCTGGAGCCTAACACTATGGCTGGAAGTACACATTCAATATGTATTTGCTAAACTGAAATAAACATAACAAAAGAACCATACTTACAGCACAGAGTATTAGTTAGAGTATCTTGCAGTAAATCTAGTAAATTAGTAAATCTAGTGAATTACTGTTAGTGAGCCAGTAAGACCGGCCTCAGGCAGGCAAGTTTTCAATATATCCCACCTGTCGGTCCAACCAAGCATGGATGTGAAACATCTCATAGGTAGCAAAGGACCAGTTATCTTTGAGTTATCCGGCAATCACAAGGCTCTATGGGAAGACATGACGAAAAACTACAGAGTCTGTTAAGGAATAGACATTTTAAACTTCACAATAGAAGAAAAGGTAAACCAGGAGTAATAATACTTATGAACATAAAATTTCCTTCCTGAAGAAGAAAAAATTTCGAAGTCAGTAAGTGACTCTAAACAACATGATAACCAGCCTATGAGGACATACTTACTCTCTCAAAGAAGCAAAACATTGGGACTTGAAAAATAACATGACACTCCTTTTACCTATCAAATCATCACTTCAAAAATGGTAAAAAGTTGTAATGACATGGGAATAAAACTTGTGAGAATATAACTTACTGTGAGAATATAATTTGGAGCAACCAAGCACCTAGAGAAGAATTCAAGAATAGGCATCAAAACTCTAGCTTCTAGTGAAGAGCTTTATGTACATTATCTTATTTAATACTTACAATGACTCTAGGAAGCAGGTGTGAATATCCCCATTTTACAAAGGAAAACCCAAAGGATCTGTGAGTTAAGGAGTTTGTCAAAGCCACAAAGGCAGTGGAAAGCAGAAACGGGATTCCAATCCATGTCTCTCAAGCACCAAACCCCATACTTTGTCCACCATATCTCATTTCCTAACTTTTGATTAAGTAATTAAATCTCTGCTAATTCAACCTAATACAATAACTTGAATACAAAAAGATTACATGTACCCAGACTGTTATTGCAACAATATGAATAATATTAAAGACAAGCACAAGACACAACAATACAGGCAATGTTAGGGGAATTATCATGAATTACTTTTCTGCTTGGTCTGCAGCTACTTAAAATTCTATTGCAAAGTGCCGATAATAACATGGAGAAATATCTATGGTACCTTAAGGTAGAAGTGAGAGTAGAAAATAGTATGATCACAACCATAAAAAGTTTAAAAAATAATTACACATAGGAAATAACAAAAAATGTTAAATATCAATGGTTTACATTGAATAGTAGATTTTGAGTAAATTTTTTCTTTCTTCTTCCAACTTTACTGAAATTACACATTTTTCTATAATGGGTATTCGTGACACTTGTATTGGAGGAAATATAAATTTATTTTCAAAAGATGGAAGCAGAGTCATATTGCAATCTATCGATGTATCAAACTAAAACCTTGTACACCTCAAGCTTGCACAACATTCTATATCAATTATATCTCAATATACACAAAAATAATGTTAAAAAACCTGAAAGGAGGAATCAAATGATATAACTAGCATATTACTATTAATAAGAGCTTAAATCTCACAATACTAAGGCACCTGGGTGGCTCAGCTGATTAAGCAGTTAAACATCCAACTCTTGATTTCAGCTCAGGTCAAGATCTTATGGTCTGTGGGATTGAGCCCTGCATCTGGCTCTGTACTGGCAGCATGGAGTATGCCTGGGATTCTCTCTCCCTCTCTTTCCTCCCCTCTCCCCCATTAAAATAAATAAATAATCTTAAAAACAAATCTCACAATACTAAGTCATAAGATTATTCCATCGAACTTAGCACTCCATCTCTAACAGTGAGTTTTTAATGTGCTGTAGGAAGCATAGTCACCTACTTCCATATGGCCCTCAAGAGATTAGGGATCATGGCCACCATGGAAACATCGTAGTGACATAGGGTTGAAAGTTCTCAGTTTGTCCCTGGACTTTTAAACTTATTAATTAGTTCTGTGATTTGGGGCAAAGTCCTGAAATTCTCTGAACCCTATCTACAAAAGATTATTATCATTAAAATGTTATTAAGATGGATACAGAATATATTGGATGCTGTATTACTGAATGCCATGCCATCAAGCCATGCATGATAGAGTGGAAATCATCATCCCGTACAGATAGTTACCTCAATGTATTTATTTATACCACCTCTTTCTTTTAAAAAGAAAGAAGGGTGGAAGGAAGGAAGGAAGGAAGGAAGGAAGGAAGGAAGGAAGGAAGCAAGCAAGCAAAGGAAGAAAAGAAAAAAAAAGAAAAGAAAGAAAGAAAAAGCAAAGCAGAAAAGAAAAGAAAAGAAAAGAAAAGAAAAGAAAAGAAAAGAAAAGAAAAGAAAAGAAAAGAAAAAGCTGGGGCACCTGGGTGGCTTAGTTAGTTAAGCGTTTGGCCCTTGGTTTTGGCTCAGGTCATGATCACACAATTTGTGAGTTTGAACCCTGCATTGAGCGCAGTGCTAACAGAGAAGAAACTGCTTGGGATTCTCTGTTGTTCTCTCCCTCTCTCTCTCTGCCTCTCCTTCGCTCCTCTCTCTCTCTCAAATAAAAATTTTTTTAAAAAAGCCAACTAGGAGAAGAAATAAATATACTACATTTAATTATAGAAAAATAAAAGTTTAGGGTGGAAAGATGAAAGATGGTCAAAGGAGAAAAGCAAACATTCCCATCAGAGGGTCAATACGTTTTCTGTGACCAAGCATAAAGTCTGGCTGTAAGTTTCCAGCAGTCAATACAAAGCTAGTCACATGACTTCAATGATCAGATAGAAGGAAACAGGTTAGTGCCTCAAGGCACACTAAGGTTTCACCAGAAGCAAACTCTAAACATTTTTTTTTTCTTGTGTTGGGGATTATGCACAAGAAATGAATGATATAACTGGCAGTGTTCACAAATAAGTTTTGCAGTAAATGGACAAGTATATTCCACATGGCTATTTTTGTAGTGACTTTTGTGAAAAGTCACGAATTTAACATAAATTTCTAAGTCAGTGAAGACAATTCCATAAGGACTCATGTCAACCAAGGCTTCGGTTTTCCAGGCATTCTCTTTGTGTCTCTGTCTTCCCTCCCTCTTTCCTTCCTTCTCCTCTTTAAATTCATCAGGAGGCAGCCACTGAAAGTAGCTAAGAATATGGACTTTTGGATTATATTTCTTGATTTAAATTCTTATTCCCACATATACTAGTGACTGACCCTCTGCATATTATTTAATCATCTTCATCTGTAAAACAGGGTTAATCATAACACCCACTGCCATGGGATTTGTGGAAGGTTAGAGAAAGCATGCAAAGTACTTAAAATAGTACAGAATGCTAGCCCATAAAGGTTAGTAAATGCCACTACTACTAATAATGTGAAAAATTATCTCCTTAATTTGGGAATCATTCTTTTTTTAAAAATTTTTAATGTTTTATTTATATCTGTATGTGTGTGTGTGTGTGTGTGAGAGAGAGAGAGAGAGAGAGAGAGAGAGACAGCATGAGCAGGGGAGGATCAGAGAGAGAGGGAGATATAGAATCCAAAACAGGTTCCAGGCTCTGAGCTGGCTGTCAGCACAGAGCCCGACCCTGGGCTCGAACCCACAAACTGTGAGATCATGACCTGAAACGAAGTCGGACGCTTAACCGACTGAGCCTCGCAGGCACCCCTAATTTGGCAATCATTCTTGAATGCCTATTATGTATTAGGTAATGTACTAGGTGTTGACTATTCATAATTGTTTCCTGACCTCAAGAAACTCACATATGATGGTAGAAGGAGACATCTAAACTGACCGTTTCAGAACAAGTTTAAATTGCAGATGATAATAAAAGAAGCACCAGACTGGGTTTGGTAGAGGAGTATGAGTCAAAGAAAGCTTTCTGGAGGAGGTAATGTCTGAGGCAAATCTAATAAGTGCAAACACTTCCGTAACATCTTACCCTCTGCCGTGTGCTATTTGGTGTGCTTGCGTATCTGAACTAATTTAATCCTCCCAAAAATCCTGTGGTGTGTTTTTTATCCTTGTGTTTTAAACAGGGAAGCAGAGGCATGAAGTAATTCAACAACCTGCCCTAGGACATAAAGCTAGAAAGTGACAGAGCAGAGTGGCTGTGTTCTTAATCGCTGTCATTGTGCCTACGGTGTCTTAAACCCTAAGGAACTTGTGACGGGCGTTGTGATGCATGTCCCTCAGATAACAAGGATACGTGAGTTCATGACACAGATGAAAGAGACAGCTTGCTGTGGGGGAAGAAGGCAGCATTTTTCAGTAACAGGTGCATCAGAAATGTAGCAGGGGGAGATGAGGGAGGGTGTGGGTGCATGGTGTGGGAGAACATGAAGAGTCTTGTACGCCATGCTAAAGAACTTGAACTTTTTAACCTGCTGGACCTGAAAATGACTGTATGTGAATTTGAAACACGCCACTTGAGCAAGAAAGAATTTTGCTCTGTGTGACGTTGAGTAAGTTATTAAATACCTTTAACTTTCAATTTGTTAGGGGAAAACAGAACAAGTGGAATTTACATTACAGAGCAAGCAATGATAGATGTATATATGTAACATGTGTGGTGCTTAGTAGACATTCAACAAAAATGGTCATTATGCTTGTAAAACACGTCATGGGGAGCCTGAGTGAAGAAACATGCATTCTCAAGGCTTTTCTACTGGAGCCAGAAGAAGTTCAGGGGACGTAAATCCTATAGAGAGTTGGGGCTGATGCTAAGCAGGTGCTATGGCCTGAAAGCTTGTGTCCCCCCAAAATTTATGTTAAAATACTAACCCCCCAATTTTATGGTATTTTTGAGGTTGCGACTTTGGGAGCTGATTTGGTCATGAGAGTGGAGCCCTTGTGAATGGACTTGACAGTGAACAACCTTGTTCCTTCAACGAGGGGAGGGCACAACCAGAAATCTGCACCAGGAAGGGAACCCTTACCCGACCATGCTGGCAGCCTGATCTTGCTCTTCCAGCCTCCAAAACTTTGAAAAGTAAAATTCTGTTGTTTATAAGCAGGTCAATCTGTGGTATTTTGTCACAGTAGCCTACATGGACTAAAAGAGCAAGTAAAAATCTCATGAAGCTAAAAACTACCCTTGACATTCCTTTTGCAAGTTGCTGACATATTATCTCCCAGCAAATACAACATTCACACATTGAAATACATTACTGTTGCTTCTATTGATGAAGCAGATGTATCCATCTCTGTATACTTGTCTCCGTGTCATCTCTCTTTCCTTGTGCCTGTCCCTGCTGACGGAGTATAGCTGAATTCACAGAAGTTCAAGGAATGTAGAATTCATGTCCATCTTAAATAAGCCAAAAGTGGGGGAGAGGGTGGAACCCACCAGCATATTATTTTCCCATTAGGGGAAAAAAATCTCTCAGGTAGACAATCTGTCATGAACGGAGTCAAAATACAGCCCTCATCTCTGTACTTTACATTTTTAAGTGAACTAGCGTGAAAAATGACATTATTTGCCATCTCTTCATTCCCTGGAATCCCTCCCTTGTGCAGAGGGGAAAACAGGCTCAGAAAAGGAAGATGCCTTGTTGGAGCAGAACTGGTGGTTTCAAAATTAAAAGTGGGGATTCTGCCATGAGGCTCCCCCCGCCCCCAACAGAGTTTCTTCAAGCCGCCTCACGCTGGAAAGAGGCATTGTCACAAAGACCCTGGGAACCTCACCAAAAACCGCAGGGAGGTATTGACAGGTATGAGTCATGCGCTAATAAAGCAGGGAAGGAAAGGGAAAGAAACATGGATACACGGGGACTCAATAGACTTAAGATTTACCCCCAGAACAAAAGCCTGCATGAGCAAGAAACAAAAGGAGTTTAAATTTAAGAAGCAAACTCATCGAAGAGCTCGAAACCACCACCACACTATTTCTTACCCTGAAACTGGACTGAGGGAAACAACGGACAGCAGATATATATAAAAAGAGAGCGTCGCAGAGAAGCCTGTGATAAATGCAGCAGGTGGGTCGCGTGATAGGGGAATAGGAAATGTCCTACCTACCCCTATCTGTCCCGAGAAAGTCCTGTAAACAGATAGACTCTTTGAAACATTTTTCCGTTTCCAAAGCCGATCAGATCCGCAGGCTGAGAACGGAGATGAAGAGATACACTTTTAAAAGGTTATTTCAGGAAGAAACCGTTTTTTTTTTTTTTAAATGCTCCTTATATAATATTTACAATGAGGCTGATTGTGGCAAAGTGGAGTTTGGGAACTGCTTAAGGCTTTGCCAGGATTACAAAACATACAAAGTGGCCTCGAGAGAGAGAGAGAGAGAGAGAGAGAGAGAGAGAGAGAGAGAGAGAAGGAGTAATGAAGGGCGTGGAGCAAACGCTTTCTGCTGAGCTCTGTTCTCAGAGGCAGGCTCAGTGTCGCCCTCTGCTGGCCGTCATGCTGCCGGCACGAAACAGCAGAAAAGGGATTTAAAGGCAGGTCTAAATCCTTCGAATATTTTTGCCATATAACACTGACAAAAAAACAATTGATGTCACAGGAAAGAAGACAGCTTACATAAGAAGCTAAGGAAACAAATGTGTCAGAAGAACCAAAATGGAATACATAAGACCTCTTATGTGAAAACAGAACAAGATTGGAATACTGTATAGAAGAAAAAAGGCATCTGTCCTGTGGGAAAATTTTTCCTCCCCTGATTATATAAAACACAAGTTGGGTTTTCATGCTCAAAATTTTTATTCTGAGTCCTTGTGCCCTGAGAATAATCTGTTTCCACCAGACAGCTTTAGTGCAGTGAGACACCATGCTACCGTTTCAGTGCTTTCCGGAAGCATTTCTTTTTCTTTCACTTCATATGTTGGTGTCTGTGGGTCAGCTACCGTAGCTCAAAGGAACATGCCTTTTGATCCCATTGCCCGGATGAACAAACAGCCTCTTGTTGCAAAGTATATTTATAAAATCCAAAGATCATATCAATCCCACACATGTGCATAGGCTATTCAATACTTACTCATCAACCTTAGAATTAAATCCCCAAACTTTGCCATGACATGAAAGTTCTAGACTGCTTCATGCCCCTTCGTCTCCACTCATGCTACCCTCCCCCTCAGTATTCTCCAGACACACTGGCTCACTATCTTTCAATTCCTTGAACATGTCATGTTCTTTCCAACTACAGGACCTTTGCACAGGCCTTTCCCCATGCTGGAAATGTCTTCGTCTCTACCATGCAATGAGTGAATCCTAGATATCCTTTAGACCTGAGCTTAAATAATACTTCCTCCAAGAAGTCTACTTTGATTCCTCCATGAAAATGAGGACCCCTTGTAATTATCTCCCAAAGTTCCAGTTCTTTTTCTGCAGTCCGCTTCTCACAATTTGTAATTCCATAGATTATGATTATGTAATTCCAGACTACCTAGCCTACCAATTGGAAGCTAGGTGAAGGCAGAAATAATCTTTATCTTTTGAAGACATACATTGCTCCTTCTCCCACATCTAGCAATTAATGATGTCTATTACATACTCAAACATACAGGTAATGCACTGAGTTGTGGCTAAGAGTATGTTTACAGAATTATTTATGAATCCAGCAATACTTACTGAGAGCCTACCATGTACCAGGTGCTGGGAAAATAGCTGTGTCTAAGCCAGACCCGTCCCCTGCCCTCATGAATCTTACAGTCTATATCCTATCTCTACATCTCTTATGGGGAATTGTCCAAAGCCTTTTTAAAATGGAAGGATGGCATTTATGTACCAAACTCCCCCTTGCAAAAAACAGAAATTCATGGCAAAAACATCAAGTCAAAGCAGAAATTCCACCTTCAATTCAAGCTACCTTTTCATGTACTCACTCTTCCTACGCCAGCAAATCAAAAAGGGACAGGTCATTGACTTTGATCTCAAATTTCTTTTGTTCATTTGCGTCAGAACTGTAATGTTATTTAACCTTCGCTTTCTGTGCTGAATGGATATGGTGTTCTGATAGATACAATGCAGCAGTCAATAACACACCAAAGCCTGCCCATAATTGGCTTACTTGGGAAATAAAGGGCCCTGCTTACTAAGTCTTAAATAATATACTCTGGGCAAGTCAGAACATCATTTTAGCATTGATTATAGGAATTTAAATGTTCAAATCCCAGTATCGTTAATGAAAGTTGCAACCTAGCTGCCCACAACCTATTCTAAAAATATACTAAGATCCACATTGAATTTTTTACTCTTTTCCCTGCACATTTTACCGGATTCTTTCAGGTAAAAACAGGGTTAGTATATAGCTTCAAATACTTTTGGCATAGCACAATTAGAACAAGTATAAGCTTGTGAAAACCATGCCTACTGCATGTTAGTGGACCAAAGTATACAAGAAAACCACATAAAAACTATAAACATTAAATTATAGGAAAAACAAACAGTCCTTCAATTAGTCTCTGTGTCAGACAATTTGCAATTACTTTTCACTCCAAAACATGATGTCAGAGTATGAACTCTGTCATTTAGACTTTGCTAATAGTTAGCAGGGAACATTTGACAAATTTACACGTAACTCCATATATCGTAGCAATGTAAGCTGATCATCTAATGGTAAAAGCTTTGATACTTCACTCATCTCTAAAACACCACAGCATGGTAATAGAGAATCACTTTGCAGTATGACAATCAATCTGAGAATGCATATGCTGTGTATCAGTTTCATGTGGTACCTAAGGAAGAATTTCCTGGAAACGTTTTCAATGTATGAAGATAATAAGACACATCATTCATCAAGTAGAACATACCAAAGTGTGCCTTCTCAGGCAATTCGTGAAGAGATAATGTATACAAAGAAAATAATCAGTTCAAATCCACCGAGTCCACTGCCCCATTTGAAAGCAGCAAATCAAATGACTGATCAAAATCAACTTCAGTTGGCAAAGTGTAAATAACCTACACAATATGGGAGCAAATGAAAGCTTCTTAAGAAAATGAAAAATGGACTTCTCGACCTGGGACTGGAAATCAGGAGCCCTGGAGTTCCAACAGACACCAGTAGACTAGACTAGCTGGCTTTGAGCATGAGTCCATGTCAAATGTCTATGACATATGTCTGTGGCTTTACCTAGGTCTATATCTGTGTCTACCAATGTCATCTGTGTCTATTTACACATATGTAAGTCTATTCAAACTGCTATGTGTCGGTATCCATGCTTGTGTCTGTACCAAGCATTGAGGAACTCAGACAAACAGAAGAGAGAATGCCATCCAATAACTAGCAATATAAACTTATGAACCTTTACTCATTAGACGTGACAGACACACTGGGTGAGGTCAATGAGCTTTTCAAGCCCAAGAACATATTTGGGTCTTGAATTTAAAAAATAAGGTTCCTGGGTGGCTCCATCGGTTGGTATCTGATTGCCTCAGGTCATGATCTCACGGCTCGTGGGTTCAAGCCCCACATTGGGCTCTGTGCTGGCAGCTCAGAGCCTGGAGCCTGCTTTGGATCCTGTATCTTTCTCTCTCTTTCTCTCTCTCTAATCCTCCCCTGCTCATGTTCTGTCTCTCCCTGTCTCTCAAAAATAAATAAACAGTAAAAAAACCCCATTTTAAAAATCAAATTTCTGGTTCTAAAATATGAAATCAAAATTGCCAAGTCAAAATCAAAAGGATTTAATTAGATGTCTATACACATATTATGTCAACCTCATTCATGGTGATATTCAGAATTCATAAGCATTTCATTACACTTGAAAACAATTTGTAAGTTAGATTTTCTAGAGTGTGCACAATGCTAAGAAATGGTAGCTGGCTTTGAATTAAATGAGTAATGTATAGCCAAATAGTTTAGAAGATCTTTTTTTAAAAAAACTCACAAAAATTTATACAGGCCAAACATATATTTTAAAAGTAGGATTTGTGTGGATTTTTATATGTTGCTATGATGTGGGGGTAGGGTGTCAGAAAGAGGGGGCAAATAGCCTATAGAAGTCTCAGAATCACGTAGGTGCAGCAGGAGGGGGTGTTAGCATGAAGAGAATGGGCTTCTTTGAGGATATGAAGTTTAAAATATGATTACAAGTTTCTCTCATCAAAGGGAGAGAAAATACATGCATCTGCAAAGATGCAATCATGCATTTGGGACATTGGTAAACCATTCATCAGAGCTAGAAGGTCAGGTATACATGCTGGAAGGTAAGAAAGAGGTCTGAAGAAATATTAAAGCTCAACAAAGAGCAACACCGAAGAAAAGGAACCTCTAAGTTTTAAACAAGAAAACAACATGATTAGATGCACTTTTTTTAAAATAAGGTAACCCCAGGGGCAACATGGACAATAGATGTAGCAGGGATACCCATTCATAGGCCATTGCAAAATGAGTCAGATGAAAGATGATGAGAGCCAAGGCTCTGGCTGGAAATGTCCAAATTCAAGAGACATTTCAGTTTGGAGATAAAAACAGTTTCTCGCTCTGCTCTAAGCCTTTGAGAGCAATTCAGGGAAAGAAGTGTTGAGTGGGATCATTTTCTCTGAGGCACAAGTTATTTTATAAAGTGGGTAAGTCCAATTCATAGCAACCATTAATGTATCCTTTCTCTTTTAAAAACATAGTGTGATTCTCTGTTGTTGAATCCAGCAAAAATATGAGTGCCTCCTATGTAAGCAACATTATGGACTTGCTAGGGTTGAAGCAGATAGCAGGTGCTATCGTACGAGCTTGGAACATAGCTATGGCTTCTTGACAACCCCTTTGCTTATTCTTTGTACTTGGATTGGCTTTTCTGTCTCCAGCCAGTTGACTTGCCATCCCCAAACAACGCTCGTATCGTGAACCAGGTTGCTACCCTCACTACCCATTTCATCTTCTTACCTATGAGCCCCTAGTTATGCCTGGATTGGACCTATCAGCATCAATCCAGCTTATCTGCCCTACAACCATCAATATCCTTCACTCAGCTCTAGCCTCAGATTGGCTTTCCCTTCTAACCTTCTACTGGCTGCATTTGTCTGCTAAATTTGCAGCTCTATGCCTTTTTTTCATTCTTAAGGTCTAATATTTCAAAGCCATATTATAAATTGTCCCAATTCTATTGTTTATAACCTAATAATATCTTAACATATTTAATAAGATCACGACAACCCCCGCAATTCATTTCTCCTTCTACTCCTAGAGACAATGATAATAAAGGAAAGGAAATGTGATTTATATAACATCAGGTAACCAAGAAACCTGCTTATCCTAAGAGAGGTGGTAAAGAAAGATTTTATTATTGCCTTTTAAGAAATATAGTGACTGAGCTAGAGAAAGGTCAACTGGCCACGGTTACTCATTATTCAGTTTCCATGCCAAGATAAAATTCATGCTTCAAATCTATTTCCATACACTCCTCACAAACTTTTTGGGTCTTTTTCTTAAGAATCCCTTACCTCAACGGAAACCCTGCACAATTCTTATAAAGATGTTTATCTTATAAATTGATGTTTGCCTCTGTGCATCAGATATTTATTTTTGTTTTACTTAAATTGGCTTAAGTTGCATCCCCTGAAGATCACTGTTGTGGCAGTCTCCATCACTCTACAGGGGCAAGAAAAGGGAGAAAGGAGATAATTGGCTCTCTTCTCCTTCCTGTCCCCCCTCACATCTTCCCTTTTCATCTCTAGGTTTTCCTATTGTTAAATCCTGTGCCAATAAAGCGAAAAATGAAATATAGAAAAGAAGAATGAGAATAGTGCATGAAGTTCTCTAATTAGCCACCGAGTCGTAATGGCCTTACCTATAGTGCTCTCTGGTTGGCTCTGTTAAAAAAATAACAAATCTGAGAACATTTATAACATAATAAGTGTTCAATAAATTTGGATCCTTTTTTTCTTCAGTTCACCCCAACCAACAGTTTCAATTCTGTTATTTCTCTCATTCTGTGTTATTGTAATTATGCACAGATCATACATTAACCACCATATTTTTTAAATTATTCATTTTGCATATTAGCCATCTCATAATTGTATTCATTAAAATGATCCTTATTTGAACATCCATTTCATGCAACCTCCAGCTTGCTGAACATTTCTACATCACCTGGATCTATGGGCTTCACTTGGTTTTCTTTGTTGAATTACCAGTTAATACAGAGAACTGCTTTTGTGCAGTTTTATTTGAATTTTGAAGGCAAGTAATTTACTAATCCTCCTTTCAGATGCTTCCTTTGTTCTTTCCTGAGATGTGTATTGACTGAATGTTTCAAGGGCTTCATTGTTTAAAGTCAATGAGGAAATGGAATTCCCTTCGATAAACTAAACTTGTTGACCTAGTCCTTTGCAGAAATAAAAAAAAATCATCATTGTATAAATATATGTTGATGGAGATGATTGTACCTCTTGGTGAAACACATAGCTGCCTATCTCTATAAGAGCTGATATCTTAAGAGGACAGCATAACTTTCTTTCTTTCTGTTGTAACTTTAACCATCCAAAGATACTGGCCATAGAGTAAAAGAACAGGAAGTTGAATAAAGACATTGATCATGTATTTCTACAAATCCTCATTCTCATAGACACTTCCTATGCTGCTATGCAGTATCTACACTTAAGTGAACAATTCACTTCCTTGGAATCGTTCTAAACATTCTCCAATGAATCCTTTCCCCCAGTGACCTTCATCTGGGCACCACCTGCATGCTCAGCTGCTCCCCCACTGTCTCATCCCACACTTTACACAGACAATTACTGAACTGAGACATTTGCTAAAGAAATAGAAGACAATGTATTTTGTGGCCACGGTTCACCATTTAGTCTCACTTTCAGCAAACCACTGAAACTCTCTGGGCATCAGGTATCTTATCTTTAGAGATCACGATATCTTATCCTTCTAAAACTAGACCATCTCTGAATTCTCTTTCAACTTGAAGACTTGTTCACATATAAATATATGGAGTGGACTTTAAGCCTCATCTAATACAAACTTTGTATTTTAAACATGGGGGCACATGTGGAATCTTTGTTAAAAACACAGTGAGATACCTGGGTTTATCCTCCCTATCTCACAGGGCTAATAAGAGAAAAACAAATTATTGTAGCAAAACAAAGCAAAATATCTTAATAGCTCACAGGGCAATGTCTCCTAGGGTAGAAGCAAAGCTACCTCTGTCTGGAGAAATTACATTGAGAGATTGCTTGTTGGAGGAAGATGGGGCATATATTCGGAGGAACCAAGGCAACAAAAAAGGTAGCTAGAAATTAACAGCATTCTGGTAGCTAGAACAGACGTAACCAAAATGTTGTATTGGGAGCCAGTGAAATAGAGAAAAGAAAAGGTAGAAGAATGAGAATGGCCGTACAGCATAAGGGACATAAGAAGTCTCAGGCAAATTTATACTTCTTGTTTTGACATGAGTAAATCTTACACACCTATGTGCTAGAAAACCTGCTTCGCATATAGAAAATTCTGGTGTCAGTAGGTTTTTACAGTAGAGCTTATAGAAAATGACTGAGTTCTGTTTCTGAGTCCATGTATTATAGTTGATGGATAATAAAGTCCAGAAATGAGATATTCTCTAAAGTGAAAGAATTCAGTTAAAGTAGAATCTCAGAGCCACAGCTGTAGAACATGAAAACCCTTAGAGCATGAAAACCTTAGGATAGGTGTTAAATTTTCTTTGGATCTTGGTCTGAATCTAACTTTTTTGGATATTAGAGGCAGGGGGCCAATCCCAACTCACATCTGGATAACGATGAAGAGGAGGAGGAGGAAGAACATTGTTATTAGGAGGGTTTATATTTCTAGATAAATTTAATCATAAAGAAGGATAAAGATCAACAACCCCTAAGTGAAAAAGAAAAAAAAAAGGATTGTCAGTGAAAAGAAGAGCTTTATAACCAATATAATTAAGAACCGAACCAAAAGGTCACAGGTGATTTATGACAAGTTGAGACAGAGGAGTGGGGAACAATCCAGAAAAGAAATGTGAGACCTTGAAGGAGATGCTACGAGGTTAGACTCCATCTTAACATGCACAACAAGTTCTCATAGAATTAGCATTCCTTTTTGAATCATAATTATTGTCACATTAAAGGAAATAATTGAAATGAATTAGTAGTCTTCTTCAATAAATGTCTTAGCTACTATTTCAACTAATAGAACAGATGCATTTCCAGAATTCATTTATAATAGTAAGATGAAAAGCAACACAAAATGAAGGTGACTAATGTGAGGGAGGGACAGAAAATTGGACTCAAAGTTCTAGGAACTAAATTCAAACCCTGCTTTAGCAAAAAAATTATGTGTTGAATTTCTGTGTGCCTGATTTTGTAACTGACTACCATATTCCCTTACCTGCAAAAACTCACAATCTACCTAAAAAATACATGAAAACGGGTAATCTATTATAATTTATAAATGCTATCATGGAAATTTGAACTATAAATGCAGTGCATTGTGGCAATACAGAGCTGGGGGGCTGGACTCCCTCAGGGTTCAAATTCTGGCTAGTGCATTTAACAGTTGTGTGACCTTGAGTGATTTGTGTAACCTCTCTTTGCCTCAGCTTCCCACTTAAAATGGAAATGCTAGGATTGCTTCCTGGAGTTACAGCAAGGATTAAATGACTTGAAAATTGTAAAATATTAAAGACGATTGCTGGCACATAAAAAGAGTTATGTTATCACCAACCTCTTCACTATCATCATCACCATCATATCATCATCATCACCATTATCACTAAGGAAACGCTAAAATGGGAAGAGCTAATGTCCAGGAGAAACAAGAAAGACTTTATAAAGTAAATAGGACTTAAAGGGGATATTCCAGGTAGAAAAATGAAAAAATATGCACCAAACAGAATGACCTACACCCCCAAAGGTGAAAAATCAAGGCAAGCCCTGCTGAATTGTGGGGTATGTGCATGGCAAGGCTGAAAAGGTAACATGAAACAAAATCATGGAAGACTGCATGGATCACGATGTCTTTTATGTAGGTGACTGGCATCATAGTGCTTATGTTTCAGGATGATAATTTTAGGAGCTCCATCTATTTTTTTAAATGTTTTATTTATTTCTGAGAGAGAGAGAGAGAGAGAGAGCAGGGGAGGGTCGGAGAGAAAGGGAGACACAGAATCTGAAGCAGGCTCCAGGCTCTGAGCTGTCAGCACAGAGTCTGATGCAGGGCTCAAACCCACTAACCGTGAGATCATGACCTGAGCGGAAGTCAGATGCTTAACCGACTGAGCCACCCAGGCGCCCCTAGGAGCTCCATCTAGAGCCCTAAATTCTCAGTGACTCCTAACAAAGAGATATTTCCTACCCATATCACATGTTGGTTGTGGGTCAGCTATACCTCTCTGTTCCATGTCCTCTTCATTCTGGCACTCAGGCCAAATGAATGTCTCTCATTTGGAACATTCCTATTCTCTTCATAGGGGGAAAAGGAGAAGGTAGAACCACATGATGGCTCTTAAAACTTCTATCCTTGTGAATTAAAGTGACCTGTCAATTCTGCTCATATTTTACTGGCCAAAGCAAATCACATGGCCAAGTCTGATGTCAGTGAGATGAGGAGTTATAATCCCCACAAAGGAAGGAGTACCACAAATCAGGTTGCAAGACCTAACCTCAGTTGGGTGGGGAGCTATGATTCTCAAGGACAGGCAGGGGGAGACAAACAACATTTGAAAAAATAATTATCACCCCAGATCTCTACTACATTACATATCTCTAGAAATAGTGCCTTCAGATAACAACAATCATTTATTATGCTCATGAATCTCAAGTAGTTAGACAAGGCTAGTTTGGAATATGTAAGTGGCTTATTCACTTGCTAGGAAACACATAGCTGAGAATGGTTACAAAGTTAGGCTCACCTGGACTTCTGTCCCTCTCTCAGAGCTTCTCCATGTGGTTTGTCTTGTTGATGTCTCAGCGCTCCAAGAGGCTGAGGCAAAAGCTGCTGGTTTTCTGAAGGCCATGCAACCAAAAGAGATACGAGCCAGCCAAGATTCAAAGAGAGGAAATTCACCCTACCTCTTAAGGGGAAGAGAGCCAAAGAATCTGTGGCCAACCTCCAAATATGTAAAGGGTGGGAGGCAGATTGAAGAGCTATTTCTGACATAGCATGTCAACAGCATATGCTGACCACCTAAATGTGGAACGGGAATGAGAGAATAGAAGCATGAAAAAACATGTTCAAAGAGGAAACGGTCACTTCTACAATGCTTATACATAAGTACTGAAAGGACGCTTATCTTAAAAGTAGGAATTACTTTATCAGTCCTGAATTATCCAAGAAATTCAAAGAAAGAAATTTTGATCAAGATGGTGATCACATCCAAGAGATTTATTTCAAGATGTTATTTGTGTCTGAGGCTTGTAAGAGTGCTGTGAAAACACACAAAAAAGCATATGTTAAATCAAAACAAACTTTATTTTAGAAAGTCACTTTAAGTATGTGGTGATATAATTAAGCCTTATTAATATGCTGTTTATTTAACAGATTAAAAATGCATAAGAAGCATGTCCCATTCATCTTAATTAGACAATATGCTTGTCACAATTATTTGCTTTATATTTTCATTTTTCATGAACATTTTGAGGATATCCATTGATGCTATTAGAATCAACTTTCCCCTTGGTTTGTAGTTCTCTGATCTCAGTGTCTCGGCTCCCTTGAGGTAGTACCATGCATTTCTCACCTGACCCTCTGCCAACGCCTGGTTGTTAGAACTGATAGATCTAGGGCTAAGAACAGCTGCAAGAAAATGGCTATATACATTTCAGTGTTCTCAACAGTGTCCTCTCTTTCCTTCTGTGATTCAGATTCAAAATATTCCCTCTCCCAAGAATTGCACACAGCTATGGGTGAGAGATCACAAATGCTGGCTGACATAGAATATCAAATTCTAGAGCTATAAGAGATTTTCAAGATTATCCCTTCCAACTTGTTTCCAAGCTCAATTATTTACTCTCCATTTCCTCCACATTATATCAACCACTGACATGCTATTTTTCTCTATAAACTTATTTACATTTTTTACTTAGCATCTTTTAAGAGAAAAATATATACTGCTATTAGAAATGGACAACTAGTTGAATCTTCCATAAATTGAAAATGATAATATAAATGAACACAAGCAAGACAAAATAATATTGTTAGATTCTCATTAGATGTTTTGGCTTACTTGAAGTTCAATGTCTGAGGTCTACTCACTTTGTTAGAAAAGTAAACTCCTAAATCTGATATTATCAGGATCAAACTGAAGATCTCTTTGAACAGAAAGATTACAAGTAAAGGTAAAAGGTATAAAGGTGTAAAGATATAAACACCTTCTCCATGTCATTCAGTGGATAGCAGCTTCCAGGCACAACAAATCATTTTGGGATTTTTAGTGTCATGGGGCCCTTGTTTGGGAAACATTTCCTGTTCTTTCCCTCCATTCCTTACTCTCATTGAGAATACACTATGCTCAAATCTTGATTTCTAATACTATTTCCAATAAAAGGAACCAGGGCTCCTTGGAGAAATGGTTGATTCTAAGACTGAAACAGGAAATATATGAGTTTAGAGCATCATAAAGTTCTGGAAAGTATGGAAATTCTGGAGGGGGTGGGAATCAAACCACAATGATGGGAATATGTCAAAGAGACCCAAGAGCTAATCAAAAGAGCTTCAAATGGTCAAAGATGGAACTGTATGACCAATAAAATATAGTAGTATTGGATTATCATCCAAAGTATAAAATAAATATCCAGAAATCCACACTAATAAAAATAAATGTTTGAATTAATGGGGAAGAAGAAACAGATAATATAGAAGAATTCCAAATAATTTATGTAGATACTTTGCTTCAGGAAGTTAGAATATAACTCCCCATTCCTTAAGTATGGATTGAGCATAGAGACTTTCTTCAACAGTATGGAAAGGAAGAAAGCTTCACAGTGAAGAAACCTGACAAACGTTACCTCAGCAACAATGATCAAGGTCAATAACAACATGATAAGTCAGGCTGATAGTATGTAGCATTGATGCAATGTGATGAAAATATCCACAACCCCAGTATAATCACAAGAAAAATATCAGACAAATCCCAACAGAGCAATATCCTACAAAACACCTGACTAATACCACTCAAAACAGTCAAGATCTTCAAGAACAAAAAAAAGTCTGAGTCATGGCAACTAAATGTAATGTAGTATCCTGATAGGCACCTGGAAGAACAATAACAAAAAGTGCATTAAGTAAAAATGAAGGAAATTTTAATAAAGTTTAAGTGTCAGTTCATAATCACAGTGAATTATTAATCATTAATAATGAATAGTTAATCAGTAATTATAACAAATGTGCCATGCTAATGGAAGATGTTAATAATAGGGGAAATTGGATGTGGGGAATATGGAAACCATAAAGTTTATTTTTAAAAATACACATTTATTCCCCCTTTTAAAACATATTTGCCAGGTGTCTAATTGATGCCAAGATTCATGTTAGACACAGGGGCTACAACATGGTTGTTGCCTTTGTAGAAACAGGCACAAAAAAAGCTAACTGGCTCCTCCAAAGTCACATTGCTGAAAAAGAAGAATAGTTGGTAGGGCCTCAAGACCCATGATTTTGCCACTCAACTTTATCGGTCTACCTCTTTCCATACTCTGACATGTTCAAGAAAATATTCCTTGTGTTATTTATAGAGTGCAAGTAAACTTTTGAATCAATCAGCAAATATTTATTAAGAATGTGCCATGTTCCTAGGACTGAGCTACTTGCTCAGAAGTAAACAAGCGAACCAGTGGTCTCTACATGCAACAAATATGCTCTTTCTGTGACTGTAGAACAAGTGTATAAGCATAAGGATAAGATTTAAGGATGATTCTCAATTTGAGAGGTAGGGATCATAAAACAATAGTGGTCAAAAAAAATGGGAAGGTTTCATTGGGAAAGGGGACTTGAAGTAGGTGGTTTTAGGTAGAGTATTCATCCAGAACAAGGATTGTTTATCAAGGTATTATAGTGTAGTGGTTAAGGGCATGATCTCAAAAGCTGGATCTCCAGGGTTTCAATCCCAGCTACTCTACTCACAAGATGAAGTGATCTTCACCAAACTCGTGAAGTCCATCTGCTGTCTTCATTTTTAAAATGGGGTAATAATGGTATATTCTTGATAGGATTGATTTGAGGATTCCATAATGTATCAGCCAAGGTTCTAAGAGAAATGATAGCCCATTCACCCTAGGGAAATTCAAGAAGAATTTATTTACAAAGGGGCTATCTTCAAAGATATGGATATGGAGGAGCCACAAGGAACTTGGCAATCTTAACTGCTGAGTTCTTATAACCCTTAACCTAATAGATAGAAGTGGGGAGTTTTTACTGGAACCCAAAAGAAGAATCATGGAGATTCTGCCTTTCCGTGAAGACCAATGTCCTTTGATAAAGTCAGGTAATTAACACTCAGATCTGATACTCTTCCTTCCCTCTAATTTCTGCCAAGACTTCCTAATGCCCTTATGCAGCCAGAAGTCATAGGGCAGGCTTGATGATGTAGTCTATGCAGGTTAGTCTCCAGGTACAGAGAGCAGAATGATATATCTGGAAGGGCCAACATGAATTAATACACATAAATATTTAGAACATATCAGGCACACAGTAATGTCCAATAAATATTAACTATTATGGTTATTATTATTACTTCTATGTTATCAGTATTTGCCAGTTTCCAACATTTAGTAGGTGCTTTAACAAAGTTCAGGTGATAATAGATGGATGACTGATCCAAAAGCAGGGTAAAGCTTGCCATAGCATGTTAAAGTAGTATGAGTCATAGTCATATGTATATAATTAATCATAAATACGTAACGGACAATGACATAGGTTTAAATGAGTTGGAATTTGCACATTGGGGAATAGCAAGACATATAGTTGAAAGGTAACTCCTGAAGATTTTAGGGGGAAAAAATCACATTATTAAGATATATATTGTTCCATACAGAAGGACAGTTTAGGAAATTATAAGGGCCAATGAGGTACAAGGTAAAGATTCAAGCTTTGAGACATAGAAATATGTTCATTCACCTCTAAGTGCCTTTTAGCAAGTTTCCTTCCCCCTCAGCCTGTGATGATTAATTTTATGTGTCAACTTGACTGAACCACAGAACGCCAAGACATTTGGTCAAATATTATTCTGGGTGTGTCTATGAGAATGTTTTTGGATGAGATTAACATTTGAATGGGAAGACTGAGTAAAGGAGATTCCTTGTCTCCCCACTCCAATGTGGGTAGGACCCATCCAATCAAGAAAGATCTGAATAGAACCCCCCCCAAAAAAAAATGTAAGAAGGAACTCTTCGTATACGACCATCAAGCTGGGGCACTGGCCTTTTCTGAATTTTGGGCTTTGACTGAAACAGTGATTCTTCTTGGGTCTCAAGCCTGGCAGCTTTCCGACTGGAGCTTACACTATCAGTCCGCCTAGCTCTCACATCTTCAGACTCAGACTGGAACTACACTGACTGCTCTCTCAATCTCCCTCATAATTGAGTAAGCCCATTCTTTATAATAAATCTACGTATATTATATACATATAGATTTCTATATGTACCTACTTTATATACATTTTATTGGTTCTGTTTCTCTGGATAGCTCTGACTCCTACAAAGCCCCAATGCCCTAACTTATAAAAAAGGAAGTATCAGTCAAATTGAGTGAGAAAAATGCTAGGCAAAGTGGCCAGCACATAGTAGGCATTCAGAGAATGTGTTCCCTCCTCCTGCACAGTTGAGGGATTGCAAGCGCAGCAGGTAGAAATAAAACAGAGAACTATCTTTCTAATAGACATCCTTCCTGCCTCCAGTTTTTAATAGAGTCCATTAATATCTATCAAACATTCCTGGGAATGGAAATATAAAGCTATCCTTGCTGTATATGTGGCAGCCTAATGAGCCAGCTTCTCCCAGTGAGGCAATAATTTACTCAAAGGTCCCAAAGTGGCCAGCATGAGTTAAGACAGTTTTCCAAATTGACCAGTTCTTGCACAAAGAGATTGCATTATTATGCTACCCTTTCTATGTGATTTGTTCAACGAAGCTCTGTGCAGGATAAACCAATGTAGATGTCTGCCCTCTAGGACCTTTCCCTGTGGGAATTTCAATGCCAACTTCAATCCCCCTGAAATCATGCAGTCAGCTCCCCTCGTTCCAGGACAATGGAATTTTCCTAAACCATGACTTTGTCAGACTAAGTCATGTATATCCATTCCTTGGGGAGGGGCCAGAGGAAGGATGACATTGGGCAATTTCTCAAGCTCCATTTCTCAGTAAAATGTCTCAAAATTTGTGCACATAGAGCTTTTTTTATGTTGGCCAATCCATATCGGATGATGATATATGTCACTTCACAGTGATGGAAGGCCCGGCTGCAAAAGCCATTTTCTGGAGTCAAGGATTGCAGTCCCAATGCTAATTCAGCAAGGGAGATATTTATGACCTTAACAATGGTACCAGAAGGCTCCAGTCCCCCCTTGTGAGTCTGGACAGTGCCTGTGGAAAGACTGGACTGCATTTTATTCACCAGAATCTGATGTCTAAATACATTAGAAATTACGTACAGAGTCAATATAACTAAGTAAGACTATTTTCAAAAAGGACTTAGTAGAAACAGCATAGCTTAGTAATCAGAAAACTGAGTTATCATCCCTCTTCTAGTCTATCTAGCTCTGTCACCTTGGTTGAGTCACTTAATCTTTCATGGATGAAATTGTGTGACCTGAAAAATGGGTTAATAATACCACTCTAACTTTAAAGCCTAGAGAAAGTAAGAAGATTTCATGAAGTTGTGCTTCTTATTCTGTGCGAAGGCATCACTGGTCAGCATCAGATTATTAATACTTGATAAATTTCCTTTGTATGGTGCTTTTGATTTGACAAAGCAGCTTTATGTACCCTGCTTAATTTGATACACACAGCATTTCTGGTAAAGATTGGCAGAGCAAAATTATCCTTCTCATTTGACAAATGAAAAAAACACTGATGCTCAGAAGGATAAATGACTTACTTAATGTTGCATTTCCATGAAAGTACCAAGCATACTGCTGCCTCAATTTCTCTGAGATTACTTCTCTCAGCTATTTCTCACATAACGTTCTTCACCTCACTCAGGTGTCTCTGCTCAAATGCCACTTTCTGAGAGAAGGCTTCCCTCCTATCACCCAAATAAAATGGCATCACTCTATCCCTTCACCGCGATTTATTCTTCTTCAGAGAACTTGATATTTCAAGATAAAGTAATCATTTATGTGTTTATTTAATGCTCCATTGCTTCCACTAAAAAGTAAGCTCTGTACAAGCAGGAACTATGACTATTTTTGCTCATTCCCATGTTCCTAACACCTAGAAAACATCTAGAATAGTACCTGGTCAGTAGTAGGCACTTGATAAATAATTGTTAGTAAATGAATGAACAAATGAGGTAAAACAGAGAAGTCACTGGAAACTTTGGTTTGTATCTCTAGAAAAAATGGAGCGTATCCTTATCCCTTTGCTGTTTGAGTTTTGGTTCACTTCCCAGGAGATCTTGATTGATTTTTATCTCATACATACTTTTATCTCTCTTTCTCAAGAAAAATTAGGCCTTATTTTAATATTTTTTCTGAAACCATTGGGAAATGTAATTATATCATTCTAGTTTAGGATTCAGAGGAGTGGCCCTTCGGGTAGAAAATAAAAATAAAAATCAGTGATTTTCAAACCTGGCTGTACATGAAAATCACCAGGGGACATTTTAAAAACTGAATTCCTGAGCTCTACTCTAGAAAAATTCGAATTCATTGGGTCTGTAGTAGAACCAGATTTTGTACATTTTCAGCCTTCTCAATTGATTCAAATGCACAGCCATGTTGGAGAACTAAGGAGTTCTCTGAGAAAGATTGCTTTCTGCCCTATGTATTTGCTACCTGGGACTTGAGCAAGTACCACCTTGGTTAAGTTACAGCCACAAGATCTGCTTTAGTAGAATAGGAGTCATCTTAGCCTCGGGCACAATTCCAAAATGAGTTAGCCATGGGGATTTCTGAGTAAGTGGATTGAGCACAGAGGTCAAGCAGGTATATTTTCCTTATCCTAAAGATATACCCTCAGGGAACAGAAGCCCAGTCACTCTACAAGGTGTGAAATAAAGCTTTTGGTCCTATAAGGAAGACTAGAAAATACAAAATAGTGCAATCCCAAGTCTAGAAGCAAGAATTAAGGCAAAAACTTGGTTCAATAGACTGGGCCAACATGATGGATGGTGTGAGGTGAATTGGAGAACACTTATTCAGCCTTCTGTGGATATTTATTGAGTATCTACCAATGTTTGGGAATGTACCAGAGAACAAGATATAGTCTCTGTCCTACAGAAGAATACACTGAAGTGCGACAGAGAAATACACCAACTATTACAACAGATAGGAATGGTATTCCAGTGAGTAAACATTTAAGGAATGTCCACCTCAGTAGTGGGATGAGGAAAATCAGTTCCAAATTAAAACCTGAACAATGAGTAAAAGTTGACAAACAAAATGGAAAGAGTGTTGCAGAAAGCAAGAGCAAAGGTGTTGGTCCAGATGTAAGATACAGCTTCAGCATTTAAGGAAGTGAAAGTCTAGAAAAAACAGAATGACAGAGTTTAGAAGTCTGAAGTGATAAGGGGTAAAATTTGGGAGACTGTATATGATATTTTTAATGAACTTTTTAAAAAGGGAAATCCAACAATTTTTAAAATCCATTCAATTTATGTTGTGCCTAACATAGGTCATTTATTGTTCTCAGCTTTGGGGATACAGTGGGAAACAAAGACACGCCAGGTCTTGGCAACCTTAAAGTTAACATCTGAGTTATTGGGTACGACAATAAATGAGTGAAAAAAAAATGTCGCTGTATTTCAAGTGATGGTGATTTAGGCTAAATCTGGCGATGGGTATGGAGAAAATGAAGAACACATAAATGACCATCTGTGGGGATGTAACCTGAAGGATGAGGATGGAATGGTTTCCCTGTAGAGGTCACCTGACACTTGATCTTATCTGGATGAGTGTCTGAATTGTTAGCCCCATGATATGAGGGATATTGAACAGTTTGTATTCTGTTGATGTATTAGGAAGGAATTGTGTGAGGGGATTGAGACTGGGGATGACCTCATTTATCTTTGTAGAATAAACAAATCCTATAAATTTGGAAAATTCTGTAATTAAATTCAAATATTGATACAAATATAAGACACCCAAATGCCCTCTCTAAACCCCAATGACCACTGAACTAACCTTAAAGTAATTGTGAAGTTTACAACAAAATAATGGGTTTAAAGTCAAGATTACAGCTACATTTATCTTGTTTTATTTTATAATGAGGTGAACTTGTTTGTTATTCACTTGAAAATCAGATATTTGATAGCAGTACACCTTTTGAATTATTACATTAAGATCTTATAAATCTCTTCTCAACCTTGCATGTGAATGATTCATAGATGTAGAATGTAAGGGCTGGCTTAAAGCAAATGGAGGAAAGTATCTATAATACAGGTGGACACAGGCAAGAAAAATTAAATCATGGTAAGACAAACAGAAGAGACAAGATCTGAATGGGTTAAGAGAGGTTAATCAAAATGTGTTCTCACTCTAGAAAAGACGGGGAAGTGTAGAATAATTGATAGCCTCGGGAGAAATACAAAAGGTATGGGTAAAAGGAAAAAAACAAAAACAAAAACATGTATCCTGGAAATAGCATGTTAGGAAAAATAAGGAAATCTGGATGCAATAGTTTTAAGAAAAGGCCTTTATAACAAAGACAAAGTCATGTAACACAAGCTTATACTTTACTTTGGGTGTTTTAATTTTCTTCTCAATCACTCCAAGAGCTTTCTTGTCTCCCTTCCTCAAGTCTCTCTTTATCTGTTTTCTATACTCCAGCTACATTGGAATAACCTTGATCTTGCGAGTTGATTTCTAAATGTATTTTCAAAGTAGGTTCATCTTCACCACTTAGAGAGGGGTTTATCTACATTTTGTCAGACAAGCTGTTTGATCAAGTCATTTAATATCACATATTTGAGATATAGGCAATATGACTTGTTGAGATCAAGCAGAGTCTTACAACGAAAATGAGGATGTAGTTGTTGACTGACCTCTAAGAAAATGCAATGTCCTATTTTCCCTGGGAGTTATATATGAGAGGGTGATTTTTACACATATTGTATTCTACTTCCAAGAGATTCCATGCAATCCACAGAACAAATGCTCCACTGCAGAATGACATATATAAAACTTGCATGTACATTTAAGACATGATAGCTACAAACAGACTCAAGGCAAGCAATTTTTTTAAAAACAGCAGGTTGGAGCACTTGGGTGGCTCGGTTGGTTAAACAGCTAACTTTGGCTGAGTACACGATCTTGTTGTTTGTGGATTTAAGACCTGTGTTGGGCTCTTTGCTGACAGCTCTGAGCCTAGAGCCTGCTTTGGATTCTGTGTCTTCCTCTCTCTCTGCTCCTTCCCTGCTCATGCTCAGTCTTTCTCTCAAAAATAAATAAACATTTTTAAAAAAAAATTAAAAACAGCAGGTTAATGTTAGGTGCTTTTTGTAACTGAAAGGTAGCTACAGAAAACTTATATTCACATACGTGTTTTAAAATTAAATTATAGACTGGATTTCTTTGTTCAAGGAAAAGCCCATCTTAGAGAAAGCAGCATGCTATACAATGGGATATCATGTTTTCATTCATATGTGGAACAGGAGAAACTTAACAGAGAACCATAGGGGAGGGGAAGGGGAAAAATAGTTAAGGAGAGGGAGTTAGGCAAACCACAAGAGACTCTTAAATACTGAGAACTGAGGGTTGATGGGGTGGGGGAGAGGGGAAAATGGGTGATGGGCATAAAGGAGAGCACTTGTTGGGATGAGCACTGGGTGTTATATGGAAACCAACCTGACAATAAACCGTATTTAAAAAAATGGGATATCAATGACAAAATAAACCCCATCCATGGTTTGTAATTTTGAAGAACCACCCCTAATCCATAGCAGAAAAAGAGTAACCAAAGAGAAATACTAATGTAATTAATGTCTGGTAGATCCCTAATCTGACTTCTGAATGACATATCTAAATTGATAGTGTTATTTGTGTACCACAACATGAAACCATAATTCAAAGTACAGTGATACTGAGTCCCTTAGAGAAGTTATTTAATAGAGATATGGAAAGAAATAAAAATACAACAGCCAGATTTCAAGGTAGAAACTTTTATTCCAGCCTGCTTTCTTTGTTTCCCTATAAGAACCTTCTAAGCTGTCCTTATCCCCTCGAATCCTCTTCGTTATGTATTCTGGAATGGAAATTTCCAGTTTCTGGGTATGAGGACCTCAGGGCTTTCTATCCATTTAGTTATTTTGCCCCTTCTACAGAGAGAAGCCAATTCTAACACTGGAAAACCTGATCCAAGTGGTGTAACCACCTGGGAAAGTACCCTTGGTCATTTACCTTCTTTTTTTAAAAAAAATATTTTATTTATTTTTGAGAGAGAGAGAGAGAGAGAGAGAGACAGCATGAGCAGGGAAGGGTCAGAGAGAGAGATACAGAATCTGAAGCAGGCCCCAGGCTCTGAGCTGCCTGTCAGCACAGAGCCCGACACAGGGCTCAAACCCACAAACTGTGAGATCATGACCTAAGCTGAAGTCGGACACTTAACCGACTGAGCCACCCAGGTGCCCCTTCTTAAAGAACCCTGTTTCAGCAAATCATTAGCAGGAACAAAGTTAAATGAAAAACTTAATATCTGTAATGCTGGACCACAGAATCAAAATCCCTATTTCTGCAGGAGCTAAATTTTGAAAGATTCTATCAATAGATCTTAGAAATATGATATATAAAAGTAGAATAGCATGATTGCTACATTCCAGCGTCCTTCAGAATGCTGAGCCTTCATTATCCTAATAGCTTTCCTTCAGTATCCATGGGATGGGAAGTAATTAAAACCCTCTGAGACAGTCAGTGTACAGATCCAGTAATAATCATCTTTACTTCTCTGTTCAATACATGTATAAAGAATAACTTTTAATGTTATAGAAAAATAAGACTATATATAACCAGCTTCCGTCACACCAATAATCTCACATTGTTGGACTAATGTTTCTAAAGGTATTTTATATTCCAAATATAAACTGTTGACCCAGCTGGACCCCTAACATTCATAAGGATGAAAGTTTAGTACTAGAATAGATTTTGGGATTCTGAAATCTAAACCCCTTATTTCACATATGAGGAATCTGGTGAGTTATACAACCAGTTTATTGCAAAGGTGAGAGTAGAAATCAAGACAGCAGATTTCTAGACTGGAGCTTTTCCTAATTCATCTTCCTGCCTTTCGGTACACCTTGTCCTTGTAAAATGACTTGGACAGTAATTGGGAAAACCATGCTGATTTGCAAAGGATCACCTGATGGCCATTGATCATGGAGGAAGGCATTACTGAGAGAAAGGAAGAGATATCTTAATATCCTACAAAGGAAACCCAGTTATTAAATAATATAGTCCACATAAAGACAATTAGAACATGGACTCGCAAACAGAAAGTCATGTGATCCCAAACATGTAAACCACTATGACCTCCTCCTCCCTTCTTCCTCCTCCTCCTCCTTTGCCATCACCATCACCCTCACCCTCACCATCTGTGTCTCTCTCCCCTACTTCACAACAGCCTAAGGACAAGAAGCATGGGTCAGGGGGAGTTTCAACAGCACCAGGTATGGAATTCTTCATTCATACACTGGACCTTTAGTAGACTTTCCTTGCTTTCTTTGGCCAATATAAACAAAAATCCACAAATTGATGTCACATTGCTAGCATCTTCACAGAATCTTTACCTAGTGTTGCTGTTGAAATAAATGTCTGTGGAGTCAAAGATTTTTCCAGGAGAAAATGAAATTTACACATTTCCTGAAACCAGTCCTTCACCTGGAGCAAGAATCAGAAAGAACTAACCAGACTCCTCAGAAGAGATGAGCCTGACTCAAATGCTCTCTTTGCATCCTCATCTGCTTCATGTGAAAAGGAAACTTAATTATGATATTTCAATATTGAAATAAAATTAGTTTGGATTTTACTCCTCACTCTTGAGAGGAAATTATGCTCCATTTTTAACTGTGCAAGACAACTGCCAATTCATCTGCAGAGTGTTATTTCTATGAGCATATCAGTAATTGTATCCAGGGCCTGCTCAGGGCTCCTCTTCTTGTGGGCAACTTAACATCCAAACTCTTGCTTTCAGAAGGTTGTGTGGACACCTCAGAGCCCTGCCAACTCTGTGTATTTGTTAAATCTCTTTAGCAACAATAAGAATAGCCAATTAAAATGACATATTTCACTTGTACCTCATATTTGTGCCTAGTTATAGTGGACCAAAATAAGAGGCTTAGAAAACTTAGTCCAATTTAACCTAAATAGATTATGTACAATTTCATAGCATCCCTAGAATACATAGTGTATTAATGCATTGTTTAATATATAAGTAAAGTTTTAAAATGATGTAATGAATTAAATATTAAAGACCACATAGCCAATGTAGTTCCACTGCTCTTTAAATGCCTCTGGCAAGGATTTAATTTAGATTTAATAAAAGAGTTATTATATTATTTATTTGATTATAAATATGCTAATGTAAATGATATGCTATAAATACTTCTGCTAATTAAATACTAGCTGAGTTATGGAGGTTTATTTAGGTGCAACTAGCAGTTTATTAAGATCTATGAGTCAAAACTCAATAACCATATTCTCAATAACCCATTGATATTTAATAGTTAATAACCACATTATACTCAAGGTAGTGTCTTTAGTTGTAATTTTTTATTGAATGTTAGTTTAAAAATAATTATTAGTAGCATATTTACTAAGCCTTGATTGTTTAAGAGATATTCATCTTAATAAAAAAAGTTGTTATGCCCCAATAGATATTCATAATAATCAGTTGATATTTAATTAACATATAATAACTCCCTCATTAAACCTAAATTAAATCCTTATTTGAAATACTCAATTTAAAGTGCAACTGAAAATATGACTATGGAAAATTACATACCTTGCCCTGCAATGCTTTCAGAAGCAAAGTGAGAGGTGTCTCTAACCACCTAAGATGGAATTTTGTAAGACATCAAAGGATGTTTAGGATATGCTTTAAGTCCATGTATACAGATCATAGGATAAGACAAGTTTTAAAGTAAGCAACAGTTCTTAATGAGCCCATATTTGAATGTTTTATTTTGGGGTTTTTTAGCAATCACTAAATTCTAATAAACTAAAAACCAAATGAAACACCAAAGCACCCGATGCCCTTAAAATAAATCCAGTTAAGGGGAAAAGAGAGTGATACCAGATATTCTTCATATCTCTCTCCAGGTCCTCTCTGTACCCTCCCCCACCCAGCTCTATGACCAAGAGGCTGACCCCTAAGGAATACATCATCAGCATCCTTTGCCCCCTAGATTCCAGCTGGGTTTGGCCAATGGGAAGCACGATCTGGAGACTGGAGTAAAAGAGTAGAGAGAGGCTGCAGCCTTCTTCCTTACCATCTCTTCTTCTGAGCTGGGTTTGCCGATGGTTAGGTTTCTTTACATAATGCCACAGATTCTGTTTGGCAGCCCTTCCTAAGGTTCTAGTTCTCAATGCCCTCTGTCAACTCTTCCTTCTCTTTGCCCTTTCAGATATGAGGGAGGTTAATGGTTTCCTATGCTTGCCAGTATCAGGACATTTCTTCCTGCTGGTTCCCTTAACCCCACCCATATTTTTGTAAATACTCTATTAATAAAATTGTCATCAGTTACTCTTTTTGACTGTGTCATCTATTTCCATCTATTTCAGGACTTGAAATAATATACAACTGAAACAAAATAAATAACAACTAAAACAGCACCAACGAACCTTTACAAAACACTTCCACAGGCATTGTTTCATTGCATTCTAACTAGTTTTATTTTTTGGCAGGCGAAAAAATAGAGACATGGGTTTTCTGCACAAAGGCACACGGTTATAAATCAAAAAGCCAGAAATCAAGCCCAGGTCTTCCAAACCCCATTTTATGAATATATTCAATTATATCCCAATAAGTAGAAGGATTAAATCCTACTTAGTTTTAATCAAAGTTCTTCTTAAGCAGTCGTTTACAAGCTGTAGAAGCCATAGAACCCTTTCTTCAAACAAAATCCAGAGTTTAAATAACTAAAACAGATAAAAGTAGAGCAGCTTTGGTTGAGGCCATCTTTCACAACCCCATTCAGATTGTGAGGCAATGATGCCATAACATTCTGCACCTGTCCCAAACCTGCTGGATTAGAGCCCTCTATCTCCCTGACCACAGCGACTGGCTCAAGGATAAGCATGGGATCCAAAGTCCTCCAGAAAAGTGCTGCTTTCTTCTGGGATGTCAAGCTGAAAAGATAATGAAAGCCTTAGATCTGCCACTAGTTACCTGGGGTGCCATACAGAGAAAGCCATCTTGAGAATAAAGTCAAATATAGAGGAAGCCTCAACCAAAAAGGGATCAAAGAGTCCTAATAGCATCCTTTGAAGCTATGGATCCAATTAAGACCAAAGACAATCCCATCCTTTGGAATTATCAGGTATAGGAGTCAATCAATTCTCTTTCTGTTTAAGTTATTTTGAGTTGCATTTCTGTCACTTACAACCAATAAAACAGAACTCCACCAAAGTTAGACAAGTTAGACGAGTAGTTACTTTGGTATTGATTCATGTATTATCCAAAAAGTATGGTTTTCCCTGCCTGGGAGCATTAGCTGAAGACTCAGTGGTTTATTCCTAACAGTAGTCAATTGATCCTTGTAAAGAATTCATTCAATACAAAATTTTCCAAAATATATGTTACTTTTTGTTTTGTGTAGAGAAAGAGTACTAAGATCTCCAAAATTGTACTGCATCCTTTTCAAAATTCATTTCCTATGCTGAACTTCAATTCCATACTGGTAAGTTAATATTACCAATTTTGTCTTTTTCATGAAGTTATCGTGAGGCTCCAGTTGGGCTAAAAAGTTTTTATAATGTAGAAAATTTCTATATTGTATAAAATATAAAACAAGCTGTCATCAGTTTACCAAATGTCAATTTGAATTACTTTAAAGAGTATTTTTATATCTAAAGGTATGCCAGATTATTTATATTTGGCACAGTATATTCAAAAGGAGATAAAGTATTTAAAAATTAGAGTCACAGTTTGTTTCTTTCAGTTCGAACCCTGTAATTAATGTTCTTAAAGCACTTTACACAACATTAAATGATTAGACTTCTTAACAGCCCTCTGACACAGCAGTGTTATAAAGGGGAACACTTCACTGCTATAATGTAGACCTGTATTTATTTTCTGGACTTAAAAAATTCACTTGGGGAAACTCTGGGCATTAAAAATCAATTTAAAATATAATTAAACTATTAGCGTTTCCAAAAGAGACCAATAGCAACATTAGGCTATGTCTATTCTTGGGCCAAATGAGTAGGGAGTGCAGGCAAACATCCAGACACTTAGGACATAATGGCCTAAAACATCAACTATGGGAACAGAAAAAAGATGGGAGGACTTGAGTTTTCCAAATTGACTCTTTCTAATGAAATCTGTGTACATATGACTCTACCTCCATGTGCCTAGATAAACTCAACTTCTATTTTTGTTTTTGTGGGGCTTTATGAATGCCAAAATCTCAGCTGATACATCATAGGTAATAACCACTTTATACTCAAGACATTGCCTGAGCTAATTATCGGTATCTTTATTTACTTATAACCAAAATGTATTTCTTTCTTGCGTTCTCTTTCACCAAAATTGTATACACAAAATCACTGTCAAATTGGAGTTTCCTTCTGTTCACCCTGGATCACATATTTGTCCTGGACATAGGTTAGCCCTAACTTGAGCTGCCACATCACATTCTACCATCCTGGCTTATAAGGAGAACAAAATAATTATTAGTGTTTTCTGGCTTTTGATGACTTAAAAAGTCCTTTTCTAGTGACAAAAAAATAAAATTGTCATGTGCTTCTGATTATATTATACATGTACAGGACCATAACTAAACTATCTTATTCTACCCATTATGCTACCCATGTCAACCATTAAGGAAGGACAAAAGGAGAACAAGACTTAAGACACTTGGAAATAATGATGTGAGATCAGCACTTCCTGCAGATTGCTAGTGACAGCCTTTCACATTCTTCTCTACTTCCATTTAATATGGACACGGTCCACGGGTGTAAACAGACTCAGCCTATTTTATGTCTACACAGCAAATAACAAATATTATCAGATCTTTTACTGGGCCCAGATCTCATATCTGTAGTCATATGAAATCAATAGTTTGCTTGAACAAAAAATTCTATTACTCACCACACAAGAGAGTATAGGGCAGTGATCAAGTATGTGTGCTTTGGTTTCAGACGGCTTAGGTTCAGATCTTGACTTCAACTCTCTCTTACCTTGTACTTAACTTCTATGTGTTCCGTTTTCTCATATGTGGAGGTAATAATAGGGCCTAGCTTATGGTAAAGCACTTAGATGTGTGCTTCAAATATCCTAGATGAACACCAATATTAGCAGTTGTTAAGCACTGCTTAGAATACTAATTCTGCTTAAAGCCCACCCTGACCCCTGTCCAGTCAGCTCCTGTCCAGCTTTTAGATTCCTTTGCCATATACACCTCAGTGTGGACTCTGCCTACCTATGAAATGCTTCCATATCACTCTTTTTTTTTTCAGAAATATTGTGGCTGTTTGTTATCATACATTCATGAGTTTTATTAGTTTACTATCTGTATCTTCCATTAGACTCTAAGTTCCATAAAGAAAAGACTATATTTTGCTCATAATTTTACTCATAGTCTGATACATAGTAGGTCATCAATAAATATTTGTTGAGTGAATAAAGGGATGATTATAATAAAGGTCTTAATTATCTTTCTTCTACATTTTTTCACTAGGAAACCAATGTTATCTGGCTGCTAATATTCAACCTATTGCTATAATACCACTCTCTGACCTAAAATATCAAATTTTTTTCATGATAGAGTTCACCATGATCATCTCTAAAGTCAGCATTTTGCAAGACTTACAGTATGATTCAAACAGAATGTAAGTAACAGATTTGCTAATAGTGTTCCCAAACTGATTCTAATTTAGTATCTTTTTTTTTTTTTTTTTTACTGCAGCAACATAATGAAACTCAAAGTTTCCTTTATATTGCCATGAATCAATCAATAAGCATTTGTTTTATTCCCACTACGGCTTAAGCACTATGGCAAGGTGTCCTATTTATAACAGGCATTGTACCTGTTTTAATTGCTTTCTGTAGCACATAACCATGTAAGGACTCAATGACAAATAACTATATCTTGATGTCAATTAAATACATTGGTGGCCACAAACCAGGGCCAATTAAAAAGTTCTGGAGTCAGAATTCCAAGGAGTTTATTGCCAAAAGGAAATGAAACTACTTAGGAGTCCCACATGGACTAGATGATAGAAATTACAAATGCAGTGGGAATATTGGCCATGTCCACATCTGAGCAGAGTCATCACCATCTCCATGGAAACCATCTCCCGCCCCCTTCTGGGGAGAAAACAGCAGCTGTTCAACAGCACACAACCAAGAAAAATGCAAATCAGTCGGAAGTGAAAAATTCAGGATCCATTTTAAATTGTTAAGAGGATGAAATTTGGGGTAAAGGAATGACTAACAAAGTCATTATTTAACAAATAAGGTTCTGTTAGTCTCTTCTGCATTGTGAAGCATGCTGGGAAGGTAGAGGAGCAAGGTGGACAGGAAATCATGTCAAACTTCATTACATCGCCATGTTGGAATAATACGTTGCAGGGATTTTGCAGAGTGAAATTACAAGGACAAATGTATCATTTTTAAGGAAGGAAGCAGAAGAAATATATTTAGGCGTGATTTTTGAAGAAAAAAGAAAGTTAAAACATGCCAGTAGGTACACCTAGAAAGAAATTTGGAAAAGGAAGGGAAATAAAAGAGATTGTGTTCTTTGGGCATAATCTATCAACTTGATTGCTTTATATGCTTCTTTCATATGAACGTTTATGTGTTTCTAATGGATGCATGTTTGGCTACAAAGATTTCATTTATATGTGAGTGATGTTCAATAACAAATAAGAAGTCTTACATGAGAGCCTTGGGTAAAAACATGCAGCCAAATAGGCAATTTTTACCATGTCAAGAAAGATGGTAAGCTGGATAGTTAGTGGTCTGCATGAAGAACTCAGGATGGTAATGACAAGAAAAACATGAGGACTCATAAGAGCTAGACACTGAGAAAGGCCTCCCCTCCCATCAGATTTTCTCTCTTAAAACTTTGGAGCTGAGATTCCTTTAAGTCAGCACCATTCATAAGGAGGAAGTGTAATGCAACAGAGTTTCTAATGACCGCTCCATTTATGCCCTTAAATCCTCCCCCAAAACACCCCTTTATCCTTATAAGGAATCCCCCCCCCTTAGGGTAGTTCAAGTTGATTTCCATTACTGGTGGCCCAAGGGAGGGATTTTAACAGTTCTGCAATACATTATTCAATGCGTGAGGGTAAAGGTCATCTTTAACCCACTCTGGGTTATAAACACCTACACAATATTTTAACAGTTGGGAAGAGAGGTAGGTTTTATGGGAGAAAAACTCAAAATTTTATGCTTGTGTGAGAATAAGTATAGTAATATAGGTTGGGAAGTATCTATTGGATTAATAGAGCTTGCAGAGATATATGTGCTTAAAAATACCAACTTATTTCCTTTAATTCACTCTCTATTAAGGCAGAAATAACCTTAGCTGTTCTTAGGACTTCACCTAAGATATGCTGATATCCTATGATCCCTGCAGTGACAAGCGTTGGGTGGTTCATTGCAATCTTCAGCCACTGGCCCATTGCAGTTATGAATGTCACCTGTATTGGTTCTGTTCATGTGGTCTGTCCAGATCTTCCCTGCGACTTTTGAAGCTCAAGCATTTGGGAAGACAAGGAGCCTTAGGCCTAAGATATCAACTGAGTACCTCCACCTGTATGTCACATTCTCAGGGAAGTGCCAAGGAACGCCTCTGGAACCCACGAACCTCTGCCCTCCCCACCCCTCCCCACCGCCTCAGCAAGTTACTTCCTGGAATGAGGTCAGCACTCTTTCTCTCTCTCCTGCTTCTGAGGAAGTACGCCATCTCATTCCATCTTACCTATCCCTGCTTGGGAGAGTTTTATTTGTTTGTTTTTTTTAATTACTTAGTGTTTTAGAACCAAAAGCCAGAAAGTCTTCTAATTTTTTCTGATTTGCCACCTTCTTCTTCCTGGACTTTATAGCACAGGGCTTGAATGTGGGGAAAGAAAAGGAAGGAAATAATGGGAAAAAATAGTTAATATATCACATTATTTTCAGCCCACTATCCTGTAGGCTTTCTCTGACTTTTCTTTGAAAATGAACTCAAATTCTTAAAGGATACAAAATAAAAGGTTTAAGTTTTATATTAAAATTTCTGCAGGGGCTCAGGGCAAGACTTTTTTGTGACCTAATGCAAATAATGGGGAAGACTTCATGGTGGCAGGTGGTTTTTCCACGCAGTTGCATCTGAGGATCAGTTTTTGAACTCTCCAAAGAGCAAGAGGGACACTAGGTATCTCTAAAGGAAAATTCTGTATTTTGAATTCCATTGACCAACTGACTTCGTGAAAATATAGCAACACTGTTCTAGTAGAAAATATCTGAGCCTCAAGATACCCTAGATCACATACTCGAGTACAATAAAGCTTTAAAGGTACATATTTAAAAGAAAATGCTGATTTTCTCATTAAATATTAATACCATCACTCAAATTAAGTCACTAGACAGAAATGCAAAGTACCCTAAGTTATTGTTATGTTTAGCCTGATAGCTTTAAGCTCTGAAAGAAAAATCTTCACTCAATGAAAAGCAGGTATGTGATTGCCAAGTTCCTCCATTCCTTCCCAGCCCACTCTCCAGTTTCTGAGCAGTAGGGTCATGAATGAAAAGCAAAACAGAGGGGCACCTAGGGGGTTCAGTCGGTTAAGCGTCTGACTTCAGCTCAGGTCATGATCTCACAGTTCGCCAGTTAAAGCCCTGCGTCGGGCTCTGTGCTGACAGTTTGGAGCCTGGAACCTGCTTCAGATTCTGTGTCTCCCTCTCTCTCTGATCCTCCCCTGCTCATGCTGTCTCTCTCTCTCTCTCAAAGATAAATAAAACATTAAAAAAAGAAACAAAAAGAAAAGCAAAAGAGAAGCATGAACAGAAACACAGGCACTGGGCACTAATCTTCAAATTAGGAAACAGGAAGAAAATTCCTGGAAGCACATTCCAGTCTTGCTAATCTTTCAAACTAGGGATTCCAGCCACATATCACCTCCTGAGTCTGCTCTCATTATTTTGTATCATATTATCATTTTCTGTGGGTTGAGAAGTGATTTAAGATAAAAGTGGTTTGGGATTCATATATTATTAAATACCGTATTATAAAGATGCTAATATAATCTTTGATAACATTCATACTATATAAAGACAAATTCTTACTTTTCCCATTTAACAAGTGATGCATGCTGTTTCATTTACTTTAAATTAATTATGTAATAAAAAGCATGAATTGTCAACAAATAAATTCAAAAATTATACATATTGTTTTCTGTTTGGGGAACTAATGGGTATTAAAATGTAGATTAAAATTTAACTATGTCTCATACCATCAAAACATAAGACAAAAAAACTTTTGGTGACTTATCATTTGAAGTCCTTGAAAACTGCATTTTAAGGAAACAACTGGCTTATTTTTTAATTTGTGTATGTTTTGTTTTCTACATGATGCAATATAAATGTTTTAAGTTCTTTCTTTCCCAGCAGTTTTCAAATAGCAGGCTGGGCATGTAAACACTCTTTATGCCAATAAATCAAAAGCCAAATTGGATTAAAATGTCACTATATCTTTAAGTATCAGGTAGGCCATAAAAGAATATTTGAATTAATGCAAAAGTATGCCATGTTTCTGGAAAGGAAAACATAATATTGTAAAGATATTTACTTCCCCATATATTAAACTAGAATTTAAGATAAATAACTATCAAAATCCTAACAAGATTTTTTCATAGAACTTGATAAAGTGATTTAATTTCTAGAAGAGAAAATATGAAAGGGTTGCTAGAAAATTTTTAAAAGGTAGAATTATAATGAGGTCTTGCTTTACCAAATAACATGAAACATTATACACCTATAGGAATTAGAACACTATAATACTGGTGTGGGAACAGAAGAATAGATCAAAGAAAAAAGATAGGTCATGTGGAAACAGACCCATGGACATTTCTGAATGTGCTATGCATTAAAGTTGATATACTTCACAGTATATGGCACAGTATAAATATTTAAATAGTATAGTAATTAACTAGCCTATCTAAAAAAATAAATAATTATATCTTATAAAAATAAATGTGAGGAAATCAACGTACAGAAATCGGTTGCATTTTTATACACCAACAATGAAGCAACAGAAAGAGAAATCAAGAAACTGATCCCATTCACAATTGCACAAAAAACCATAAAATACCTCGGAATAAACCTAACCAAGGATACAAGAGATCTGTATGATGAAAACTATAGAAAACTTATGAAGGAAA